>NC_081552.1:218015761-218341178 GCF_963082655.1 Stomoxys calcitrans
GTGGTAAACCCAAAATAGTTGTCAGTTTAGTTTTTAGGCCACAAATTTTTTGGAAATATATCAAGGATAGGTGGACCGAATTCCTATTTGTATAAGAACGCCTAACCAAAATAAAATAAAATAAAATAAAATAAAATAAAATGAAATAAAATAAAATAAAATAAAATAAAATAAAATAAAATAAAATAAAATAAAATAAAATAAAATAAAATAAAAAAAATTAAATAAAATAAAATGAAATATATAAATAAAATGAAAATAAATTACAAAACAAGAAAAAGCGTGCTAAGTTCAGCCGGGCCGAATCTAATATACCCATGGATCGCATTTGACAAATTCTTTGGCCGATATCTTTTATAGACAAACATAGCATAATTGATAAGAATTGCTATGCTTTTGGAGCTATACCAAGTTATAAACCGATTGGGGTCATGCTTGGTTTGGCTGTTGAAAACTAATGTGGAATTCATTGTGCAAAATGTCATCCAAATCGGATAAACATTGGACCCTATAGTGGCTCAAGAAATAAAAATAGGAAATCTGTTTATATGGGAGCAATATCAGGTTATGTACCGATTCGGACCATACTTGACACAGTTTTTGATAGTCAAATCAAAACATTCATGCTATATTTCAGCTAAATCGGATAATAATTGCGCCCTTTGTCGGCTCAGGAAGTCAAGATCCCAAATCGGTTTATATGGGACCTCTATCAGGTAATGAACCGATTTTAACCCTTCTTAGCAAAGTTGTTGACAGTCGAACCAAAAAACTTCATGCGAAATTTCAGACAAATCCGATAAGAATTGCGCCCTCTAGTGGCTCAAGAAGTCAAAATTCAAAATTGGTTTATATAGCAGATAATCAGGTTATGAACCGATTTGGACCATATTCGGCTTGGATATCCGAGGCCATAGTGAAACTAATTGTGCCAAATTTCAAAGAAGGCGAAAAATAAATGTGTCTGTTATGAGCCTAAGACCCTTAATCGGCAGATCCGTCTTTGTGGCAATAACGCAAATTTGACCGTGAACATTCCTTTAAGGAACAGGAAGAAACTGCACAATGAGTGCAGTCCGATTCAAGTTTTAAGCTCAATGGAGGGGATAACCACCAGTATTAGGAGGGGATAACCACAGCTGAAATTTTTTTTTATGATGTCTCGCCAGGATCCGAACAAAGGCGTTCAGCGTCATTAGGCGAACATGCTAGCCTTTGCGCTACGGTGGTCTCTGTCTATATGGCAGCTATATCTAAATACCGTCCTATTTGACCAATTATTGACTCGGATATACACAGACCACAGGTCCAAATTTCGGCGAAATCGGATAATAAATGTGCCTGCAATTGTGGGTATAAAAAGGCATTAAGTTCGGACTGGCCAAACATCGATACCCCACGTCTCGGTTGTTTACTCGGCAATTTTTGTCAAAATCCGAGGAAAATGCATCATTGTGGGGTGGGTACAAAAACAAATATTTTGCCTATTTTGTGTGATGTTTGAAATACTTAATACCACTGTTCCAATAACCATTTGATATCAAATAACAGAACCCCCAAAAGCAAAGGGCTGCTCCAAAAGCGCTCTTTTTTGCTTTCGCTCTCACAAACATACATAAATACAACTGTGTTTATGGTTGCACATTTAACATAATTGATACTTTTGATTAGTGGGTTCTGCGGTAAATGAAGGCAAATATGTATGATAAATATGCCAGGATAATGGCCACAAAATCCTGCAATAAAGCAACCAAAGTGCGACCAACAGATAAAGCATATTCCGGAGCCCCCTCAATCCATTAACGCCGCAAATACTACAATCAACGTGTGTATTTACACATGCTTAGTCGCCAGCACCCAAGCACCCGCACATGGGTGTGTGCACTCAATAACATACACACACACAGACATAGACTTTGAGGGCTTTTAAGTAAATTGATTATGATAATTGGAGTCATTAGAAAAATGTCATGGTTTACAACACAACTTAGGGCCTCAGATTACCAATTTAATCACAAACGCTCAGACACACACACACACAAACATGCTTAACACACTTACACAGAAAAAAAAAATCGATTCCAATTGCGAATTAATTGATCCAAATCATTTTTCGATTGAAACGGCTTCAATTACGAAAATGATAATATCAATCAAACTAATTGAAAAAAATTTCTTAGAAAAATTGCATATTGAATAAAAAAAATTATTGAAATTTTTATTTATTTTTTAAATGAAACAATTAAAACCAAGTGAGAGCGTGATGAGTTCGGCCAGGCCAGGCTTTTTAGGCAAACAAAGAATGTTGAATAAGAACTGTTATGCTATTGGAGCTATATCAAGTTTAAGTCCGATTCGAATCATAAGTGAATTGAATTCTGAACATTGTAGAAGTCATTGTATAATGTTTCTGTTCATTCGGATAAGAATTGCGCCATGTAGGGTTTCAAAAAGCAAAATCGGGAGATAGGTTTATATGGGAGCTGCATCAAGCTATTAATCGATTCAGACAATATTGAACACGTATGTTTAAGGACATGAGAGGATCCGTCGTACAAAATTTCTGCCAAATCGGATAAGAATTGCGCCCTCAAGAAGTCAAGATCCCAGATCGGTTTATATGGTAGCTATATCAGGTTATGTAACGATTTGCGCCATACTTAGCACAGTTATTGGAAGTCATAACAATACACCTCATGCAAAATTTCAGCCAAATCGGATGCGCCCTCCAGCGGCTCAAGAAATCAATATCCAAGATCGGTTTATATGACTGCCATACCAGATTATGGACCGATTTGAACTTAACACAGATGTTGGAAGTGATACCAAGATACTACATGCAAAATTTCAGTCCAATCGGACTAAAATTGTGCCCTCTAGAGGCTCAAGAAGTCAAGACCCAAGATCGATTTATATGGCAGCTATATCTATTTTAACCACACTTGGCACAGTTTTTGGAAGTCACAGCGAAACACGTCGTGCAAAATTTCATTCCAATCGGATAAGAAATGCGCCCTCTAGCGGCTCAAGAAGTCAAGACCCAAGATCGGTTTATATGGCAGCTATATCAAAACATGGACCGAAGGAGGAGCTTTACTCCTTCGAAAGTAAGCGTGCTTTCGACAGACAGGCGGACGGACGGACAGACAGACGGACTTAAAATATCATGACAATCAAGAATATATATGCTTTATGGGGTCTTAGACGAATATTTCGAGGTGTTACAGGCAGAATGACGAAATTAGTATACCCCCATCCTATGGTGGAGGGTAAAAAAAATTATAGAAATTTTTGAAATTTTCAATTAATTTTTTAATGGAACCTATTAAAAAATTATTCAAATTTTTTGAAAATTTTAATTAATTTCAACACAGATTTTTAACTCCTGAAAGACGCTTTGTTGAGGTGCTTTGTTTGGGCACAGGTACGTGAGCACCTGTATAAAAACAAACTCCCCCGGCGGAGGTGCTCCCAAAAATTTTGGGTGTCGGGTTGTTGTTGTCGTAGTAGTGTGCTGTGCACTGAGGCTCAGACCTTGGCCGAAGAAGGACTCCATGGGGTTAATCCGGCACGTATAACCGGCTGCTATGGTATTGCTAAAGATTTGTCAAAATGTGAGACGTATGGGTCTTTGAAATCTCCTTCCCTTTATATAGTAGGGGACAAAATAGCCCCTAATTGAATTTACTTGAGCACCATATTTGATTATTTTTAAGATTCGATTAATAAAAATGATTGAACCAATTAATTTTTTAATTGAAAATAACAGAATCACCATTGTGATTGAAAAAATGTCAGGTTCAGTTAAAAAAATTAAATGGCAAAATTTTCAAACACAAATGTAACTGAAAAAAATCATATTCAATTAAAAAATGATTGAATCAATTAACTTTTTAATTGAAAATGATTTTATTTTCAATTAAATATTTAATTGAACATATTTTTGCGGTTTTTTTTCTGTGTATTTACTTTGTGGAAAAGTCAAACACACGCATATCAAGCATAAGCAGCAACACAAATCACAAAATTCTAACTGAATTTGTAATAGATGACTAAAAGGAGCTTTAGTGACTATATGTGGGAGAGAGAATCATAGAGAGTTGTATGTATTTGTGTGACATAGGCAACAGTATTACCTGCATTTTGCCTTGGCGTGTGTACGCATGTGGTGAACCACAACTGTTTGACTTTAGTTAATTTAAATTTTGGAATTTCTAGATACAATGGGCTCAAAACTCAGAACAGGCATTCAACTCAACTATTGCCCTATATCCGGAAGGTGTATACAGCTTGTACTTGGCCAAAGAGCTCTTGGCCCCTCTCTCGTTTTTAGCTTAGAAACTCACTCACGTAGTTCCGTTTGTAGGCCGAGAAACCACAATTGTTCGTTTTTGGTCTTTATTTTATTTGCCGTAAATGTGATGTAAGGATAATAATGATGATGGTGATGATGATGGTGATAATGACGTTGGCAAGGACGACATTGCTGATGATTATATGGCTATGGGCAAAGTTTTAGTTTTTCACTTTTAATGCCTCTTTTAATTTTCCGCCCAAGATGTCATTTCTGGTTTTCTCCACAAGTGGCAGTGTTAGTGAGTTTGTGTGTGTGTGTGTATGTGTGTAGGTGGGGTGAATGTGCGTGCTTCACATAAACACAATAAAATTACTTTTGAATTGTCTTTTGTAAGTCTGTGACAATTGCTAAATGGGAATTATCAAAACTGTTAATAAAACCAAAAACAATTTACATTTTTAAGTGCCCATGAAAGCTCGGCCTATGACCCGGATATAATGGCTATGCCAAAGTTTATCAAGGCTAGGATAAGTATGTCTTTTGCTAAGAATTTTATTATTTTAAACCTTTAAGGTGTAAAGCGTATTATTTAAAAATATAAAAGATTTTCAAAATGGGGTTAAGTCGAGTCACAATATCGTTTCATTATATTGTTATTGCACTAAAACATTAAAAGGAGGTCAAAGGAAAGTTTCTAAAATTGCAAAGAAGTAATTACAAATAATTAAATAAAGGAAAATCAAATCTTAAATTTTAAAATTCAACAAGGAAATTAAAAATAAGACATTTTATAAATTCTTTTGAATACCCACCAACAAAAGATGGAGAGTACATTAATCTAGTCAATCCATTTGCAACACATCGAAATATGCACTTCCGATCCTACAAAGTATATATATTGTTGATGGTCGTAAAATTCCCAGACGATTTATCGATGCCCGTGTGCCGTCTGTGTCCGTCCGTCTGTTGCAATCACGCTACAGCCTTCAAAAATGTAACTGAAATTTGGCATAGACAAGAATTTTTCCATACGCAGATAAAGTTCTTGAATGGGCCATATTAGACCATATTTGGATATAGCTGCCATATAACCCGATTTGACGATTTAGGGGCTTCAGTCCATAAAAGCCCCTTTCGCTCAAATTTTAAACAGTGAGTCACCTTAAGTTTCCCTTTATTCGACCCGATCACACCATATAGACCTATCTGTCGATTCATGTTCTTAAGCCCATAACAGCCGCATTTGTTACCCGATTTTGCTGAAATTTGAAACAGTAAGCTTCTTTAAGCTTCCCGCTATCTGCCTGGAAAATGGTCCGAATCAGACAACATTTAGATATAGCTTCCATCTTCTGAGTTAGGGTCAATAAAAGCCACTTTTATTATCAGATTGGACAATATTTAGATGTAGCTGCCGTATAGACCGATCTTTCAATCAAGGGTCTTAATCCCATAAAAATCTGATTTATTGCCCAATTTCACTGAAACTATGACTTGTATAAGAGTTCTAGGCACCTGAACCAAACACCAAATTTCAGCCCAGCCCATATTCGGATATAACTGTGGACATGGTAGTGGAGTTATAATAAAGTGGGATGATGAACATATTCATGGTCTTTGTCTTAGTCTTAGTCTATCCCTCAGGTAGCATTCCGAATCCTCGTCAATTAATGTCTTCAGAATTAGACCATCACCCTCTGCATAGGGGTTTTTTATACCCTTCACCATAGGATGGGGGTATACTAATTTCGTCATTCTGTTTGTAACTCCTCGAAATATTCGTTTTAGACCCCATAAAGTATATATATTCTTGATCGTCATGATATTTTAAGTCGAACTAGCCATGTCCGTCCGTCTGTCCGTCCGTCCGTCTGTCTGTCGAAAACACGCTAACTTTCAAAGGAGCAAAGCTAGCCGCTTGAAATTTTGCACAAATTCTTCTTATTAGTGTAGGTCAGTTGGGATTGTAAATGGGGCAAATCGGTCCTTGTTTTGATATAGCTGCCATATAAACCGATCTTACGTCTTGACTTCTTAAGCCTCTAGAGGGCGCAATTCCCGTCCGATTTGACTGAAATTTCGCACGTAGTGTTTTTATATCACTTCCAACAACTGTGGTAAGTATGGTTCAAATCGGTTAATAACCCGATATAGTGCGATTTAAACCGATATATGGTCTTGACTTCTTGAGCTTCGTTACGCTTCAGCCAGTCGACCAACATGTATCGTGTGTGTTTTGGGCGTTTTCCCTGAAGCAACATCCCCAGTGGAAGTCTTACCACCTAAAGTGGCTCTTCCGCCTGACACCTGCCGGACTAACAAGGTGACATTTGTCACTCCTCCAGGGACATTGTTATGCTTTCCGCGAAGAAAATGAAAATCAATAATAAAATTATTATATTTGGCCATTTGCTACTACAGTAAAACTTATCAGCAGGCGAATTAAAAGTTGAAAGAAAGTATCCTATTACCTGTATTCATAGGGTCGTTGATCGACCCAATTGGAATGTATTTGGAATATAGGTGTCTCATATCGGCACCACATGGAATACCGCACACTTCGCAACGTTCTTTTACTTATGATTAATAAGTAAATAATTTACGTTAGCGCAATAACCGTTATCCATAACAACCTCTTTCTGTCTCTTCTTCGCCGCCGGCTGATTGATTGATTAGATCGATTGATCTAATTCTGTCCACTGTGTTATGGTCGACGGAACAGCCAGCACCAATCGTCCACAGAGAGGGAGCGGGCCCAGCAAGCTCGACTTCTTTTCAACGTTTGAATACTTCCTCTCATGACAAAGAAGCGTTCTACAGTTGTGCTTGACAAGCCCCTTCTCCCTCTGTGTAAGGTCGCTCTTGGCCACGCATCTCCGTGGATAAGTGCAAAGCTCAATTGTAGGCATCTCTTGCTTTCTAGGCCTTTGGCTTCTGCTTACTAAACGAGTTAGTCTCACTCGACGCAAGCGAACCCTGCCTAGTTAGCTCGGAGCCTCCAGCGTCAGATCGCTGAATAGCCTCCTGTTTGGTTTCCGACCGCAGCGCGGTGTCGTATGTTGGTTCAGACTGAAAGGACTGCTGATTTGTTTGATGGTTTGTTCCAGTCTCCTCCGAGGAGGCGGCTGAAATCACTGTGGTCTCCAGACACTCGTCGGACAAGGTAAGGTCCGCCCTAAAACTTGCAGGAATACTCTTCTAACTGGGTCCAATATAAAACCCATCATTCGCCATCTCTATAAGACGCCTTTTTCGCTCGCTTTATTGAACGACTAGCTCCCTATTCAGTGTCTTAAGGCCCTCTATCACGGTTGACCTGTCTATCTGCACCTGACTTATTGTGAGATCGATTGAAGTCGGCTGCGTTCGAATATAGTCCATTACCCCTCTCTTTGCCGTTGTAGATCGGACCATGCATAGGAGGCCACACAAAAGACAGAGGCCCACCAAGACTGTTTAAGCGCTTCAAGCGTCAGGAACAGCGCTTAAGCCCCTACATCGCGATAAGTTCGCTGTAGGTAACAAGCATTTCGCGATAGATAATCTACGGATCTCGGTCCCATTTGAAGCCTACTTTCAACATTTATTGTGCCTTATATATGAGGGCCTATTCAGTGGGCTTGCGAGTGTGGCATGTTCAGTTCCCCATGAAAGATCACTCTGAGATACTTGACCTTGTCAGACATGGGAATATAGCAGGAGGAAACAGGGATGATTCAATAATTGAAGATAGCCCATTAAATTCCTTACTGCCTGGAGATGACCCTGTCACTCTGTTCGCCGTTGTAGATCGGACCATGGATAGGAGGCCACACAAAAGACCGAGGCCCACCAAAACTGTTTAAGAGCTTCAAGCGTCAGGAACAGCGCTTAAGCCCCTGCATCGCGATAAGCTCGCTGTAGGTAACGAGCATGTCGCGATGGTTAATCTACGGATTTCGGTCCCATTTGAAGCCTACGTTCTACATTTATAGTGCCTAACATCTGCGGGTTTATTCAGTACGCTTGGGAGTCTGGCATATTCAGTTCCCCATAAAAGATCACTTTGAGATACTAGGCCTTGTCAGACATGGGAATAGTTCTGTTAAGAAAGCACATGGCCTTGAATTTGTTTATATGTGTCTTCCTCATAAACAGGGAGATTTGAATATTTTGTGATATTGCCCTTTGCTATGCTACCTACCTCCAAGAACCTGCAGCCTAGAATCATTATAACATCTTTTGGATAATAGACGAACTCTCGAACTGACACATAATACACATTTGTATTTTGTCCATTGGCTGGTTATGTTCGAAGACATGCTTAGGGCAAAATAGAATATAGATCGATTTATTCTATTAAGTCCTGATATAGACCTATCTCACTAGGTCTATATCTCTGATAAGGGCGAAGTCGAGGTTGTTTTTGGCGAGAAGACAGCAAAATAAAGCTAAGGTGTTATCGATTCTTTGTTCTATAATTCCTCGACAGATGCATTGAGTGGTCCCACTAACAACAACATTTGTATCTTAAAACATTCTAATGAGGAAAGGGCGAGTTAAAAATATTGGGTTGCCCAAAAAGTAATTGCGGATTTTTTAAAAAAAAGTAATTGCATTTTTAATAAAACTTAGAATGAACTTTAATCAAATATACTTTTTTACACTTTTTTTCTAAAGCAAGCTAAAAGTAACAGCTGATAACTGACAGAAGAAAGAATGCAATTACAGAGTCACAAGCTGTGAAAAAATTTGTCAACGCCGACTATATGAAAAATCCGCAATTACTTTTTGGGCAACCCAATATCTCCAACTCTGGTACAAACCTAAAGTTCATCATAGCCTAGATTGAATTGAATAAATTTAATAGAGAAGTGCTATGGGCTATAGCCAGCCAAGTCACAACTTCCCATCGGTCTTTCTCAAAAGAGTGCCAAGAGTTAATTATATCACACGATTGTCAAACTTTTCTCTAACCCCATCACAAACACCTCCAATGCCATAAAGACAAAGTCTTTGAGTAAACAATACTCCAGCTCCCATTTAGATATCTCTATTCATCGAGATATCTCCATTCGATTAGAATTTTTATTTATTATACCCATTTATTGTTAACTCTTCCCACTGTGCGTCACCTTCTTAGCCAAAGGAATATTTAACAAAAGCATGAACAATGGTTTTAATGATTCTCTATCGTGCTTCGTTGATGTGTTTATGTAAATATGCCATAGCAAATAATAAAACATTGTATTTCATAGTAGATGGGCAAATGTTGTGTTTTGTAGTAAATAGGCAAAATGGCTTCTAATAAAATCATTATAATCAACACCAGCAATTAGGTGTTATTTCTGTATAATTTAGTAACGCCAATGATGGATAGGGCTTAGAATGTATATAGGCTGCATAAAATACTAAAACATTGTTCCTGGCGATTATAATCAGCATGCGAAGCAAATTACTAGCAAAGATAAAAGACATTAATTATACCCTACAACACTATGGTGGTACAGGTTCCAATGACTTGTGCATTTGTTTGTGACGCCCAGAGGGAAGAGAGACGGAACTATAAATAAGTATACCGATTGGCTCAGTATCAACTTTTGATTCGATTTTGCTATGTCAGTCGGTCTGTCTGTCACACTGCCTGTCTGTCCGTCCGTCCGTCTGCGAATGTTACTTTGTGTACAAATTTCAACTCGCATTCTTCGTTCGATCGCTTTCAAATTTGGTCCAGGTATCTCTTTTGGCCTAGAGACATTTCCAATAGAAATTAGAAAAAATCGATTCAGATTTTGATATAGCTTCCATATATATATTCTTCCGATTCAGACTAACATTGCAATAATGTGGTCATATGCCATTTCAATATTTAAACGATTCCCTTATGAACGATTTCCTTATGAAAACCGACAGATTACTGACGAATTCTCTAGAAATCAGTTCAGATTAAGGTATAGCTCCCATATATTTATATACAAATAGTCAGAATTTCACATCTAGGGCCACTGCAACCAATGTACCCAAATTTAACACAACTCTCTCTTCAACGACTACTACAATATTTAAGGATTTCGGACGAACTCGGTTCGGATTTATCTCCCATTTATATGTATATTGGATTGTTTTTGAGTAATTTGCAATAATGTGGTAATTTGTGAACCGATTGTTACGAAAATTGGTACTGATGTGTTGGAATTTATCAAAATAGGTTCAGTTTAGTATTTAGCTTCGATACACACATCGCAATATTTGCATTTATTGAGCCATACGGATTCATACGAATTGTTAATATAGCTCATCTGAAAACCTCATCCGAAGTCCATCAAAATTGCTTTAGAATTGTATATAGCTTCCAGTTTCACCTTATAAGGAAGTGTAGGGTATAGTTTAGTCGGCACCACCCAACTTTTGCCTTTCCTTACTTATTTTCTCTGTGCGAAAGCAAACAAGGACTTTTTAAATGTTTCAAATGACAAAGGCTAATTTGAAATGTTATGCCTGACATGAACAGCGTAATATATTACGAAATTTTTACCCTTTCCTTGAACAAGTTTCTGAGTTATATCATGGAGAAGAACAAATTGAGAGAATTAAGTGTGTCAAATGTCATTCATAATAACAAGTTAAAGCGTGCTAAGTTCGGCAGGGCCGCATCTTATATACCCTCCACGATGGAACGCATTTGTCTTTGCCCAGGATGCTTTTATAGGCAAACAAAGGATAATGGATAAGAATTGCAATGCTATTGGAGCTATACCAGGTTATGAGCCGATTCGGGCCACACATGTCTTGAATGTTGGAGACCATAGTAGATGCCATTGTGCAAAATTTCAACCAAATTGCCCTACAAGGACTCAAGAAATAAAACCGCGAGATCGGTTTATATTGGAGCTATAGCAGGCTATGGACTGACTCAAACCATATTTGGCACGTATGTTGGAGATAATAGACACAGTCACCGTGTAAAATTTCAATCGGATAAGAATTAAAACCCCTAAAGCCTTAAGAAGTCAAATCGGCATATCGGTTTATATGGGAGATGAATGTTAAGTATAAATTTTCAGCCAAATCGCATAAGAAGTGCGCGTTCTATAGGCTGAAGAAGTATAATCGGGAGATCGGTTTATATGGGAGCTGTAGCAGGCTATCGACTGATTCAGAACATATTTGACACGAATGTTGAAGGTCATTAGCGAAGTTGTTGTAAAAAATTTCAGCCAAATCGTATAATAACTGCGCCCTTTAGAGGCTCAAGAAGTTAAGAAGTCGAGAACCCAGATCGGTTCATATGGCAGCTTTATCAGGTTATGGACCGATTTGAACCACATTTGGCACAGTTGCTGGAAGTCATCCAAAATTTCAGCCAAACCGGATAAGAAGTGCGCACACTAGTGGCTCAAGAAGTCAAGACTCAAGATCGGTTTATATGGCAGCTATAAAAGGTTATGGGTCGAATTGAACCATATTGAGCACAGTCGCTGAAAGTCACAACAAAATACTTCATGCTAAACTTCAGCTATATCGGATAAGAATTGGGTCCACTAGTGACTCAAGTAGCCGAAATCCAAGTTCGGTTTATATGGCAGCTATATAAACGATTATGGATCGATTTTAACCATACTTATTGGAAGTCAAAACACATAAAAAACACGTTATGCAAAATTTCAGCCAAATCAGCTTAGAATTACGCCCTCTAGAGATTCAAGAAGTCAATTACCGATCTCGGACCATACTTAGAACCGTTGTTGGAAATCATAACAAAACACCTTATGCAAAATTTCAGCCAAATCGGGCCCTCTCGTGGCTCATGGAGTCATGATCCAAGATAAGTTTATATGGCAGCTGCATCAAATCATGGACAGATATGGGCCATTTACAATCCCAACCGACCTACAGACCAATAATGCTATATGGTGTTGTGGTCTGGAGGACGGCGCTTCAAAAGTCCACCTACTGCTCAATACTTTACCGTATCCAAAGGATGGCTTGTTTGTGCATCATAGCCGCACTGAGGACGACACCATCTGATGCACTGAATTTAATGCTACATCTAATGCCTCTGGACATTGTGGCGACCCAAATTGCAGCGACCAATGCCGTGAGGTAAAAGGAGCTTTCTCATTGGTCATGTGGCGGCTACGGATACTGTGTTATTCTTTATAAAATATCCGATGTTCCAGGCAGTGTGGATTACACCCTACCTGAGCCGCTTTTTGAACCAATTGGAACTACGATATCCCTGGAAACAGAAGTTACAAAGACTTCTATACGGATGGTTCCAAACTAGACGACCAGGTGGGCTTTGGGGTGTACTCTAAAGATCTAGAACTGGTCAGATCGCAAAGGTTACCCGACCACTGCAGTGTTTTCAAGCAGAGATCATTGCAATTAAGGAAGTGGCGGAATGGCTAAAAAAAAATAATACCATTTCGACGATTGGCATAAATATCTTCTCAGACAGCCAGCCAGCCATTAAATCCCTGGAGAACGTATTTGTGAACATAAAAAACCGCCCTCGACTGTTGCAGATCTCTCAAAGAGATGGCTGAACAGTTCAAAATGCACCTGTTCTGTGTGCCGGGTCACGGAGATATCCCAGGGAAATGTTAAGCGGACGAGCTTGCGAGGGGATACTGAAATCAGTGGGTATGCCTCTAGCGACATGTAAGCTACGTGTGGACCATGCCCGAAGGGCAACGAATGGTCACAAAGATGGGGCTGTGGGCATTACAAAACATTGTGGCCTAATCTAGACTTGAAGAGGTCTAATGCTTTGCTGTCATTGGCTAGAACAGACGTCTCAGTCTTTGTGTCTGTCTAATCGCAAAACATGCTGACAGACTGAAGGTTGCCAGCAACGACTTTTGCAGATGCTATGAGGACATCGAAGAAGAAGAGACTATAGAACACCTTATGTGTGAGTGTGTGTCCCGCACTAGCAGTCAGAAGGAGTTCCACTGAAGGTTCTCATTTCTTTGAGAACCTGTCTAATTTAGCAAATGTGACCATTCGCAAGTTATTGGGCTTTTTAAAGCGATCTGGATGGATGGAACGGTAGGAACTAAAAGGCTTCTTCTTTCTTCTGTTCCTGTGGTATCTCAATGGACGAAAACATGTGAGTGAGTCTGATGGCAGACTGCCACTTAAAACTAACCGATAGGACGGCAAAAATCCTATGGGGAATCCAGATCGTGAGAAGACGAAGCTATTACTGAAAGGAAGCAAGAAGGAGGTCAGTACAGCTATTGGTATCATAACGGGACACATAGCACCAAGTGATAACATGTGTAGGGCATGCAGGGAAGATGATGAGACGTTGGAGCATTTCCTTTGTCATTGCCCGGCTTTCGCGTCCAACAGATACCGGTACTTAGGAGGAGACACAATACCAGATATGAACCAACTTAGGGGAGTGGCATTGAAAACAATTCAGGATTTTGTCAGTAGCACGGATTTCTTACTTATTTTTTTTTTTTTTAGAGGTTACTTTACAGTTTTTAGAGCGCACAACAAGCCGATTACTGGCTTAGGTGTATGTCCATAGTGGCATGGGGCGGATTAATGCCTGCACCCTCTTTTCAACCTTACCTAACCTAACCTACACTAATGAAAAACAAGTAAGAGCATGCAAAGTTCGGCCGGGTCGAACCTTATATACCCTCCACCATTTGTCGAATTCTTTGCGCAATATCTCTTTTTAGGCAAACAAAGAATAATAAGGACGGAGCAGGAGGACGAGGAGGAGCTATATCAAGTTATAGTCCGATTAGCGGCTCAAGAAGCAAAATCGTGGGATCGGTTTATATGGGAGCTGTATCAAATTTTAGATCGATTCAGACCATATAGCATACGTATGTTGAAGGCTTGTTGGTAGAAGTCGTTGTACAAAATTTCAGCCAAACCGGATTAAAATTGCTCTCTCTAGAGGCTCAAGAAGTCAAGATCCCAGATCGGTTTATATGACAGCAATATCAGGTTGTGTACCGATTTGCGCCATACTCATCACAGTTTTTGGAAGTCATAACAAAACACCTAATGCAAAATTTTAGCCAATTCGGGTGAGATTTGCGCCCTTCAACGGCTCAAGATCCAAGATCGGTTTATATGGCACCTATACCAGGCTATTGACCGATTTGGACCATACTTCGCACAAATGTTGGAAGTGATACCAAAACACCACTTGCAAAATTTCGCCTTCTAAAGCTTCAAAAGTCAAGACCCAAGATCGGTTTGTATGGCAGCTATATCAAAACATTGACCGATTTACAATCCTAACCGACCTACACTAATAAAATGTATTTGTGCAAAATTTCAAGCGGCTAGCTTTACTCCTTCAAAAGTTAACGTGCTTTCGACAGACTGACGGACGGACAGACGGATGGACATGCCTATATCAACGATCAAGAATATATATACTTTCTGGGATCGTAGACGAATATTTCGAGGAGTTATAAACGGATTGACGAAATAAGTATACCCCCATCCTATGGTGGGGGGTATAATGAGTCTCCCCGGACCCATTAATGACTAAAAAATGTGAAATATTTTTATGCAATTCACAGCTTGAGAACGATGTTGAGAATTGTTCGATTTCGAGTCACAATGGGTGGATTTTGATTTTCGTGGCCTGTGTTTTTTAAGACATTACATTTTCCCTTTGGTTACAAAATTTTCCAAAATTCACCTAAAATTCCCAGAGATATATTTTATTTAAATTTGTGTCACAATTTTACCCATTCCAGGTTTGAGTCTCGGCTAAATCAACTTTAACTAACAACTGATTCTTGGGCTACAAAAAGCTTTCAAAGTCCACCCCCGACCACACCTACCCCAATTTGACTTGTTTCAATGTATTTTATTATAGCTATGTACATAGCACATTTGACAAATTAACAATTTTGAGTTATTACCCTCTTGATGACTTCACAGAGGTTTAATGTTCCCTAAAATAGTATGACAATTGGTAATTCGAAACCATTTTATTACCACATTTCTATTGAAGTATTTCTCATTAATTTAGTTAATGTTTCAATGGTGTGAAAGGGTATGAGTGATACACACTCATACCATTGCTTTAGTTCGCCTTGTTGTTACCCCCTTGACAAAGTGGCCAACACAAGTAAGGAGGGTAAATGAATGGTGTCAAAGCGTTATATAGTGTTTGTACATACATACATACTTTGATATACTTTGTGTGGATGTACTCAATTGTAGTAAATTAATTTTTGTGATGTTTTGTGTTTTTTGGCTTTCGATTTGTTGAATATGCAAACAATTACCGTAGTTTTGTTTGTAAATCTTTTTTTTCTATTTTTATTATTTTCTTGTTTATTAACAAACAAGTTATTATGGCCAAGTTTACTTTTATTATGAGAAGTACGACTTTAAATGCCATGCTTATGGATGACTCGAATAGACAATTACGACTTGGGGCATTCCAAGAATAACACAATGGAGATTAAGAAAGAAAAATCATACTTTGAAAGAAAATTGTTTCAAAACATGTCAAGGTTGTATTACTTTGTTTAAATAAGAAATTTATAGAAAATTTCTCAAATTGAGTTTTATTTACATTTCTTGGAAATTTGTGTTTTCTATTTCTTTAACGTTTTTCTAAACAAAAAAAAACTCTTTATTTAAATCCTTTAAACAATAGCGCATCACTGGCCTTTATTTGACATCGAAACTTTGAAAGATAACATTTTCATTAACAAGGATTTCTAGGTACACTGAAGTGAAATCACTTTACATGCATACATGTACAAAAATTGTGGAAAAAAGATACGACTGGCCTGCCGGTTGGCAACATATCGAACCAACAACGGTAGATAGTCTAGTCGGATTGGTGCCTTGTTCCATATCAATTTGTCACAATTGCCATATCGATTATATGGTGGTGGCATAGCAATGACTATGACGACGTTGTTGAAGAGTTGGTTGCTGCTGTTGAATTTTCCCTTAAATGCCTTGTCATGATGACGCGGGGTATTATCTTGTTTTTCATGCTGTTGCTTCGTGCCAACATGAGGCTATGATGTAGGCATCTTCTTCATCGAAAATGATTTCATAATAGCAAATTTGTACGAAAATGTTTCCCTTCATCATGTTTTTTGTCTTTTAATTGTTGCTGTTGATGATATGATGGAACAGACGCCATTTCAAAGGGTTTCATTGGAAAGGATTCCCTTTTTTTCCCACACACACATACATTCATTCTCTTTTAGCGAATGCACATATTATTTAACATTTATGAATTCCATTCGTTTTTCTGCCAAGCTCCTTTTTTTACACTTATTCTGTATTTACGTTTTATGTCGGCTGTTTGTATGGTGGTATTGTTCTGGGCTTTTTTGGTTCCTTTTTCTCGAATTGTTTATTTGATTGTCTCTGCAAGAGTTGTACAGGTTTCGTTGCTTAATTGTCCATGCTCACGGCATTTTTGTAGGGACATAATTGAATGGTATTTTGGAGACGTATTTCACGCGTATTGAATGTTATTGGGTGAATTTTATATAAAAAAAAAATTTGTTTCATGACAATTGGAACAAACATGTCTTTGAAAGTTATTGAAATGAAAGCAGATTCATAATAGAGGGAAACAAGTAAAAGCGTGCTAAATTCGGCCGGGCCGAATCTTATATACCCTCCACATGGATCGCATTTGTCGGGTTCTTTGCACGGTAACTCTTTTTAGGCAAACAGGGGAAAAAGGATAAGAATTGTTATGCTATTGGAGATATATCAAGTACTAGTCCCATTTGGACCATATATGAATTGAATGTTGAAGACCATAGTAGTAGTCATTGGGTAATATTTCAGTCCATTGGGATAAGAATTGCGCCTTGTGGGGGCTCAAAAAGCATAATCGGGAGATCGGTTCATACGGGAGCTGTATCAGGCTATGGATCGATTAAGACCATATTGGACATGTATGTTAAAGGAAAAAATCGTTGTACAAAATGTCAGCCAAATCGAATGAGAATTGCGCCCTCTAGTGGCTTAAGAAGTCAAGATCCCATATCGGTTTATATGGCAGCAATATCAGATTATGGACCGATTTAAACCATACTTGGCAGGGTAGTTGGAAGTAATAATAAAACACTTCGTGCATTTCAGCCAAATCGGATAAGAATTGCGGCCTCTAGTGGCTCAAGAAGTCAAGATCACAGATCGCTTTTTATTGGCAGCTTTCTCAGTTTACGAACTGATTTGAATTATACTTAGCACAGTTGTTGGAAGTGATACCAAAACACCACGTGCAAGTTTTCAGCTAAATTGGATGAGAATTGCGCCATCTAGTGGCTCAAGAAGTCAAGATCCAAGATCGGTTTATATGGTAGCTATATCAGGTTATAGGTCGATTTGAACCATACTTAGCACACTAGTTGAAAGTTATAATAAAACACTTCGTGCAAAATTTCAGTAACATCGGATATGAATTGCGGACTCTAGAAGCTTAAGATGTCAAGATGCCAGATCGGTTTATATGGCAGCTATATTATGGACACATTATGGACCGATTTTAACCATACATGGCACAGTTGTTGGAAGTCATAACAATCAACTTTGTGCAAAATTTTAGCCAAATCGGATGAAAATTGAGCCCTCTAGTGGCTACAGAAGACAATATCCCAGATCGGCTTATATGACAGCTAGATCAGGTTATGAACTGATATAAACCACTCTTAGCACAGTGTTTGGAAGTGATACCAAAACACCTCGTGCAAGTTTTCAGCCAAATGGGATGAAAATTGCGCCTTCTAGTGGCTCAAGAAGTCAAGATCAACGATCGGCTTATATGACAGCTATATCAAAACATGGACCGATATGGCTCATTTACAAACCCTAAAGACCTACACTAATAAAAAGTATTTGTGCAAAATTTCAAGCAGCTAGCTTTACTCCTTCGAAAGTTAGCGTGCTTTCGACAGACAGACGGAGATGGCTAGATCGACTTAAAATGTCTTGACGATCAAGAATATATATACTTTATGGGGTCTTAGACGCATACTTCGAGGTGTTGCAAACGGAATGACGAAATAAGTATACCCCCCATCCTATGGTGGAGGGTATAAAAAGTAACGAAATGCCTTTGTTTTATATTTGAAATGGTTAAATAATTCAAATTTAATTTCGTTCCGTAGAAAATATAAAAATTTTATTTTGCTGTTGGATTTCTTTGTGCAGGTGGAACAAATTAAAAGCAAAATAAAGTGTGATTTTTTAAGAGTGATAGGAAAGTTTTTCAAAAAACAACACACAAAATTCAGAAAAATTCATGAAATGTTTATTTGAATCGATAGTGCGGCGATAGAAAAATGACGGTACTTTGCCAATACCGCCTGGTATTATTTTTTTTCTGTTATTGGCAAAGATTTTTAATACCATTTGGTATCAATTCAATGCCAGACAAAGGAGACTATTAAGAATTGACGGTGTTACATTTGTATTTTTGTCATCGCGCCTGAATTGTTGTTGAGCTTTGTACTCAAAATAATGACACACTTACAAAATAATTGTTAAACTAACAAATAAAATATTTTAATACAACTTGAGAGAGGAAAAACCTGCTCAAACACTCGAAAGCGGTGAAAATGGAAGTTAGTAAGGACATTCTATAACAAAAACATGATTGTCTTTTGTTTGAAAAACGATACTGTGTTGGTGTATTCATATGAAAACCACTTATGGAAATCAATGGATATGGAATCCATTGCTGAATACAAAGAGAGATTAGTCACGGTGTAACATAATTTTTTTGTAATCATTAACATGAATAATTAAAATAAAATTAGATTAAAATTATTTTCAAATTTGTCGGTTCATTAGGGAGTGGAAAAATCAATAACGGTTTGGTACTAAAACCAATAACGGTCTGGTGCTAAAACCAATAACAGATTGGTATTAAAGCCAATACCAATTGGGTAATAAGACTAGCACCAAAGGGTATTAATCATTTTAAGTTTTATCCTTACCATACGGTATTGTTTATGTACCATACGGTGTTGCTTTACTATCAATACCGTATGGTACTGTAATGAGCACGTTTGGTACCAACTTTTCTCTGGGTGTATGGTCCATATAATTTAATCTTTGAAGATTAATTCATGCAAATGTTGACCGTGACTACGCCTCAAATGATCCATCCGCTTGGTCCAATTTTGGCATACTCCAACATTTTGGGCGGTAACTCATGAATAAATGCTTTAATGTTGTCTTCCAATGCGTCAATTGAAGTGGGTTTGTCCGTATAGACATGACCTTTAATAGTCTAAAGGTGTTAAATTGCACGATCTAGGCGGCCAATTGACCGGTCCCGAACGTAAAATAAAATGTTCACCGAACTCGCTTCTCAATAAGTCCATTGTTATGCGCGCTGTGTAGCATGTGGCACCGTCTTGTTGAAACCACATGTCATGTAAGTCAAGCTCTTGCATTTTGGCCAAAATTAAGGTGGATATCATTTCACAGTAAAGCTCACCATGCACAGTTACGTTACGATTCGCAACATCTTTTAAGAAGTACGGCTGAATGATGCCACCAGCCCATAAACTGCACCAAACTGTGACTTTTCTGAATGCATTGGTAGCTCTTGTAATTTAAGTATCCATTGAGCCACAAATGAGCTTCGTCCATAAAATGGAAGAAGCACGGAGTGAACCTTCTTAACAGAGCACGAATTTTGATTCAATAATTTGCAAGCGTTGTTCGTTTGTAAGACGATTCATGGTTGGATTATAGACCAAACTGAAGATGTTTGACAGTGAAGCAAAACACGAAACGTGCGTGAGCTGTTTAAAGCAAAGATAATATCTAAAAAATCACCCTTTAAAATCTTTTTTTTAAAGTTAAAGCAAAATGAGGTGAATGCATTGGGCTGGCTACGAAAATCGCAATTTCGAAACTGTTCACCGTTTCATCATCAGTTCGCTAAGCCCCAAAACGATTGCATGCTTTCACCTATTCACTAATTAGAGAGCTGAGTAATGGTTTAGATTTTAGGCTTTCAATGTGTGCGTATTGCAGCACACAAATTTATCGGCATGCCGTCCGTTCATTCATACAGAACGGCAAGAACAACAAAAAATATTTCAAAAATTTTAAAGCAAATTTTGTTGACTTATATCTCCATAAAATCTTTGTGAAAAAGTTTTTTCTTAATTAAATCACAATTTTATTTCTGCAGAAATTTGGTCATATGTTCATTCTTATAGAAAGTTTTGTCGAAAAATGTCGTATGTCCTTAAACTCCATTTTTATAATACCCCCACAAAAATTTCGTTCTCTACTACCAGATACTTTTCATTTTAACCACATTTTGGCATGGTCGGAAAATATGTACGGTTCGGTTTAAGTGATGGATTGGAGTAGCCAGATCCTTTGCCCCGAAAGTGTATATCAAATTTCTACCCTACTCTGAAAAAGCTTACTCTTGAGCCCCATATTGCCATGGTCTATATCTAGGGTTTTTCAAAAAGTGCGCTACAAAAGGTTTTTTTTAAATAAAAGAAAAACGGTTGTGGATCTCAATGACAGTCTTTTTCTGTCAAAGTACGCTCGATCCCATTATGTGTGGAACTTGATTTCGTTTTCATGGCCACCACGAGCACACTAGAAAAAGTCCAGACGCTGAACCCAAGCATAAATCGGTCAACATTGCATTCGATGTTCGTACGAAGGTCATCAATCGTCTCTGGCTTGTTGACATAGACCACAGACTTGACATAGCCCCTCAGGAAATAGTTTAATGGCTTCAAATCGCACGACCGAGGCGGCCACTGGATTGGACCATTTCGTGCAATACACGTTCTCACTGCGTGGCTTGTGGCGCCGTCCTGTTGAAACCACTTTTTTGTTATCATTGAACGATAGTCATTCCCATTCACAGTAACGTGGCGGTCTTGACCATCACGAAAGAAGAACGGCCAATGACGCTGTCGGCCCAAAAACCGCACCAAACCGTTATTTTTCGGCATGCAATGATGACTCATGGAGTACATGTGGATTGTTGTCTGACCAATAACTCATATTTTGCTTATTGATAAAGGCATTCAGTCAGAAATGAGCCTCATCGCTAATTTGGACGTTGCGCTCATAACGTTCAGGTCACTGACTCCGAATTTCGGTAGTAAATTTAAATAATTTAAACTCACTGTTGGCTCGTGTATCTTTCTGCAAACTCACAGCAAACTCACTATCAGTCTACTTTTGTAGCGTCCCATTTGCAGCACACTTTACTATATCTTTGATTTAGGGAGTTTATGGGATGATGGCCCTAAAAAATATCTACCCGGAAATACCTTTAATTTGAGCTCAATATTGCCATTGGTTTAGAGGGAATTTGTAGGATAAAACGGCCCCCAAATCAATTGGCTCCAAAATCCAAATTTGTTTTCTACTCTCAAATACATTTTCTTTGCGCCTCTTATTGACATAGTCGGTTGAGCCCTGAAAAATATCGGCATGAGCCCCATACTTCCAAGATCAACAATAATGTCCTCTTTGGTGTGTTATGGTGGCGGTCCCGAATGTTGATATCAGGTTCAAGCTCTACTCCCAAATGGCTTTTATTTTAGTCCCATATTGCAAAAGTCGGCAAATATGTCCGGTTTGGGGGAGATTTTTAGGAGGTGGGGCGGTCACACACAGACTTGGCCCTGACATATATGTCAAATTCGTGCTCTACTCTAAAATACTTTTCATTTGAGTCCCATATTGCTATGATAGGTCGATATATCTGTATGGTGGGCTTTTGGGGTGGGGCGCCCCTCTAAACCATCCCACCCAAATTTGGATACCAAATCTTTGTTTTTGGGTAGCTATAAGAGTGCAAACAAAATTGCGCTTAAATCGCCCTACTAATCTTTGAGATATAGCATTCCTTAAAATTAGGATGGGGGGAAGGTCCTAAATTGCATAAAATATAAACATATTTGTATAGCCTACTTTTAGGATACACATAAATAATTGTATTAGCTTAGCATATTATTAGGTGTTAATCCCATAAATTTAGCTTAACTATGCTTATACAGACTCCTTTACCTCCTTGCGATATAGTATTCCAGCATTCAAGAACATATTAACTCATATTTTATTCACACAATTATAGTGTAAAAATGTGCGTATATATGTAAGTGAGCAAATGGCCAAAAAAAATCCCTGAAAATAACTACACAAAATTCACAATGTTAACAACATACCGGAGATGCTAAGTGTAACGAATACATAATGGCTCCATGCCCCAGATCCATACAGCTGCCGGGAAAGTATTTAACATATTTCGTGCATAGAAACCTAAAATCTCTCGGTGAAGATGATGCTGTCGTTGGAGATGGCTAGAGTATGTAGTCTCCTTCTTGGCAGTAACAACAACAAAGCGAGAACATTGAAATGAAAAAGTGTACTCCGTGAGAAGTGTATGATTGCAACTGTGTGTATGTGTGTGGGTGCGAGAGTATGTGTATAGTAGCAGCTATCATAACTCGGGCATATTAAACAAATCCTCAAAAAACATTTGCACTCAAGTGTGAAATTTCCTCTGGTATTGTAGATACTCATATCATATCTACATATACATGCATATATGCATGTGTGTATGTAAGTATGACCTGTCTCTATCCCTGGTTACGTCTCAAGAGTATACCATGGCATAGTATTCAGTCACATTTTTATTAAATTTCGAAAACCGTAAAGGGTTAAAGAAAAAGAATTTTAAGTTTAAAAGTTTTACGTTCATAAACTTCTCCATGGTATGGGGGTACTCGGCTGTTTCATGTTTAAATATAGCCGCCAAAATTTTCATTCGATGTGCCAAATATGCAAAATTTCGTCCTAAAGCTTACACTAGCTCCTATTTAAACTCGATTTGACTTCCTAAGCCTTTCTATGTAAAAATTACATAATGGAACAGTTTCAGGATCATGGTCTGGGTTTGGGAAATTTCTAGTTTGGGTAATAGTATTATCAGTAGAGCAAAACCGCAAAAGGTAAAGAGTTCCAAGACCAAACCTTTTTTTATATAAACTTGACCGAAGGCAAAGGATTGCCATATGTTATGACATATTCTAGATATATAACATATGGGTGGACCGATGTAGTCTATTTTTTGTTTGTACCATAATAGTAAGTCAAAAACACAAATATGATATCTAAAATTGGGGTCAAGTACGTAGGGGGAACGCCCCACCCAAAAACCTGCCAAAATGGGCACATAATCTGTTTGGAATCTGGTATGAAATAAATAAAACCGTGTTAAGTTCGGCCGGACTGAATCTTATATACCCTATCCAAGGATCGATTTCGTCAAATTCTTTGCCAGGTATCTCTTAATAGGCAAATAAAGGATAATGGATAGGAAGCTGTGCTACTATATCAGATTATTAACCGATTCGCGTCATATTTGGCTTAGATGATGCCAATGTGCAAAATTTTTAACCAAATCGTGTAAGAATTATGCCCTATAGGGGCTCAAGATGTATTATCGGGAGATCGGTTTATATGGGAGCTATATCAAGTTTGAGAACTATTCGGCCCATACATGGCACGTGTGTTAGTGGTCATAGAAAAAGTCACAGCGCAAAATTTCAGCAAAATTTAATGAGAATTACGCCCTCTAAAAGCTCAAGAAGTAAAATCAGGAGATTGCTTCACATGGGAGCTTTATAAGGTTTTGGACCGATTTAGACCATACTATGCACTTATGTTAGAGGTCACAGAAAAAGCAAAATTTCAGCCAATGCGGACAAGAATTACGGCCTATAGAGGATCAAGAAGTATAATCGGGATATCGGTTAAATGGGGTATTTAGATGGTTATACCGATTTAGACCATATTTGGCACGTATGTTGATGGTCGCAGGAGAAGTGGTTGTGCACAATTTAAACCAAATCGGACAATAAACGTGCTCTATAGAGATCAAGTCAAGATCCAAGATCGGTTTGTATGAGGGCTATATCAAAATATGGACCGATATGGCCCATTTACGTCCGATTCAATTTTAGGCTCAATGATAAGGGACCTTCTTCTTATAGCTGAGTCCGAACGGCGTGCCGCGGAGCGACACCTCTTTGGGGAGTAGTTTTTACATGGCAAAGTACCTCACAAATGTGGCCAGCGCTACGGTGGCCTCCAAAAAAATTTCTATAGGACACTTAAATTAAACTTTTGCATTTGGACAGCTGTTATGAGCTATTATGATCATGAACTTTTAGTTTTTTGGACCTTTTTAACATAATCTTGACCAAAAATACCCATAGTTTACGATATATTCAGGATAAATAAGAGAAGGGTGATCGTTTCACCCTTCAAAGCAAAGCCCTAATAGAACCCAAAATCACAAATCAGATATTTAAATTTCGAGCAAGTACCTAGGGGGAACGCCCCACCCCATTACCCCGCAAAAAGGGCACATAAACCGATCTATACCATATGGGACTTAAAAAAAAGGTGTTTGGAAGTAGAGTACAAATCTGATATGGAAAACGGGGATGTATTCCCATTGGTACCATTTTGCATATATACATCAAGTATGACCTTGCAGATCATGCGCCCAAAAAAAGAATTGTCCTGAGCATTCGATAAATGCCTTCTATGGTGGAGGATGTATAGGTTTTGGTCGGGCTCTCTAGTCGATGCTGCTCCCTTGTTATAAGCCTTTCTCTAAGACAGGATATTCCACCCAATGTGCAGTAGATTGCTGCGCAGTATATATTCCCATACATATGTTTTTGTTACTGGTAGTCGCTTTGATGGGCCGACTCTACCTTCAGCTGCCTTCAACTTCTGCATCTTCTTTTACATAGTCAAACATAGATATACTTTTCGCTGCTCATGACGACTTCGCATGTAGCTTAGGCTCCACCACAATATCGACATTTGTTGGGATGCCCGAACAACTCGTTCTGAAAGCGAGTATTGCACAAAACTAAGCTGAATGCCAATGGCAATTTTATTTTTTGTCTGTTCATAAACAGTTTGCCTTTGAATGAAAACGGGTTACAACATCGCAACAATGCAAATACATATGTATTCTATGTGTGTGTGTAAGTAAAAGAGGTAAACGGCAATATGGAAAGATCCTTAGAATCCTTGTTGCCTTTGGAGCAAGTAACAAAAGCATGTTACCTCGTTATAACTGCCATTGTTACAGCACCCAAAGCAATAACAGGACTTTGCTGACTTTGTGAACGCAGGAAGGCATGATAAGTCAATAAATACAATGCATACTTCCCCTAACTACAGGATCGTCCAAGGCTGGTACTCGTACATGTATTTCAAGTGAAAATATGAGAAATATATATACATACTTCATATTAGTGCTTGCTCTTGAGTGAATCAAGTACATCAAGTATAGTAAATGGCATACAAATGAAGATAGGTTTCTGTCATAGTTTATGGAATTTTTTCGTTCAATGAACAATTGGTGAAATAACTTTGTGGTGCTTTGAACTTGTGAACAATTTATATTTTCTTGTACCCACCACCATGGGTAGGGGGTAATACTCATTTAGCCTTTCCGTTTGCAGAACCTCGAAATATTGATCTGCGACCCCAAAAAGTGTAAATATTCTTGATCGTCTAGACATTTTTAGTCGAACTAGCCACGTCTGTCCGCCTGTGGAAATCGCGATAGCGGTCGAACGCGTAAAGCTGGCCGCTTGAAATTGTGCACAGATACTATTTATTTATGTTTCGTTGGGGATGGCAAATAGCTCATATCGGGTCAGATTTGGGTATAGTTCATCTATCTACCGATCTCCTAATTTGACCTTTTGAACCCCTAGAAGCCGCAATTGTTGTCCGATTGAACTGAACTTTTGCACGTGGTGTTCTGTTACGATCTCGCCCAGTATGTTTCGAATCGGTCTATAACCCAATAAAGCTCCCATATAACAGATCTCCCGATTTGACTTATTGACCCATTAGAAGTCGCAATTGTTGTCCGATTATGCTGAAAATGTCCACGTTGCATTTTGTTACGACTCCTAACAATCGTGCCATGTATGGTTCGAATCGGTCTATAGCCTGATGTAGCTCCCATATAAACCGATCTCCTGATTTCACTTCTTGAGCCAATAAACTTCGCATGAGTGTTCCGTTACAACTTTCACTGCCACAGATTTGGTACAAATTTTTAGCAGAATCCATGGTGGTGTTTACTTGTTGAATGGATAAGAATATCTTCATGAAATCTTATGTTGTAATTAGCTGGCCTGGTGTGATTGTTGCATTTGTGGTTGGTATGTTGCATTTGTATAGTAGTTATTGCGAAAACGCTTCTATGAAACAAATACTACATTAACCATGTTCGACAACCCTGTCTATTAGCTGTACTTTTCCCAATGCATGTATTTTCGTGTAATGACAGATTTTTTTATCTGCAACAATTACACTGCTTCCATGGTGCATATGATTCTGTGCATCTGTTGGAAGTATTGATGGCCTCGAACGCTAGACAATGGCAACGGCTCTTGCTGTTGCTCCGAGAGCCTAGGTTCGAATCCCGGCCGGGCTCTGCCGAATTTTTTTCATTTTCAAGATTTTGCCTGTTAGGATGAAGATCATTTAATTTTACAATACTTTTTTTTATACCCCACACTACCAATGTGGTACAGGGTACAAACATTTTGTGCATTTGTTTGCAACGATAAGAAGGAGCTAGATCCATTGTAAAGTATACCGATCGGCTTAGAGTCAATTCTAAATTCGATTTAGCTATGTCCGCCTGTCTGTCTGTGTATTCTTTTGATCAGGGTACAGGTCGCATTTGTTGTTCGATTGCCAAGGACGAACGCTATTGATTTTGATCAAAATCGGTTAAGATTTAAATATGGCTCCCATATACATATATCTTCCATCCGATGTTGCCTTTTAAGGCTATAATAGCCACAAAGAAGAAAAATACTGGCAAACAGATGCTACTCTGAATTAAATAAGCAGTTAAGAAACAAGGGCGCCTCTCGACAGACGAAGATTACACTATACAAGACACTGATAATACTCGTATTGTTATATGATTCTGAGGCATGGGTACTAGTGAAAGCAGACGAGGCAGTGCTTTGAGTGTTTGAGAGAAAGATTCTTCGTAAAATATATGGACCAGTTTGCGTTAATGAAGAATATGGGCGTCGTATGAAGCACGAGTTGTATGAGCTGTATGACGACTATAGCATAGTTACATGCATCAAAATGCAATAGCTGCGTTGGATAGGTCATGTTGTCAGAATGAATGAAGAAGCTCCAGCACAGAAGTCTTTTGAAGGCAAACACGGTGATACACGAAAACCGGGACGACCCCAAGCCCAATGGAAAAATCAAGTGGTGGGAGACAACTCGAAACTTGTTGTCAGAGTTATAAAATGAGCATAGAAGATCGAGGCGCTTGGAAAGCTAGTGGACTAGTGGAACAAATGTTCGGTCATAGCCAATTAAAGTAAAAATAGCCACAATTTTGGTCCGATCTATACAACATTTTGTGTGAGGTGTTTCATTTAACGTCTTGACATGTGTGCATAGGTTAGCTTAGGTTAGGTAAGAGTGGCTGTCCTTTACAAACTCACTTAGAAAATTCTAAATCCATTGTGATAGCACAGTAGCGACAGACCAGGGCTTCTGACGGGAATCGACGACCATGACCTGCACTGGTAATCCAAGCACGCTACCAACTTGGCTACCGGGGCGACCATGTGTGCATAATAGTAACGAAATCGGTTTAGATTTCTTCTTTCATCCGATATGACCTTTTAGGATTGTAGAGGCCACAATTTTGGTCCTATTTCGTTTGAGAGTTTTACTGCTTGCGTAGAGAAACATGGACTCACTTGAAGTATTCAGCCAACTGGCATAAGCGAACGATCATTTTAATCGGATTGTCTACGATTTATCTACATCTAAAGTTCAGAGCGTAAGTCATTTAATAGACCGACTGTCACAATGTTGTTGTAGCAGTTTATTGTGTTCTATCTTTCGTCTGCTTGATTCTGTTGAGTGTCAAGACCCAGGTATGTGGGTCTGAGTCTAGTGGGTCTGGCCGGGCAGTTAAACAGGTACCGTGTATCGTGCGGTTCCTGGTTACAATCGGGACATACATCTTTCACGTCGGCATCAATCCTAGCTCTGTGGGAATTGAGGCGTCTGCATCTGCCGGAACGTAATTGATCGATTTCTTCGGGTGCAATGGGTGGCGGTCGTTCTCCAAGGACGACATTCACCCGGTAGCCAATTAACGCGTCTGCTACCGTGTCTGCATGAATGTTGTTCAGACCCGCTTGATCTAGAGGTTCTCTCTCGTAGCGCTGAACCACACGCTATACATCGTGTAGATCTACCTTAAGGCTTCTGGGCGGTGGGTATCTATCCACAAGATGATGATTTGGATGATTTCTGCGATAACAGCCCAAAAGGTATTGCTTAGACAGCATGTAGTTATGTCTTCGCACTGGTAGGATCTTTGTCTCCTGATGGAGGTGGTCCACATTAGAACTGAGGAGACAGCCCGTCGCAGTTCGGAGGGCGGCATTCTGACAGATCTGAATATTATTCCACTGCGTGTCACAAAGTTGACGTGACCACACTGGCGCTGCATAACTTACCACAGACCGGCCAATTGCTTTGTACGTGGTCAACAAGGTTTCTTTGTCTGTACCCCAAGTGCTGCCAGCGAGTGACTTGAGGACCTTGTTTCTACTTTTGACTTTATTGCAGATTGCTGTGGCATGTGGGGAGAAAGTGTAGGACCTGTCAAATGTGAGGTCAAGTATTTTGGGACACTTGATGGTCGGAATCATTTCTCCATCGACCATCACAGTCAGCTCAGTATTCACCTCACGCGTATTTGTAGTGAACAGTGTGGCTGAAGATTTGGTGGCGGATATCTTCAGATTTCTTGCAGCGAAATATGAGGAAAGCTCGTTGAGGTAGACGTTCAACCTATCGCAGATGTCATCAATGGGTGGGGGGCCTGATGCCATGATCGTACAATCGTCCGCATATGATACGATCTCTATGCCAACTGACACAATGAAGATGTCTGCCAACCTAATGCAGACATCTTCATTGTGGGGGCATCCTCATTGAATGTGTAAAACCTGGATCTAAAGAGTTATTTTAAGCTATTATCTTTTTGGCAACACTGGAGTATTGAAGCATTGGAAGCCAACATTGAAGCATTTATTTGTGAGATACCGGCTGAAATGTTGGAAGAGTATGCCAAAATTGGACTAAGCGGATGGACGATTTGAGGCGCAGTCAGGGTCAACATTTGCATGAAATAATCTTCACACTTTAAATTATATGGACCGTACTATTTCATGAATTTCAAGATTTCATGAATTTTTCTGAATTTTATGTTTTTTTTTTTAAAAACTATTCTATAGTTTTTAAAAAAATCACCCTTTATATCGCTGCTCTGCCAAAATCATGCTCCTCCGTTTGTTTTAGCAACAATGTCAAATCAGACTCACGTCATTGTGATACCACATTAGCAGGAAGATGTCCTAGTTGCTATCGTTGAACGAGACAGATGCTCTATAACTTAGGAATGATCACATTCAAAGAAATAAGTTCATTTTTCTTGCTAAGGACAAATACACTACAGATGTTCTATAGTTTCCTCTTCCTCGACGTCATTAGAGCTTCTGCAGAAGTTTTTAATCTATCAGTCAATATATTTCCCAATTATACAGCGCCGGATATGACATCCATAGTGACGGAGACTTCCACTCTAGCAAACGACAGCAAAGTGGCAGATAATCTTATACAACCTATAGTCTATCAGTCAACACGTTTCCCAATCATATTGGGTCGAACAGAAGGGCAACAGAGAGGTAGACTTCTACAAATTTAATTGCTCTTCTATTCATCCCTGGTTGTCCTTTAAATTTATTGAATCTGTCTTAGCTATAATTCATTACATACATTTAGGCTGGCAAAAAAAAATATTTATTTTGCATATGTTAAAATTTTCCATGGTAATAAAATGTTGACCCAATTCACCGTAAAAACAATATTTCAAATGAAAATTTGTCGATGAAAATCAAATTTTTTATATCTCTGGTTAACCTGTTAACTGATCGCTTAAATAACCGGTTTGGTAGCATATTCCTATCACCAATGTGAGGACTTGGATTCAATTCACACCAAAAATTTTTGTCTACCACCAGTGTGGTGTTAAAATGAATCAATGAGACTGTTAAAGACTACCACCATTTCTCTACTTTATCTTCTATTCAAATTATAATGTCTTTTTAAGTGAATATTTTATTGCATACATCTAGGCTAACAAAATATTTGCTTAATTTCTGTTGCAAATTTTCATGAAAACAACTTGGATTAAATTTTCTATACATTACAAAAAATTCCTACGAAAATCTCAATGTTCATCCTTCATTACTGGTTTTATTTATTGAGTCTGAATAATTTATGACATATATTAAGGCAAGCATAATCTTTGCCTTAGTAAATCATTGTAAAATTTCCTAGCAAATTTGTTTATAGCAGAAATAACACTGAAAAACATTTGCTACGAAAATCGTAATTTGCAACCTTCGGTACCACTTTAATTTATTGAGTCTTATTTGGAGAACAAATTACTGCCTATATTCGGCTTATCAAATTGTTGGCTTTTTTATAAAAGCCTACAATAGTAACATTTTGTTTAATGATTCCTATGAAAATTCCTTTTGAATATGATTTTTATTTATGGGCTCTGTTTCATGAAGCAATTTATTGCCTGCATTTAGGTCAACAAAATCTTTGCCCAGTTTCTGTTAAAAGTTTCATTCTATTGCATACTTTTTGGTACATCAGCATATGACATTTTTTGTTATCAAACATTTTGAAAAACCAAAAATCGTATGAAAATCATCATTTGCAATCTTGGATAACATATAAATTTATTAAATTAAATTAAATAACAATTTATTTAATTCTGTTTCTTTGAAGAAATTTTAACCAAACAATGTAGCAATTTAGCAAGCCTAAATATATGCATATTTTTGCTTAATAAATTGTTACATTGTCTTGCTAAATTTTTTTGCAAGGAAACATAATTAAAACTCATTAGTCTATAATAACACACATTGCAAAAAATAACTTCTGCAAAAACCATAATTTTCTTAGGCATACTTGAATGTGATTAATTTTGATTCATAGAACAATTTATTGCATATAAATATTTAGGATAACATAACCATAGCCTAGTTTCAGTTAAACATTTCTATCTACTGCATACTTTTAGGTACCTAAGCGTAAAGGCAAATCGATACTTTTGTGTGCATTTCTCCCAATTTCATTTTATAAATTTCCAATCAACAATCCTCAACGAACACTAACAAATCGAACATAAGAAATCTCCCTCCCACTCTCTCTCTCTTCAACTAAATCCCCTGAAAGCAAAACAGCTAGGAAAATCAATTGAAAGATAACCAAAGGGGCAAAATAGCGCACACAAGAAGAATATAAAATGCAAATCATAGCATATTTAGTTTTAAGCTGTCCCATAGGATTTACATGCTGCTCTGAGTTTCCATCGTAGTCGTCTTTCAATCGGGCTTTTATACGAAATATTTTTAATAACATTTTTGATAAGAAAATGTATTGAAATGAAAAAAAGCTATGCAAAGAGCGAATGTTCATGCCCATTTAAACTGGGTAAGCACCAAATAGAACAAGGATATTGTCATACAAAAAGGTATCCGGATTTAAATTTGAAACTATTGCGACTTTAAGAGGCTCATCAAGTCCGATTGGAGTAACCGTTTGTTGTGGAATTATCTATTCGGTATTTGCTGTGGCAGTTTCAGTTTTGGAAAAAATTGAGGTTTCTTGGGACTCAAGAATTTAAATATGAGTATGTCCTACAACAGCCTGCATTTTATACTCTGTGTCCGTTCAGGCAGATAATACAGTCTCCGGTTTTAACGCAGCCCTGTCACCATATATGTCACCATACATTTTTATACCCTCCACCATAGGATGGGGGGGGGGGGGGGGGTGGGGGGGTGGGGGATGCCATAAGGTATATAGGTATAACGGCTTGATATTTTACAAATACTTTTTATTAGTATAGGTCGGTTGGGATTGTAAAAGGCCCAAATCGGTCCATGTTTTGATATAGCTTAGATTAAAACCAATCTTGGGTCTTGACTTCTTGAGCATCTAGAGGCCGCAATTCTTATCCGATTTGGCTGCGATTTTGCACGTAGTGCTTTGGTATCAACTTCAACAACTGTGCTTAGTATGGTTCAAATAGGTTTATAACATGCTATAGTTGCCATATAAACCTATTTGGGACTTGACTTCTTGACCCACTAGAGGGCGCAATTCTCATCACATTTAGCTAAAATTTTGCATGAGGTGTTTTGTTATGACTCCCAACAACTGTGTCAAATATGGTTTAAATCGGTCTATAACCTGATATAGCTGCCATATAAACCGATCTTGGATCTTGACTTCTTGAGCCACTAGAGGGCGCAATTTATGGACTCTGTTTCAAGGGAGTGAGAGCAGAAACAACGGAGGACATGTTGAGGCTTTTGATTAAAACGAATTTTCCACAGGATACTACGGGACTTACGGAGACACCGGAATCTAGGAATAATGAGGTTGATCGAAGACTTATCATAACGGAATTTATGGTCAAGAAAGCCTTGAGAAGCTTCAAACCATTTAAGTCACCCGGACCTGATGGAATATTTCCTAAAAAAGGAGGCCGACTATCTGGCTCCTTATCTGGCCACTATTTTCACAGGGTGCCAAGGACTTGCATATACTCCGAAACTCTGGCAAGAGGCAAGGGTGGTATTTATACCCAAGCCCGGCAAGGCTAGTTATGCGACACCAAAGGCCTACAGATCTATAAGCCTTACGTCATTTTTACTCAAAACCATGAAACGTATTGTGGACACCGCAATAAAGAGTAGGACATACAGCGAACTGCTCAAATACAAACAACATGCCAATGGCAAGGCAAGGTCGGTGGAGACTGCCCTGCATGAGGTTGAGCATAAAATAGAAGAATCTTTCGATGCCAAGACGTAGAAATTGGCGGTTTGCATTGACTTCGAGTTTAACAATGTGCGTATCGACACAGTGATCCAATCCTTACACCAGTACCGAGAGGACCGGTTTCTTAGAGACTGGATAAATGCTAAGGCTAAGATATGCTAAGGCACAGGTGGATAACTTGAAGGTCCCATGACATAATTATAAGCGAGAAGGTGTCGCAGGGTACGTCACAGGGAGGCATTTTATCCCCTCTCCTATGGGTGACCACCATGATGACCTATTACGGATGCTGACTGAGGAGTGATTTGAACCCGTCTGCTACGAAGACAATGTTCTAATACTTCTAAGAGGTAAGGATCCGAACCAGCTATGCAGAAGTGGCGAAAGGGTCTTGCATAGGACTGGGCTAGACCCAGGGGTCTCAATGTTTAACCCAGAGAAGACTGAAATATGCCTGTTCACGAGGGCCAATATACTAGGGCACTGGAGACTATTCCAGATATCCGACCCATTGCCATACAGATGAAGTGTGAGACAGCCACTGCGGCTATGAGACTTAAGGCGGTGGGAGAATGGATTGAGGATGGTAGCAGCTCATACCATCGCGGTATAATCGAGGCGATGAATGGAAGGTAAGAGGTTTCCGATCGGATACCTGGGACTACACTTGAAGTCGAGTGCGAGGCACTGCGGCCAGCCGCACAGTCTTGGATTGACGGATTTCTTTTATTACCATCTTCAAGGTCATGTTACACCGTTGAATCAAAGCTAGGGGACAGAGTGGGCCTGGGGGTCTACATTGAGAACCCAGGGACTAACCATAATATGGTCCTGCAGGCGGAGATCTGGGCGATCACGAAATACGTGAGGTGGTGTAGTACTAACGCGAGGACAGTAAAATGGCCACAAGGGCAATAACAACCAAGAGGGTAAGGTCACGAACAGTCTTGCAATGTAAGAAGAAGATTAACGCCTTCTCTGAAGATGGCAAAATCCGCATCGTTTGGGTGCCGGGCCATAACGGAGTAAGAGGGAATGAAAGGGCAGATGATTTGGCGGTGAAGGCCAGAGGACTGCCGTCAATAATCTTGGTTAACCCGAAGCCTTTCGGATCGACGCAGTCCGAGTTAAGGGAGTGGGCAACGAATGCGACGAAAAAGTCGGTGTGCAAACGAATGCAACGAAACAGTTGGTAGGACGGCGAAAATCCTTCGAGGTGATCTTGATCGTGAGAGGACGAGGCTATTACTGAAAGGAAATAAGAAGGAGGTCAGTATAGCTTTTGGTTTCATAACGGGACACATTGGACTACGAGCTCACTTATGCAAAATCGGTGCGGCAAGTGATAGCATGTGTAGGGCATGTGGGGAGATGAGATGATGAGACGTTGGATCATTTCTTATATCATTGCCCGGCTTTCGCGTCTAACAGATACCGGCACGTAGGTTGGGACGCAATACCAGACATGAACCAACTTAGGGGCGTCGCATGGAAAACAGTTAAGGATTTTGTAAGTAGCATGGAATTGCTAACTTGAAATTTTCTTCTTCGATTTCCCTTTTTAGAGCTAAAAGCGCACAACAAGTCGATTACTGGCTCAGGTGTATGTCCATAGTGGCATGGGGCGGATTAATATCAGCACCCATTTTTCAACCTAACTTAACCTAACCTAAAGGCTCCGAGAAGGAATTGGATTTTTGCAGTTTTACTGACTCTTTCTGATGTCTTAAGCTTAAGAGGGATCATATGGGTCAAGCCCATTATGGCGAGTGAGTACCAACAATATGCCAGTATCTGGCGATGGTCGCCAGCATACTTTCTAGCAGGAAACGTCGGCGACTGTGATTGGCCTGATTTCTATCACTCTTATAAATTGGCATTTTTCATACCTTTACTCATATTAGCAGGAGGCCATCGTAACTCAGAGGTTAGCATGTCCGTTTATGTCGTTGAACGCCTGGATTCGAATCCTGCGAGACCATCAGAAAAAAAATTCAGCGGTAGTTTTATCCTCCTAATGCTGGCAACATTTGTAAGGTACTATGCCATGTAAAACTTCTCTCCAAACAGGTGTCGCACTGCGTCACGCCGTTCGAACTCGACTATAAAAAGGAGGCCCCTTATCATTGAGCTTAAACATGAATCGGACTGCTCTCATTGATATGTGAGAAGTTTGCCCCTGTTCTTTAGTGCAATGTTCATTGGCAAAATTTTATTCATATTAGCATGTAGTCGTCTCTAGCAGATCAACTGCTTTGCCTCAAACAGAGAGTTACCCATTAAAGGTGCGCACGTGAGTAGTAGTGTAAATCACGCGCGAGTCACGTGATTCGTGAGTGAGATCCAAATCTTATCACGTGATCGTGCGTGAACGTAAATCGCCCCTCAAAACGCTAATCACGACTCACGAGAAAATCTCGAACCATGAGATATTACGACTCATAAGAAAATCACGACTTTGGGTTGGTTTTTTATTCTGCTTTCGGAAGAGTCGCTAAAATTTTTCATTGTTTCGCGTGCAAAATCTCACAGCAATGAAATATTTTTTTCAATACCAAAACTCTTTTTTTTTGCGGAAAGAAAGACAAACTAACCATTTAAACCGATAAAACAAACAAAAATGATACCGGCAATGGTAGCCCTAATGGTTTCAATTTGTTGTGCCATTTTCCTTACCATAATCAGGGTACTACTTTTCGACGAGGTTTATAGTTTGCATATAAACCTCGGGTTTATATGTAAACTACCTTTCATCAAAATCCGATGAAAATTGCATACCTTATGTCCCATAGCAGTTATATCGAAATATGTTCCTATTTGGACCAAATACTAATAAGTACAATAGCTATATCTAAAACTAAACCGATCTGAACCATATACGACACGGATGTCGAACAGCCTAACTTAAGCCACTGTGTCAAATTTCAGTGAAATCGGATTATAAATGCGTCCTTTATGAGGCCAAGACTTATGAGAATCGAGATATCGGTCTGCATGGCAGCTATATCCAAATCTGGACCGATTTAGGTCAAGTTGCAGAAAAATTTCGAAAAGCCTAACGCAAAGTACTGTCCCAAATTTCGGACAATAAATACGCCTTTTATGGGTCCAAAACCTAAAACCGAGAGATCGGTCTATATGGCAGCTATATCCAAATCTGGACCGATCTGTGCCAAGTTGAAGAAAGACATCGAAGGGCCTAAGACAACTCACTGTACTAAATTTCAGTAAAATCGGATAATAAATTTGGCTTTTACGGGCCTAAGGCCCTAAATCGGCGGATCGGTCTATATAGGGGCTATATCAAGATATAATCCAATATAGCCCATTTTCGAAGTTAACTTGCTTATGGACAAAAAAAAAGAATCTGTGCAAAGTAGCGTGGTTTCAACAGACAGACGGACAGATATGTGTAGATCGTCTTAGATATTTACGCTGATCAAGAATATATATACTTAATAGGGTCAGAAATGGTTGCAATGGGATTGACTAAATGAATATACCCCGATCCTTCGGTGGTGGGTATTAAAATTGTTTTTCGCTCCATGGAAAAATATTTTTTCAAGTTTTGCAAGTTTTTCGTGGGTTATGATTTTTTCGTGCGTGAGTAAAATTTTTGTCTCGTGAGCGTGTGGGAACGTGAGTCGATATTAAAAGTCGTAGGTGAGCATACGTGTATAATTTTTTTGTCAGCGTGAGTTAAACATCACGCACGTGTAGATCTATTTCCAATGATCCGCATTTGGCTCTACTGTATGTAAGTGAATCCTTTCCGCAGTTACTTTGTATCCTGAAACCCATCCAAAGGTTAGTAGCGAGGGAAATTGGGAATCCTTATTGTACATCCCACAATGCCGAATGTTGGTCTTAAACAACCGGTTTTCCTTCTATGGAAGGTTTTAGCTATCACTGTGTTGTGTTTAAATGAATCACATTGAGTGGATATAAATGGGAGCTTTTATGGCCTGCCTGTAACATATTCCTAAACACACACTCACACATATTCCTGAATATCCCTTTTAGGCAGAAAACTCTGCCATCCCCTATACAATCCCCTATTAGCCTTTTATTTTGCTATCCCCATTATATATCAAACAAATCCATCATTTGACGGACAACCAAAACTGTATTTCTAGGCTTTGTGCCACCATGGGTTGCCTTTGTGAGAAAAAAGTAGTTATTATTATATTTTTAATATCAGCTTATTGCCGTCAGCAGCCAATTTGTTTGTTCGTATTTTCAGTCCAGTAAAATTTCTGAATTCAAATAAGACCTGGTCAAAGTTGTGCAAATAATCGAAAAAAATCAGTCAATACGTATACTACGCTTACAAGTAAACTCAGTATTCGTTTTGCACCTTTATGTAATTTTCCTGACGTGGAAAATTTTCACTGAGCTTAAATTTTGCATTTGATTGCAAATAATATTTCGTTTTATAACATTTTTTTTTCTTTTTCTCATGAAATGCCATATTGATGTTGCCAGCCTTTTTACCAGTTTCCCATAAAAAGGCAGCGCAAGCGGAATTAAATGAAGTATGATTTTTGTGACACCAACACACTGTTATGATGGGGAAAAGCATATCCCATGGGTCGACGTGGTGGGCTACAAAGTAAAATCCAGGGCGACTTTGGTGGCCTTTAAATGGGGGACAAGATTTTGACTTCTTTGAACTTTAAACCCATTGTGGAGAGTGTGGAAAAAGCCGTGATAGAGGACAATATCTGCCGGCACAGGTACGAAAGGTCGCCTGACTTTTAGCTTTTCAAGTGAAATATTTGAAAGGAGAAGAACGAGACTTAGTGAATACATGCAATAAACTACAATGAACTAGTTCCATCATTCGCTGTAGTTAGGCTCGCATGGGTTTTTGTGCAAGAGTCGTTGCCGCTCGACCTCTCACTGAGACTCTCAGCTCTATAACGCTGATTGTCCGCGACTGCCGTTGCAGCTACTCCGTATGGAGCATTCCACTATCCGCAACTTGTGGACGCGCCCAGTACCTCGCAGCAAAGCGTATCGTGACAGCAATGAAAACCACACAGATCGAACCTCAATGTTCCAGCCTGTGAGGTGCGCACAGCTACCCGGAACGGAATAGCCTATCGTAATGCTGCGTTGTATTCATCGTGAAAGCAGTGGTGTCTAGTTATATTTTAGAATTGCTCCCTGTAGCGGCTCATGAAGTATAATTGGGAGATCGGTTTATTTTGAAACTATATCAGGTTGTGAACCGATTTGAGCCTTACTTCGTGCAAGTGTTGCTGGTCAAACCATAAAACTTCATGTAAATCGAGTGAGGCAGCCGCCAAAGTGTATGTCTACGGGTCGGGTATATAGAACAGTCTCCAGTGCCCTAGTGGGCGTGGTCCTCATCGCTCCGCATATGCCAAGACAATATGCTCTCTCAACCTTTTGTATTATCCTAATGTTGCACTTTTTTTCCATCGCAGTCCACCAAACTTGTAAGTTGTAAGTAAGTATCGATCTAATCATCTAATCTAATCGCTCATCTAGAGCCACTGGTCTATCCTCGGATTTAGGCTCCATTTCGAGCCTATGGCCGATCTACATAGTGCCCTACATCTGTCAGCCTTTTCGGTAGGCTCCTAAATGTGACTTTTCCAATTAGGTTTTCTGTCCCAGACCACTCCTAAGTATTTGACTTTGTCAGACATCGAAATAGTTCTATTGAGGAAACGTGGTGCGTTAAATTGGCCCACCTTTGTCTATCTCGTATACAGGCACATTTGAGTCTTCTCTGGGTTAACAATGAGACCCTGGGTCTAGCCCAGTCGTGTGCCATATGCCAGACCCTTTTGGGCCTTCTGCATAGCTGGTTCGTATGCTTACCTCTTATGAGTAGAAGTATTATAACATCGTCTGCGTAAAAGACAGGTTCAAATTCCTCCTGAGTCAGCATCCGTAATAGGTCGTTTGTGGTGGTCACCCACGGGAGAGGCGATAAAAAGTCCCCCTATGGCGTACCTTGTGCCACTTTCCCCTTATATTTATGTCAGGAGACGCACAATTTATCCACCTGCTCCTAAGCATATGGTTTATCCAGTCTCTAAGGACCCGGTACTGGTTTAAGGATTGGATCGGTGTGTCGGTCCACACATTGTTAAAAGCCCCCTCGGTGGCAATGCATACCGCCAATGTGAACGTCTTGGCATTGAAGGATTTTTCTATTCTATGTACAACCTCATGCACGGCAGTCTCCTCTGACCTTCCCTTGATATAGGCAAGCTGTTTGTATTTGAGCAGTTCGATGGATGTCCTACTCTGTATCATGATATCCATAATACGTTCCATGGTGGATAAGGATTTTTGGTGCAATTCACAAACATTTTGTTTACTTTGAGGTGTGTGAGTTGGCCAACAATGGCAGGTTGTAGTCATCCAGTAATCACACTATTACGCTTGAATTCAATCACGAAAAACTTTGTTTCTAAATAAACTCAGAAGCAAATGCTTTTAGAGGCTTACATATAATGAACTGTCAATAAAAAAAATATCATGGAGCTGTATTTTCTATTGCCCGTGTGAACTTGGTAGCACTTTGTGCCAGCTACCCTGTATATGCCCATATTACTGCGACTATATTTGTAATAAACACATCACTTTATGTGCAATAAAACTCAAGCAACATTTTCAAACATTCTACGGCAACACTGTTGCCCACCCAATGCTATCTGTCATCAATACATCAAAGAGCCAAAGACGACGAATAATTTTTACATCATAATTGAACTCTTTTTGCTGTTTTGTATTGTCCCCATACCTTATATGAATCTGTGTATGTGTGGGGGGGGCTTTTTATGCGTGAATCTTTATTTTGGCCATTTTATGGATTTCGTGTGTGCGTATGATGGAATTTATTTGATGCCAAATAAAAGACAAATATAATATACATATATTTCACAATTTGTATGCAATAAAAACAAAAATTTCCCGAATCAAATAAAACGTGATATAATAAAAACAAAGGCGTACACTTTTTTCACGTTAATATGAAGGGTTTTATCAGTGAAATGAATTTCAAATAAGTGCAGTGAAAAATGTTTGCAATTTAATATTGAAAAGTCCAACTGAGCAAAGAATTCATAGTTAAATATAAGGGCTATTCTCAAAAAGGATTTCGCTTGAAATAGCAACCTATAAAGAAAGTTCTTTAGTTGGCAGATGCCTGCAATAGGTGGTATTATTTAATTTTTTGTTCATACTCTGAGCTCGCATAAAAGACAAAGCTCTCAGCATGGTTTCCAATCACAAATATGAACTGTCAGCAGGAGCAAAATGAAAACAATTGTCAAAGGAGTGGCATAAAAACGATAGTCACTTGAAGCATTGGTAGAACCAATTTGTGAAGGCTAGTTCAGAGGCAGATTAATACAAATGTAGTCAGTTAGAGTTTAAACCTAATCAACTCATCGTTGAGCTTGAATCGGACAACACTCATTGACATGTGGGAAGTTTGCCCCTGTTCCTTAATGGAATTCTTGTCTAAATTTGCATTTCGCCCAATGCCTCCAGAATTGCTGGTTAATTCTCGAATCCACATTATTACATTTGTTTTAGCTTATTTTCGAAGCAGTAAAGCTAGACGCTTGAAATTTTGCACAAATACTTTTTATAAGTGTAGGTCAGTTGCGATTGTAAATGGGCCATATCGGTCCATGTTTTGATATAGCGCCCATATAAACCGATCTTGGATCTTGTCTTCTTGAGCCACTAGAGGGCGAGGGCCTATGTCCGAATTGGATGAAATTTTACACGAAACGATCTGTAGCGACTTCCAATAACTGTGCCAAGTATGGTCCTAATCGGTACATAACCTGATATAGCTGTCATATAAACCGATCTATGATCTTGACTTCTTGAGCCTCAAGAGGGCGTAATTAGCATAGCAATTCTTTTCATTTATCCTTTGTTTGTTTAAAAAGAGATACCGGGAAAGAAGTTGACAAATCAATGGTGGAGGGTGTATATAAGATTCGGCCCGGCCGAACTTAGCTTGCTTTTACAGGTTTTTTGCCAATCTTTTCAAAATTTTGCACAACGCTTCCCTCGACAACCAGCACAAGAAGTTTGGCCGAAATCGGTCCTATTTTACATATAGCTCTCATATTGCTTGCACAACGCTTTCCTAGACAACTACAACAATATCTAAGGGTTTTGGGCGACATCGGCTTAGTTAGCTGCCTGATTTAATAAAACGGACCGAACTGCAAAATTCTTAATTGAATTATAGCCCCCATATAAAGGGTGATTTTTTAGCAACAATTTTTTTGGCAACACTGGTTTACACCTCTCACGCGAGTTTTGTGTTTCATTTCACTGTTCAGTTTGGTCTATGCTTTAATCATAAATCGTCTTACAAGCGAAAAAAGCTTGCAAATTATTGAATTTCATTTTCATAATGCATGCTCTGTTCAGAAAGTTCATTGGCGTTGGTTTTTTGCTCAGTGAGTACGGAATTATCGATTTTGGAGTGAAGAACAGCCAGAAGCATTGTAAGAGCTACCAATGCATCCAGAAAAAGTTACAGTTTGGTACGGTTTATGGGCTAGTGGCATCATTGGACCGCACTTCTTCAAAGATGATGCGAATCGTAATGTTACTGTGAATGGTGAGGGCTACCTTGAGATCCTACTTTGTTTGCCCAAAATTTAAGAGCTTGGCTTGTGGTTTTAACAAGATGGACGTTCTTTCATAAACCCTTTCGGGTACAAGAATATTTCGTGATAAAACTAACTAAAGACTTTGTTCACACCTTGCGTTCTCATGTCACTTAAACTATATGTATTGGTGACCTCCTCATCACTAGCATATGATTCTGTCATTTGTAGAAAATTGAATTTGTTGCTCCCCTTCCTCAATTTGCCAATGAATGCAACATTTATATCATCACTTTAGCATTTGCTATGTGTTAAATCAATTGCTTCCGCACGTCGTGTGGAAAACATTTCAAATTGATTTCGCTTTAACGCTTCGAGATACAAATCAACACTTCAATGCCATACCAATCCTAAGAAAGATGCATCACCAAGGATTGCTGGGATAGTTGCTATGAAAACAGCTACTAAGGGTGACTAGTCTGGATTACGAAAAAAAAACGAAAGAAAACAAATTGAAAAGCAGACCTTTACCAAAAGACTGCATGGAAAGTAAATTGAACTTTACTATGTGTGGTTAAATGCAACGTTATCAGTTACTGGTGTGGCATGCAACATGAATGGCAAAATGTCATTGTCAATGGATTATCAATCTTCAGTCAACGTCAACTAAACATTGTGGTTAGGATTTTTCCGGCAGGCAGCTTACCAGACAAACTTGAGTTCACTTGTAACTCACCCGACGCCCATGTAGCAAGCCCAAAGTTGCACTTATATAATCCCTGTGGATTATTTTCAATTCTCAGTTACCGTTAATGCTTCTTAGTGTTGGAGTAGCTACTGACTCAACAGAATTTATATGTTTTTCTTACTACAAAAAGATATCAAAGGAAAATTTTGCAGTATTGTAAAAGTTCAATCTCGTCACCATGGTGCATGGCAAGGTACTCTTCATTACAATTCCTTAGCACGTACTCTAAAGTTGAATTAGTGACGATTTTTGTGGTGTAGCAAAAGTGCATAGAGAATCCAAAACTTACTTTTATCCAAAAGTTCGCAATACCAAAAGTCTTAGCTATGTCACAAACATTGAAGAAGGGAAATACGCGGCGCAGGTATTAAATATAAATTCTTCTTCAAGGTAAAAAAGAATAAATTCGCTTATCTTGTCATTGGCAATAGAGGTAGCAGGTAAGAAAAATTGGTGCTAAAAAGAAAAAGTACTACATTTTCACATATGTATTGCACATTGCTCTACTATGCCGTTGCAATAGTTGTGGTAGCATATCACTTGCTTCTTGGCGTCGTGTGAGTTTTAGCTTTCTTTACGCTTTTTCTTTTGTACAAGTCTTCCTACTTATAACTAAAGTATGAGTAAATCCGCTTAATTTGTTCTTCTTCGCAATTTGTGTTTCGTTTCCCGTATAGTCTTTCAACAGCTACAGCAGCAGAATGTCTTAAAAGTTTTAACATCCAATGAATTGTTGTCTTAAAGTATGTACACAAACATTGAACGTTTTTTTGATTTTTCACAATACTTGTTCGAGCTTTTTTTCCCAAGGATGCCAATATTGTATTAAAGTTAATTATTCCAAAATAAAATTATGAAGCAAGAGTTTTGGAGTGGTGCAGCTTTTTTGTATGTATGATTACGAAGAAAACACGATACAAAATGTTAAGAAAAGATAGAAAGAAATGATGATGATGTCATGGAAAAGGAAAATATTTGTCATGGCTGTATTGCAAGCACGTCCTGCTGCAGACACAAAGAAGGAAATGTGGTAACATAACCGCTAGCTCCCACTATCGTCAAGAAAACCCTATAGCCTAAAGACCCTAAAAGAGCTATAGCCTGAAGATGGTATGGAATGGGTCGAGAGTAGTAGTGACCCAAATGATGGGCAACAAGGCTGCAGTAACCGATTGATTGCCACCTATCTTATATATAAAAATCAATTTGTGTTCGTTTGTTTGTGTGTTCCTTACAGACTCAAAAACGGCTGAACCGATTTTCTTGAAATTTTCACAGATGGTGCATAATGATCCCGTGGTGAAATTAGGGCACTACATATTTTGATATCTGAAGGGTGAGCGGACCCTCCCCCTTACACTAATTTTCAGAAACGCCAGATCTCGAAGATGGGTGGTGCGATTTAAGCGAAATTTTGTGTACTCTCTCATAGTAACCTAAAAACAAAAATTTGACATCCAACTTTCGGAGGGGATACCTGGGGGGCCGCCCCACCCCCAAAACCTATAAAATATATATAAAGACCAATCACGACAATATGGGACTCAAATGAAAGGTATTTAGGATTAGAAAACGTATCTGATATTCAATCGTCGGACCAAGTGTTTGGGGGACCACCTCAAACCCCAAAACACTCCTACACCGGACATATTTACCGACCATGGCAATATGGGACTCAAATGAAAGGTATTTACGAGAAGAATACGAATTTGATATCCAAATGTGGGACCAAGTTTCTGGGTGTCCACCCCTTCCCCAAAACACCCCCAAACATGACTTATTTCCTGACCATAGCAATATGGGACTTAAATAAAAGCTATTTGCGAGTAAAATACGAAGCTGATATCGAAATGTGGGACCAAGTGTTTGGAGGGGCCGCGCCTCCTCAGAAACATGCACCAAAGAGGAAAAATTTACGACCATATCAATATTTACGATCTTTGGGAGTTAAGCACGAATCTGATATCAATATTGGGGAAAAAGTTTCTATGGGGCTGCCCCACCTCCATAATACCACACATGTAGGAATATTTGCTGACCATTGCAATATGAGGCTCAAATAAGAGGTATTTTAGAGAAGGACACCAATTTGATATATATTTTCAAGGCCGAGTCATTGAGTGGCCGTCCCATCCCCCAAACTGGTCATGTTTGCCGACTTTGGAAATATGGGGCTCAAATGAAATGTATTTGGGAGTAGACCACGAATCAGATATCAACATTCAGGACCAACTGTCTAAGGGACGTCGCAACACCAAAAAAAAGCCCCAAATAGGACATAATTACTCACCAAGACAATTTGGGTCTTCAAGACAGTGGAGCTCAGTATCTGATATCTTTTCAGGGCTTAGTGTTTGGGGAACCACCCCTCTTCCTAAAACACCCCTAAATCGGGCATATTTACCGACCATGTCAATGTGAGTCTCATATGAAATTGATACCCACTTTCGGGACCAATTTTCTGGGGGTCTACCCCTTTCCCAAAATAGACCACAAACAGTCAATTATGTACTCACCATCAGTAAGGAAGGGCAAAATTCGGGCGGTGCCGACTGTATAACACCCTACACCTACCCTATAAGTACAAAGTGGGAGCTATATCCAATTCTGAACCAATTATGATGGACCTCGGCGAGCAAATATGTTCAAACTGTAATAACTACGGTCGAAAAATGACAACATTAATGCAAATTACCCAAAATCTGACGAACAATAATATGGGAGCTATATCTAATTCTGAACCGATTTCGAGCAAACTTCCCACATAATATGGGAAGCGTTTAGCAAAATTTTGGCAAGATTGGTCAAACAATGCGCTTGCTGTGGCTCTAGGAGCGAAAATCTGGCGATATATATGAAAGCTATATCTAAATCTAAACCGATTTCCACGAAATTCATTAGTCATGTCGAGAGTCGTAAGAAAATCCTCCCTGCCGAATTTCGAGACAATCGGTTAACAAAAGACCATTTTACTGCAATATTACTGCAAATCAGACGAACATATATATGGGAGTTATATCTAAATATGACCCGAAGAAAACTTTATTGATATTGTGGAAATCGTTGTACGAAGTTTTGGGAAGATTGGCAAATAAATGCGATTGCTGTGGCTCTAAAAGTGAAAATCGGGCGATATATATGTGACAGCTATATCCAAATCAAGACCGATTTTCATGAAATGCATCGTTAAGGTCGGAAGTCATAAGAAAAGCCTTCCTGCCGAATTTCGACAGAATCGGTTAACAAAAGACCATTTTATTGCAATATTACTGCAAATCGGACGGACATATATATAAGAGATTTATCTAAATCTGAACCGATTTCGAGCAAACCTCTCAGATACTGTGACAGTCGTCGAAGAATGCGTTGTACGAAATTTGGGAAGATTGGTCAATACATGCGCTTGCCGTGGCTTTAGGAGTGAAAATCGGACGATATATATATGAGAGCTATATCTTAATCTGAAACGATTTCTATGAAATTCACCAGTAATATCGAGAGCCATAAAAAATCCTTCCTGCCAAATTTCGAGAATATATATGGGAGCTATGTCCAAATCTGAACCGATTTTTTCCAATTTCAATAGGCTTCATCTCTAGGCCGAAAAACATGCCTGTACCAAATTTTAAGATGATCGGATGAAAACTGCGACCTGTACTTTGTGCACAAATTAACATGGACAGACAGAGGGACAGACGGAGCTATGTCCGTCGAATCAGAAAATTATTCTGAGTCGATCGCTATACATATCAATGGGTCTATCTCTCTTCCTTCTGGGTGTTACAAATAAATACACTTAGTTATAATACCCTGTACCACAGCAGTGGTGTAGGTGCCGACTTTCTAATACCCTACACCTACCCTATAGGTACAAAGTGGGAGTTAGGTTCGCACTCTACTTAAAAATATCTATCACTTGTTCCTCACATTGTCACTGACCTATTTGGGGGTAGAGGTCCACGTTGATACTTGAACACAGATGTAAATTTCACTTTCGTAATCTAGTCCCAAGTACCTTCCACTTGAACCCAATGATCGGCTTATATTCCTATTTTGGAAGGGCTTTAGGGCTGTGGGACGGCCCCCGTTACCTGGACTTCATCTTTAATGTCATACTAGTAATCTACTTCCGAATACTTTTCATTTGATTCCTATATTGGGATGATCGTCCAACATGCCTATTTTGGACAGCTTTGGCCCCTATGTACTTGGACGTTCTTTTTAAAATCATATTCGTACTCTACTCCCGAATACCTATTATATGAGTCCCATATTGTCTCGATCGGTCCACTTTCGGTTTTTGGTGGAGCTGTTGGGGTAAGGAGGAGGGTCCGCCCAGTTTTGGATATCAAAAATAATATATCCTACTGCTCTTTTCGGACTAACCTACACAATCTGTGGACATTTTCAGCAAATCGCCGTTTTCGAGTCTATATGGAATAAACAATCTTACACACAAACAAAGACAAATTCAATTAGCTGGGGCCATAACCAGCCTCGAAAGACCCAACAACAGGACATGCAGATCAACCGCAACAATATGAAACCCCAATCTAAGGTCTTTAAGCGTAGATTTGATATTATTATTTGGGTTATTCTGGTAGAGTATGGGAGTTGGGTGTGGCCCTATCCCAGACCTCAGCAGATCTGCTATGCAAACATAAGACACCTATATATGGAAAAAATTTGTGGCCTAGTTTCAGGGGGAAATAATTTTATTATGGTACCAAACAATCAAAAAAAAGCACCGGTTGTCCTATTGCACAAAATTTAAACAACCCAAAAGTATGTCTAATTTATAAAGACGTAACTTTAACTTTCATACAAATACTGGCAGCTTAAGCAGCTGCCAAACCAAATGTTTGTTGAAAATTTAAGATATTAAGTTTTTTTATAAACAAAAAAAGAAACACCACCATCATAATTTTTTGCTATATAGGCGTAAGCCATATTCAAGCAATCAAAATCAGCCCAGAAGCATGCCTTAATGTTTAACAGAGTCTGTACTTCATTAACCACCTTAGGTACTTACATTTACAACCAACTTCAACAGCATCAGGTGTTGAGTCACATGTGGCAATTTAATCCCATATCACATAAGAAAAAAGTCGAAAACAAATTTTAAAGTTGAGAACAAAGCAAGACAAATTCACAAAAAGGATGTCCAGGTTATTGAAATAAAAACCTAAATTCCCCTTTGTGTTCCGGTGAAACAAATAAACAAACAATGTTTTGTGGTGCTCTGTCTTGGACATTCAAAAAACTTTGAAACGAATGCTGTTTTTACTTTCTTCTCGAAACCAGCACAAGTGTAACTTTTTTCCATACAAACTCACAAAAACTCAAACATGTTTGGCAACTACATAAACTGGAAGTGAGTTTGTGGCAAGGGTTGAAAAGTTTCCAGTTGTGAAAAAATAGCAATTAATTTCGTATACCAACAACTTCGAATAGGTTGCTCTTAGATGGGTTGTTTTATGTTGGTTGGCACCCAATTTGGGCCTTTTTTTGTGTTGGCTATAAACATATGAACCAAAACACAGTTGCTCAACCCATGTGGTCAACAAAATGACCAATATGGGAAAACTAAAAAATATTCATATAAATTCATGGACACACACACACTGTTGAAACATCTAAGCCACAAATGTACAACTTCTAAAATATATGTCATTCGTATTGTATATACATGCACATACAAATATGTTTGTGGTACCTATAAATAAATGACAATGAATTTTCATTTTAGCACAAAAATTTCTAAAATCAAGAAATTGAAAATTGCTCCACAATATGTTTGCTGCATTAGAACTTGCCCAATATTGCCAAATTGTTTCTGCATGATGTATGAGAATATTCATTATTGCAAAGTTTAATTTTAAATTAATTATTTCTGTATTAATTGGTCAATGAGTAGAAGTGCAAGTACTAACGAAGCCTACTTTTAGGCTATTGATGATTAGATTATATTTATTGGACTAACTAAATAAAATGATGTATGGATATGATTATAGGCAAGGTGTGGCACAGCAACAGACCAAAGCTTTAAAACACCTATATAGAAATTACGAAGAATGTTAGCAAAATGTTAATAAGACGAGGGCTGCTATTTATATTTCTGGCTTAGGGCTTAGGGTTGCCAAGTGCAATCTGTAATGTAAATAATGTAAGCCATCTGGAAGATCATGTTACACGGATGGATTATAGCTAGAGGACAGAGTGGGCCTGGGGTCTACATTGAGAAACCAAGCACTGAGATCTGTTTTAGAATGGCTGACCATAATACGGTCATGTAGGTGGAGATTCGAGCGATCACGGAGTGCGTGAGGTGGTGTGGTGCTAACGAGAGGAAGTACACAGGCCATAAGGGCAACAACAACCAGGACATTAAATTCACGAACAGTCTTGGAGCGTAAAAAGGAGATTAACGCTTTCTCTGAGAAAGGCACGAACCGCATTGTTTGGGTACAGGGCTATAGCGGAGTAAGGGGGAATGAAAGAGCAGACGATTTGGCAGAGAAGCCCAGAAGACTGCCGTCAACAAACTTGGTTAACCCAAAGCCTTTCGGGTGGACGCAGTTCGAGTTAAGGGCGTGGGCGACAAACGCCACACAGTCGGTGGAACGGCGAAATCCTATGGGGTGATCCGGATCGTGACAGGACGAGGCTTCTACAGAAAGGAAGTAAGAAGGAGATCAGAATAGATTTTGGTATCATAACGGGACACATAGGACTACGAACTCTCTTATGCAAAATCGGTGCGGCAAGTGATAGCATGTGTAGGGCATGCGGGGAAGATGATGAGGCGTTGGAGAATTTCCTTTGTCATTGCCCGGCTTTCGCGTCTAACAGATGCCGGCACTCAAGTGGGGACACAATACCAGACATGAACTAACATAGGGCGTGGCATGCAAAACAATGAAGGATTTTATAAGAAGCACGGAATTCCTCACTTAGGTTTTCTTTTTCTGGGTTACTTTTTTTTAGTATTTAGAGCCCTTGTCCATAGTGGCATGGGGTGGATTAGATATACTGCAACCTCTATTCAACCTAACCTAATCTAAACATTTTTTTAATATTTTGAAATTTTAATTTTTGAAATTTGAATAAACTACTATTTGTTATAGCTCCACTTTAATGTTTGTATAGTTATTCGTTTGTTTGTCTTTCCTAAATGATAACAAACGCTTTTGAATTTTCTGCTGGACCTTATATCCTTTTGAATTCCTAAAATTCGACAACATTTTTTGAATTCCCAACAATATTATCAAACTTTTACAAATGATTCAAAAAGTTTTTTTAAGTCTTAAGGAATATCATATTGCCACAAGAGCCAAATGACTTCACAAACAGCCCACGTATGTCCATGATGCATAAATTTGCCAAGCCATGTCACAATAGCCCCACACAAAACTAGACCACAAATTGTAATTGAAATTTTAATAGTCGTCTGTAAAGTACTTTAAGTTTGTCGCTTCCATTCAATTTGTACTTTTACCACAAATCAGCTTGACCTATACATGAATGGCCATTAGTAAAACGAGCAAAACCGACAAATAAACCGGAAACTATGGCGTACTTTAGGGATTAGATGTCAACCCCTTATGATAGGCAAGCCTATTTTCTGAGCCACTTAACTAAGTGCTGTTGGTCTACTTTGAGCAATTCTATTTTGACACATAACAGCATACACAAGGATATGTATTTTATGGTTTTTTGATATAAAGCCATTTAGGGGGAAAAACAAATGTGAATGGTGAGAAAGCTATGAAAAGCTTTACAGCATCTAGATGCTGCCACTTCTTCGCCATCACAATTTTTTGTATCTTAAGCATATGTGTGCTGTCGTTTCCATTTTTTGCTTTTGTCATGTTGGTTTTAGTATTCTCCCCAAAGTCTATTCTTTCAATTTTCTAAAAACATTTCATGTTCTGTATTTTCGTATGGGTTTTAGTGCTCTCCTGCTGGCACTGCCACAACCACAGCATCTGGTTTGTTGTCTGTCAGTCTGTTTTTGTCTGTCTTCTAGCATTTGGTTTTGGTTTTCCCAGTTTTCTATCAAAACTATAGCGCAAGCAAGCATTCAATTCAAATCTCGCCAGGACTGACATACATTTACGAGAAAACATTATTATTTGGGGGGTTTTTGCAGTTGCCTTCGTCTTTTTTTTTTTTGTTTTTTTGTTTGGTTTGATAGAATTCTGATCTAAAACCCAGTTCAGCTAAAGCTGTTGTTAGTTGTCGTTGAAAACCCAAAATGAGACAGCCAAGGCAGAGAAGCTGTCAGGGATATTCTACAAAAGGATATCCCAAAAACACTCAAAGTCCTTGTGTCGACAATCACATTACCATTGCAGCCATATGAGATGTAATGTTAACATTTATAAATGCACTCAACATAATTTGACACTCAATGCAGGAGCTGTGGGCAATGAGTTGCACTTGCTACTGTTTCCGAAATATGTAGATACTTTGCTGGTTGCACTTAACTTTTGGTAATGATGAAAATGAGAGGCCAAGGGAGATGTTAAGGCTAAGCTTTGGTTTCTGCCTAGGCTTTGGCCTACAATGAGCGTGTGGGGACTAAAGCAATTTATTTTCAATTTCATTTAAAGGTTCATTGTTGATGAAATCTTTTAGTAATGGTGGATTTAAAACTTCCCAAAGTAAACATTTAAATAAATAGTAAGGCATATTTTAAAACAATAGCACAAATCACATCAAGCTTATAATTTTACATTTTTCACAAGCGAAAAAAATCTAATTTCAATTTATTTTGCTTGCTTCCGGGCATTATGTAAAAACAATTTTTGTTGCATATTTTTGGAATGCGGTTACGACATGGTTTTGCCATGTATTCATTTACATGCCCCAAAGTCCATTGTCCATTGCATACTTTCAGGTATTTTCATTATTCATGGGTATTTCACAAATAAAAAATAATACAAAAATATTTTAATTAAGAGAAACTGAAATTGAATAGATTTTTTACAATTCCCAAGAACTCTAAATACAAATATCATATTTTCTCTTGCCTAGGGTAGTAAAAAAAAGAAACAAGCGTCAAAAGGCCGAATGTTGGGAACCCATCACCATGGATTCTGTTAAAAATTTATACAAAATAAATTTAGTTGAAGGGCATAATTTTATTCTTCTCAAACTTCTGTCAAACCAGCAAAAATTATAGCTTTTAGGAACCGAAAAGGATGATCGAGAGATCGGTTTACATGGGAGCTATATAAGGTTATAGATCGATTAGGATCGTACTAGGCACAGTTGTTGGAAGTTATAACAAAACACTACACGCTAAATTTCAGCCAAATCGGACAAAAATTGCGGCTTGTAAAAGCTCAAGAAGCCAATTCAGGAGACCGGTTTTTATGGAAGCTATATCAGGTTATAGACCGATGTGGACCGTATTTGGCACAGTTGTTGGAAGTCGTAATAGAACACCGCACGCAAAATTTCAGTCAAATCGGAAAACTGTTTGTGGGAGCTATATCTAGTTATAGACCGATTTGGACCGTACTTGGCACAGTTGTTAGAAGTCATAACAGAACAACACATGCAAAATATCAGCCAAATCGGACAAAAATGCGGCTTGCAAGGGCTCAAGAACTCAAACCGGGATATCGGTTTATATGGGAGCTATACCAGGTTATAGGCCGATTCGAACCGTACTTAGCACAGTTGTTAGAAGTTTACTACATGCGACATTTCAGTTAAATCGGACGAAAATTGCGTCTTCCAGGGGTTCTATATTTAAATCTGCAATTCACAACGACCTTTATCAATATACAGTATCGGTGCAAAGTTTCAAGCGGCTAGCGTTACGCGTACGACCGCTATGGGGCATATAACCTGATGTAACTCCCAATGCCCAATGGCAAATGCGGTTAGGGAAAGTTTCCAGCACTCTGAGAGATATACTTCAGGAATCTCTACTTGCAACAGCAAAGTGGTCTAGGTATAAACCCGTACAAGAAAAAAGTAGTTCTTTTCAGCACGAGATACAACTTGCATACAGTGGAACCTGTCTCCTTGTGTGGAGAGAATGTTTCATTTACAGATTCATTACAAATCCAACATTTTGGAAAGGGCAAGAAAGGCAACTCCTTCCCTAAACACCTGCAAGAGCCATTGACCAAAGTTGGGGGTTTAGATCGAGCGTCATGTGTTGGGTATATACTGCAGTTGTCAGACCTATAATGTTATATGGTGTTGTGGTCTGGTGGACGGCACTTCAAAAGTCCACCTACTGCTCAATACTTAACCGGATACAAAGGTTGGCTTGTTGGTGCATCACTGCCGCACTGAGGACATTGTGGCTACCTAAATTGCAGCGACCACTGCTGTGAGGTTAAGGGAGCTTTCTCATTGATCATGTGGCGGCTACGGACACTGTGTTATTGTATCAATATCCGATGATCCAGGCAGTTTGAATTACACCCTATCTGAGTCGCTTTTTGATAAAAAGTACTGCACCATTATTCCTGATAGAACCGATTGTAACTACGATATCCCTGGATTAATGAAGTGGTGGAATGGCTAAGGTATAATGTCATTAAGAAAATTGGCACAAATATCTTCTCAGACAGCCAGGCAGCCATCAAATCCTTGGAGAACGTACAAAACTGATCTCGACTATCGCAGATCTCTCAACGAGATGGCTGAACAGTTTATAATGCACCTATTCTTGGTGCCGGGCTGCAAAGATATTCCAGGGAACTGTAAAGCGGACGAGCTTGCGAGACCAGGAACTACCTTACACACTCCAGGGACACTGGAATCTGTTGGTATGCCTCTAGCGATATGTAAGTGAAGTTTTCAGGGCCAGGCCCGAAGGGCAACGAATGATAGATGGTCACAAAGAAGGGGCTGTGAACATTCCAAAACTATGTGGCCTAATCTAGACTTGAAGAGGTCTACTGCTTTGCTGTCATTGGCTAGAACAGACGTCTCAGTCATTGTGTCCGTCATGACAGGTCACTGTCTAATCGGAAAACATGATGACAGACTGAAGACTGACAGCAACGAATTTTGCAGAAGCTGTGAGGATATCGAAGAAGAAGAGACCATGGAACATCTTCTGTGTGTGTGTGTGTCCCGCAATAGCAGTCAGAAGGAGTTCTCATTTCTTTGAGAACCTGTCTGATTTTGCGGATGTCAACTTTCGCAAGTTATTGGGCTTTTTAATGCGGTCTGGATGGTTCAACGGTAAGAACTAGAAGGCATCTCCATTCTTCTTTTCCTGTGGTATCACAATGGACGAAAACGTCTAAGTGAGTCTGATGGCAGACTGCCACTTAAACCTAACCTAACATATAGAGGGGAGCTACATCTATATAGATATTGTGGTAGTCATTGAGGAAAGCGGTGTGCACAATTTTGGCAAGATTGGTCAATAAATGCGCTTGCAGTGGTTTTAAAAGTGACAATCGGGCTTAAGACGTGAAAATGGCAGCTATATCTAAATCTGAACCAATTTCTATGAAATTCACCGTTAATATTAAGAGTCATTAGAAAATCCTTCCTGCAAAATTTCGAGAGAATCCAAATTTGACGAACATATATATGGGAGCTATATCTAAATCTGACCCAAATTCGACCATGCTTTTTAGATATTATGGTGGTCGTCGAGGAAAACGTTGTACAAAGTTTTGGCAAGTTTGGTAAATGAATGCTCATGCAGTGGTTCTAGGAATGAAAATCGGGCGATATACATATATGGCAGCTCTATCTAAATTTGAAACGATTACTATGAAGTTCACCAGTAATATTAGGAGTCAGAAGAAAATCATTTTTGCCAAATTTCGAGAGAATCGGATAACAAATGAGCACTTTATTGCAATATTTCTCAAAATCGGAGGATCATATATATGGGAGCTAAATCTGAACCGATTTCGACCAAACTTGATGGATATTGAAAAAGTCGTCGTTGTACAAAATGTTGAAAAGGTTGGTCAATAAATGCGCTTGTAGTGGCTCTAGCAGTGAAAATCGGGCGATATATATAGATACACGAGAGCTATAGCTAAATCTGAACCGATTTCTACTAAACTTTATAGATATTGTGGAAGTCGTCGAGGAAAGTGTTGTACAAAATTTTGGGAAGATTGGTCAATAAATGGGCTTGCAGTGGCTCTAGGAGTGAAAATCGGGCTATATATATATATGAGAGCGATATCTAAATCTGAACCAATTTCTATGAAGTTCACCAGAACTTCGAGAGCATCGGTTAACAAATGAGCATTTTATTGCAGTATTACGGCAAACTGGACGAACATATATATGGGAGCTATAGCCAAATCTGAACCGATATTTTCCAATTTCAATAGGCTTCGTCTCTAGGCCGAAAAACATCGCTGTACCAAATTTGTAGATGATCGGATGAAAATTGCGACCTGTAGTTTAAACAGAAATTAACATGTACAGACGGACAGACAGACAGACGGACATAGCAAAATCGAATGAGAAAGTGATTCTGAGTAGATCGGTATGCTAATCAATGGGTCTGTCTCTCTTCCTTTTGTGTGTTACAAACAAATGCACTAAGTTAAAATACTCTGTAGGGTATAAATATAAAACCCCACTATTTCGCGATTCGTCTAATTGTATCAGGCTTTTTGATGTTTTCAGTAAATACTCAAACCAATAACATTCTGAAGTTAGTTATGCTAAAAGATATAAATACAAAGCATCTCTAAGATTACTTTTCTCTTCAATTAAATCAGGCAGAAATTTAATAAAATCGTATTTTTTTTTTTCTTACTTTAAAAAGCATATAAAAGAAAAACTTTTCCTGCCAAAGTTGGCATTAAAACAATCTCAGTTTAATGTGAATGTCCTTAGATACAAATGCACACTCATACTCTTTCACATGCACACACACACACACACACACACACAAAGACATAAAGTTTGAAACCCTATCACATCATAAATGCTCCTTAAGTTCATTGCTCATTTAGAAGATTAATGTCTATAAAATGAGGGTCTCTGGGCCATTATCCTTGTTCTGTTTTATCTTTTGCTTTGTATAGATAATAGTAAGCATTGTCAGAATTTCTGTAAAGAAATGTGAGTAGTAAAGTTCTCGGTGTCTTTGTGTTTTTGTGTGTGAGCAAAAGTTTTTAGGTTATGTATATATGTTGTACATTAGTATTTGTGGTCATAGGTAATTTATTGTGAAAATATCTTTCTTTGCTGTTCGAGTTAAGCCACAATAGTGTCCAGGACTTTATGGGAGAGTGGGCATTTGTGTGCGTATATATGTGGTTGTATGTTTATGTGTGCTTTTGGTGGTTGTCTTGGTCTTTCATTTAATTTAGATTAATGCCTCTTACAATCAAAAGAAATTTCAACTCATTTGTTCGCTTCGTTCACATTTCTTTGACTTTTGATCTTTGTGGTCATTTGGTTTTACTCCCTTTTTGTATGCCTGTACGTGTGTGTGTGTGTCTAGCTTATGTGATAATGACAATAATCGGAAATGTAAACAAATATGTATACAAAATACACATTAGTATGAAATTTTATCAAATTGTTTATAAACATTTATCTTTGTCGTTAGAGCACAGCTATCACTGTACTGGGCAAATAACAACAAAATCCCAAGACAATAGAATGTCTGCCTTTAAGCAAAAGTGGGACTTTCCGATGGAGCATTATCAAGACAAACATGGAATGCTAGCTTTGGAATGCCAATAAATTTAAAAGTTAGGCAAATAACACTTTTGAAAGTGTGTAAAGCAAAATCAGGAATTTGTCACATAAATTTATAAATTTCATGAAACCAGTGTGAGTTTTTTCTTAATATTTTATTTTTATATTTTACTAGCTGGACAGGGCTAGTACACATTCGCCCTGAATGTGGATATCGTGCTACTGTAGCCTATGTCCGCCAATGACGCTGAACGCCTGCGTTCGAATCCTGGCGGAACTTCGGACAAAATTTAAAGCGTTGGTTATCTATCATTAACAGGTGGCGACATTTGCGAGGTACCATACCATACATGGACATGTAAAAAATTCTCCCCAAAGAGGTGTTGCTCTGCATCGTACGGACTTGGCTATAAAAAAGGTCCCTTATCGTTGATAAACTCAACTTGAATCGAAAAGCACTCATTGATGTAAAAAGTTTGACCCTGCTCGGTTCCGGACAAATTTGTACTCAATTCCCAAATGCCTTTCTTTTGAGCCCCATATTACTGTATTGGTAAATATTGGCCATCGCAGTAAAAATAAGATTTGTGCTCTACTTTCAGAAACATTTCGTATGAGTCCCATAATGGCATGATCGGTAAATAAGTTGTGTTTGAAGGTGGGGTGGACCCAAGGGTCTTTGTCCCGAAAATGAATATAAATTTCCCGAAAATCAATAAATAGCCAGCCAAACAGATTTTATATAATAGGGAGGTATTTTGGGGTGGCTCCTAACACAAGGAATTTGACGGGTTCTGGACTGTCCCCGCGGCACCCGTCCCCAACAATAGAAACCATGTTTTTTTTGGTGATTGCTAGAGTGCAAAAAATTTCATACTAATCACGTTACCTATCTCCGAGATCTGGTATTTTTGAAATAAGGGTAGTAAGAAGTGCTTTTTAAGGGAGACATTTCAATTCAAATATGGATATCAAATTCGTGTCCACTTCCAAATCCCTTTACTTTGAACCCCATTTTGTCATAGTTGGTAAGTATGAACCGTTTGGATGGTGTTTTGAGGCTGGGGAGATCACTGGCACTTTGCCCTAAAAATAGATTTCAAATACTCCCAAATAGTGTTGCTTTGAGCTCCATATGGATATAGTCGGAAATAAAGTTCAGTTTAAGGGGTAATTTAGGGGTACCCCCAAAATTGGATATCAAATTCGTTTTCTACTCTCAAATACCTTTAATTTGAGTCCCATATTGCCATAATGGGTCAATTAATCTATTCGACGTATTTTTAGGAGGAAAAGAGCCACCTTGACTTGAAGGCAAATTTTAATATCATATATTTAATCTACTCCCAAATATCTTTCATTTGAATCCCATATAGCCATGGTCGGCTGATAAGCCCATTTGGGGGTATTTAGGAGTGAGACCTCCCATTACTTGGACCAAATTTTTTCTGCCATATTTGTAATCTACTGCCGGATACTTTTCATTTGAGTCCCATATTGATAGGAACGTCGAATTTTTCTGTTTACAGAAGTTTTTGGGATGGGGCGGCCCGCTGGGTACTTGGACCCAAAATTTAATATGATTTTCATTTTCTAGTTTCCAATACCTATCATTTGATACCCACAATGTGCCCATCAGTCTTCATTTGGATTTGGGCGGCATTTTTTATGTACGAGGAAAATTACATAAAAAACTACATTCTACGGAACAAACAAACAAACCGAGTCACATATAGTCATGATGGGTCATATGCCCACTTTGGGAGTTTTTGGGGGGTGGGTGACCCCCAACACTTCGATCTGATTTTGTATGCCAGATTCGTAATCTACTCCCGAATGCCTTCCATTTAAGCTTCATATTGATATGGACGACCAATTTGTCTGTTTTTCAACATTTTGGGGTTAGGACAACTTCCTGGGTACTTGGACCCAATTTTTAATACCATATTCGTATTCTCTCTTTAATACCTTTCATTTGATATCCATATTGACTTTATCGGTCCACTTGTGATTTTGGGTGGTATTTTTGGGGTAAGGGAGGGTCCGCCCCCTTGCGATATCAAAAAATTATAAAGCATATTTCTTCTTCCTGACTATATTCGTTATCTACTCTCGAATACCTTTCATTTGAGTCCCATATTGTCATATAAACCTATTATAAGGGGTTTTGGGGCTGGGGGAGGGTCCGCCCCTCTCCCGATATCAAAAAACTATATGTAGCCTATGTTTCCTTCCAGACCAACCTGCACAATCTGTGAACATTTCAAGGTAATCGGTTCAGGCGTTTTTGAGTCTATACGGAACAAACAAACAAACACAAATTCAATCTTATATATAAGACCCGGGCCCGCTCCGCTGCGCCTTTTAACTTTCAACTTTTACTTAATATGGAACAAAATTTTCCTTGGAATATTTATTTTCGACAATTAAAGAGCTTTTAGTGAAATACCATGCTACGAAAATAGCATATCGCTTGACTAACAGTTTAACAATAGAAGTGCCTTTATCTGAATCCCATATGATCTTCGTTGGTCTACGAATTTAAGTTTGGATGTAAGGGTGTACACCATTCGTAAAATACTTTATTTTAGCCCGATATACTCATGATATCTGATTTAGGGGTGTTTTCGAGGGTGAGATGGTCCCCCAGACACTTGGCCCAAAAAAAAAATATCAGCATTGTGCTCTTCTTTCAAATACCATTTATTTAAACCCCATTTCGCCATTGGTTTAGGGGAGTTTACACGATGAGACGTCCACCAAACACATGGCCCCAAAATAGGTTATCAAATTCGTTTTCTAATCTCAAATACCTTTCATTTGAGCCACATATTGGCATGGTCGAAAAATTTTTATCCATTGGGAGTGTTTTGGGGAAGGGGTGATGCCCTAAATACATGATCCTGAATTTTGATATCAAATTCGTATTCTACTCCCAAACATCTGTATTGCGATGGTTAGTAAAAAATTGCTGTTTGTGGGGTATTTAGGAAAAGGGGTAGACCCCCAGAAAATTGGTCCCGAAAGTGGGTATCAATTCTTGCTCTACCCCCCATTACCTTTCATTTATGCTCCACATTAACATGATAAATATGCCCGATTTAGGGGTGTTTTGGGGATTTGGGTGGTCCCCTAAACACTAAGCCCGGAAAATATATCAGCAACGTGCTCCATTTTCATATATCTATATATCATTTATTTGAACCCCATATTGCCATTGTCCTCAAAATTTGATATCAAATTCGTTTTCTAATCTCATTTAAACTCCTTATTGCAAAAGTCAGCACATATGTCCGGTTTGGGGTATTGGCCCTATAAACTATCAATATTTAGTTCCACTCACTTTAAGACCCAAATTGTCTTGGTGAGCAAATACGTCCTCTTTGGGGGTTGTTATGGTGGTGGGACGTCCCCTAGACTGTTGGTCCCTAATTTTGATATCAGATTCGTGGTCTACTCCCAAATACCTTTAATTTGAGCCCCATATTTCCATAGTCGGCAAACATGACCGGCTTGGGGGGTGTTTTAGGCGATGGGTGGCCACTCAGGCCTTAAAAATCTATATCGGATTCGTGTTATACTCTAAAAACCCCTTTTTTGAGCCTCTTATTGCAATAGTCAGCAAATACTTCCTATTTGGGTGGTGTTGTGGGGGTGGTGTGGCCCCATAGACACTTTTCCCGAATATTGATATCAGATTCGTGCTTTACTCCCAAATACCTTTAATTTGAGCACCATATAGCTATAGTCGTAAATTTGTCCGCTTTGAGGGATGTTTTTTGGGAGAGGCGGCCCCCCAAACACTTGGTCTTGGCACTTCTACACTCAAATACCTTTTATTTAAGCCCCATATTATTATTGTTAGTAAATAAGTCCTGTTTGGTGGATGTTTTGGGAAGGGATGGATCCCCAGAAACGTGGTCCCACATATGGATATTAGATTCGTATTCTACTCGCAAATATCTTTCATTTGAGTCCCATTTGGCCATGGTCGGTAAATATGTCCGATTTAGGGGTGTTTTGGGGGGTTGGGGTGGCCCCCCAAACACTTGGTCCGACAATTGCATATCAGATACGTTTTCTTATCCTAAATACCTTTCGTTTGAGTCCCATATTGTCGTGATTGGTCGAAATATATGTTTGGTAGGTTTTAGAGTGGGGCGGCCCCTCTAGGTACCCCATCCGAAATTTGGATACCAAATTTTTATTTTTAGGGTGCTATATGAGAGGACACAAAATTTCGTTTAAATCGCACTACCAATCTCCGAGATCTAGCGTTTCTGAAAATTAGGGTAAGGGGAAGGTCCGCCCCCCTTCAAATATCAAAAAATTTAGTACCCTATTTTCACCACGGGCTCATTATGCACCATCAATGAAAATTTCAAGAAAATCGGTTCAGTCGTTTCTGAGTCTATAAGGAACACACAAACAAACAAACACAAATTGATTTTTATAGATAAGATTATTATAATATTTTAAATTAAATTAACATCTTTCTCGGCTTTGGCACCAAAAAGAGGAAACATATTCATTGCATAAATAGGTGATGGACTCAAACTCATCTCTTACAATACATTTTGTTATATCAATATGTCTCATCGCACAGTGGGAGAAAATCGAAAAACTATTAAAAAATAAACCATGTGAGAACGGGTTGAAATTTGAAATGGTTATTATTTATTAAGAATTTTTGTTTGTTTCTCTTTCGAGACGAGCTGGATGATCGGAGATTGCAAATGGAAAAGGAAAGCCAAAGATAGCAACACATACCAACCACAATGGGACGCGTTTCATCTTTGGACGAACCATATTAGGTGTGATGGCTTCAAGGGCAGTGCGTTTGTATGTTGTATTTGAATCGTATTTATTGCGAAACCGCCTCTATGATACAATTACCACAATAACAGCGCTCGACAAACCTGTCTATTTGCTGTACTTTTTTTTCCAATGCATGTGTTTTCGTGTAATGACAGACTTTTTTTCTGCGACAATTACACTGCTTTCATGGTACACATGATTCTGTGTACGCTAGACAACGGCAACGGCTCTCGCTGTTGCTTCGAGTGCCCAGGTTCGAATCCCGGCCGGGCTCTGCCGAATTTTTTAATTTTCAAGTTTTTTGCCTGTTAGGGCGAAGATACGCCTTGCCATGGACAATGCTTTTACAAATTTTGTTGTATAGTAATTTTCTGTAAAAATGTTTTATGAATGTTTTATGCAACTTAACACATTGGATCTGCTGAAGTTAATGTCTTAAAATCGCGTCAATATGGGGCGTATTCAGTTTTACGTGTTATTTAGGTGTTGTCTATTATGATTAATTCATTGAGATACAATGCCCTTCCCTGTAAGCTTTAATATACCAACTATTAAAAAATGTCATCCCTAAATTTAAAGTTAAATTAAAATTATCCAATTATGGATGTAGGTATATCACAAAGTTTCTAATTATTCCATATAAATCCCTCATGAAGAATGATACTTTGGTTGACATTCTATTTGCATGCAAATACAAATAATCATTCACTTTTCTGTCTTGGAAAAATGTTTACTGAAAAAAAAACCAAATGTTTCATGTCATGGTGTGAGGGAGAAATGATGGATGTACAAATAATGTTAATCAAATGATTTAACTTTTTGTAAAGAAAAACAGGAGGTGAAATTTATAAATCCTTAAAAAATCGAACATTGAAAAGTTGGGGCACTATTTTGAGTGGGTGCCCTTACCAACTGGTGGCCACATTTATGGTACTACACACATCTGTCTACATCAAGATTTTTGAAGATTGAAAATGGCTTATTTTCGGCTCATTTTTGGATGCCATTCAGAGAGAAAGATCCCAAGATTTTAAGCCTCGAACCTTTTAAAGCATATTTTTATACCCCATTCGACTGAAGTTGGGCACTTATGACCCCCAAAACCCGCACCAAATTCGATCATATGGTCACATTTTAAGCACTAGCCAGAGTGATGACTTCCAGAGAAACGTCAAAGAACACTTGTGAATGTTTGTGCTAGTTTTTAAATATTTATTACTACTCATCTACATATGTATGTGTTCGCAATCTAATCAGTTTTTATTATTATTTTGCAAAAACGTATATGGACTTTAAATATTCCAATCGATTGGATTTTTATACCCTCCACCATAGGATGGGGGTATACTTAATTCGTCATTCTGTTTGTAAATGCAAATTGCAAATTTTGCCCATAAACATTCCACTAAGGAACAGGGGCAAACTTCTCACATATCAATGAGTGCAGTCCGATTCAAGCTTAAGCACAATGATAAGGGGCCTCCTTTTTATAGACGAGTCCGAACGGCGTGACGCAGTGCGACACCTCTTTGGAGAGAAGTTTTACATGGCATAATACCTCACAAATGTTGCCAGCATTAGGAGGGGAAAACCACCGGTGAAAATTCTTTTCTGATGGTTTGCGAGGTTTCGAACCCAGGCGTTCAGCATCATAGGCGGACGTGCTAACTCCTGCGCTTGGTCGTCATGACATTTAAAGTCGATCTATCCACCCATCCGTCCGGCTGCCTGTCGAAAGCACGCTAACTTCGAAATAGTAAGGCTAGTCGCTTGTAATTTTGCATAAATAATTCTTATTTTTATGACTTCTAACAACTGTGCTAAGTTTTATTGAAATTGGTCCATATTCTGATATAGCCATCATATAAACTGATCTGGGGTCTTGACTTCTTGAGCCTCTAAAGGGCGCAATTTTTATCCGATTTTGCTGAAATTTTGCAGAAAGTGATTTTTTATGACTTCCAATAACTGTGCTAACATGGTTTAAATTGGCCAATAACCTGATATAGCTGTCATAAAAACCTATCTGGGGTCTCAACTTCTTGAGCCTCTAGAGGGCGCAATTTCTATCCGATTTGGCTGAAATTTAGCATGAATTTGTTTGCTATGACTTCGATAAGTATGGTCTAGTTCGATCCATAACCTGATATAGCTGCCGAATAATCCGATCTGATATTCGTTCAACGGCTTCTCTCATGAACTCGAACATACGTGTCAAATATGGTCTGAATCGGTCTATAGCCAAATACACCTTCCATATAAACCGATTTCCCTAGTTTACACCTTGAACCCCTAAATGACGCAATTCTTATTCCAATTGGCTGAAATTTTACACAATGACTTCTACCATGGTGTCCAACATTTAATTCGATTATGGTCCGAATCGGGCCATAACCTGATATAGCTCCTTTAGCATAGCAAATATTTTCTTAATCCTTTGTTGGCCCAAAAAGAGATACCGGGAAAAGATTTCGAAACATGCGATCCATGATGGGGGTATATAAGATACGGCCTGGCCGAAGATAGCACCCTTTTACTTGTTTTTTATGACTTTATTATACCCACCACCATAGGATGCGGGTATACTAATCCAGTCATTCCGTTTGTAACACCTCGAAATATTGATCTAAGACCCCACAAAGTATATATGTTTTTGATCGTCTTGACATTCTGAGTCGAACTAGCCATGTCCGTTCGTCCGTCTGTCGAAATCACGTTAGCGGTCGAACGCGTAAAGCTACCCGCTTGAAATTTTGCACAGATACTTAGTATTGATGTAGGTCGTTGGGGATTGCAAATGGGCCAAATCGGTTTAGATTTAGATATAGCTCCCATATAAACCGATCTCCCGTTTTGACTTCTTGAGCCCCTGGAAGCCGCAATTTTTGTCCAATCTGGCTGAAATTTTGCATGTAACTTACAACAGTCGTGCCAAGTACGGTCCAAATCGGTCCATTACCAGATATAGCCTCTACATAAACCGCTATCCCGATTTGACTTCTTAACTTAACCTTAACTTGACGTAACTTTACCAAGTTAACTTAACTTAACATAACTGTTAACTTAACTTGACTTAACTGTACCAAATATGGTATAAATCGGTCAAGAACTTGATATAGGTCCCCTATAAAACCGATCTCCCGATTTGACTTCTTGAGCTCCTGAATGATTTTTCCCAATTTTCATTCGATGTCGCTGAAATTTTGCACATGGTGTTCTGTTATGATTTCCAATATCTTTGCCAAGTTCGGTTTACATGATATAGGCCCCCATATAAACCGATCTCCAGATTTGATTTCTTGAGCCATTACAAGCCGAGATTTTATCCGATTTGGCTGAAATTTTGCATATAGTGCTCTGTTATGACTGTCAAAAACTGTGCCAAGTGCGGTCCAAATCGGTCTATAACCAGATATAGCTGTCATATTGTAGCAGAATCCATAGTGGTGGGTTCCCAAGATTCGGCCCGGCCGAACTTAGCACGCTTTTACTTGCTTTTTTTAAGTTTGCAATATTGGTAAATATATACTATATATATATATATATATACTATATATATACTATATATATATACTTCAAAATTTGCTTAAAAAAACCCAATTTTTTTTTTATTTTTAACAAAATTTAAATGTATGTCAATAGGGAAGAACTGTATACGCTTGGTTGCTATTTGACTTTGGTGCAATGCAGTTTCTGGAAATATCTGCAATCTAAGATAGCTACCCAGTTATGATGTCTACCATCTTGTCTATAGAGAATTTGTATTAAAATTTCTATGTACATAGACAAAACTTAAATAAATAAAAAGCATCTCAACTTCATTGAAATTATTTTAAATTACAAATACTATCTACTTTCTTTACTCAAAGAAATCCTGTTTTAAAACATTTAAATATGTGTAATAAAAGCATTTCAACTCCTGCATATTAACGAAATGTAGACTGCTTGAAAGAGATTGAAATATTTGCAGCAACAAACAAGAAGTCAAAACCTTGAAAATTGTTTCCCCTTATTGATTTTTGCTTTTTTTTGTTTTTTGGGTTGGCTTTAGTTTTCAATCAATACAAATGTGCTTTCCATCCCACTAAAATATGTATAACAGATGATAGAGAAAACAAATTTCTACCGGCAAGTCCTCCTATACGCCCAACATTTTGAAACGAAATCAAATCTAACCAAAAGTCAAAATCACACACGCACGCACACACATAACAGACGAAATCCGCATTGAACACTAACTGCATGGCTGACTTACTAACTGACTGCCTGTCATTCTGGAACAGAAATGAATACTTGAATACCCGAATGAAATAACTTAAATGATACAGGTTCAAATCTCAAGATTTCGTCTACGTATACATATGCATGTGCTTGTACATGCGTATGAATGTGGGTTAGTCAATGTTTATATTCATACTAGAGCCCTGAATGATATTTGGGGTGGGCAAAAAGAAAACAACAAAAGCCAAAAACCAAACAGGTAAAGCAAAGGAAATCCTAAGAAGTGAGTCGACTATCCTATACTGTACACCACTTTAAACATAAGAGTAACTTAGTACAAAAATTTAATATAAAGATTTTCTTTAAAAAAAGTTCCATAGAATAGACAAATTGAGACGAAGAAATTAAATTTCTATAAAAATAAAATTTAATTTTGACAGAAGTTTTTATAGGAATAAATTTTTCATTTTTCAAGTTTTTTGCCTGTTGGGGCGAAAATCATTAAATTTTACAATTTTTGTTTGTTTCTCTTTCGAGACGAGCTCAATGATCGGAGATGCAAATGGAAAAGGATAGCCAAAGATAGCAACACACACCAACCACTATGGTATGCGTTTCGTCTTTGGTTAGAAGACTTTTCGATCATATTGGGTGTGATGGCTTCAAGGGTCGTGCATTGGTATGTTGTATTTGAATCGTATTAGTTGCGAAAACGCATCTATAATACAATTACCACATTAACCACTCTCGTCAACCCTGTCTATTAGATGTACTTTTTCCCAATGCATGTATTTTATACGGTTGGACCGATTTTCTTGAAATTTTCACAGATGGTGCATAATGATTCCGTGGTCAAAATAGGGTACTAAATTTTTTGATATCTGAAGGGGGGCGAAACCTCCCCCTTACCCTAATTTTCGAAAACGCCAGATCTCGGAGACGAGAAGTGCGATTCAAGCGAAATTTTGTGTGCTCTTTTATAGTAACCTAAAAACAAATATTTGGTATCCAAATTTCGGATGGGGTACCTGGTGGACCGCCCCACTCCCACAACCAAAATATATATGTAGACCAATCACGACAGTATGGGACTCAAATGAAAGGTATTTTAGATTAGAAAACATGCGTGGTATCCAATTGTCGGACCAAGTGTTTGGGGGACCACCCCAACCCCCCCAAAAAAAACCGTCCAAGCGATTTCGTAGTCTAATAAAGATCAAATGGAATTCAGATAATGGCACCTATACTTTTACATAGCTAGTAAAGCGATATGCATATACTATTTTCGTAGCTTTTAGTGAAATACCCTAAAAGCTCTTTAATTGTCGAAAACAAATATTCCATGGAAACTTTTGTTCCATATATGGTAAAAGATGGCGCAGCGGAGCGGGCCCGGGTCATTTATTTTTATATAAAAATAAGATAAAAAACAAGTTTACCTATAAAAACAAAATTATCCATAACAAGTAAAAACGTGGTAAGTTCGGCCGGATTTTTAAAGCGTCGTCCAGCAGACTGCAAAACCATATGGGACTATAGATCTGAAAACTTCAGTACCCTCCTGCAAAGTTGACCTTTTCGCCTTTTCCAAACTGTTTGATTTGAAGTTCAATTTTCCGTTCTGCAAAACAACCAGGTATTTTGTCCTTTTAGTAAATGAAACATTCTCTCTTCCCAAGAAACCAGATGCCACCGTGGGTACCTTGTGTCGCCTTATAAAAAAAACGGTTCCGCCTTAAACGGATTAAAGCCCAGAGCACTTACCCACTCGCCCACTTCGTCATCGTACGAAGAGCTTTTCAAAGTATGAATGACCGGTAACTTCACTTTACGCCCTTTTTTCAGAGACAAAAATATTGTGTTAACTGTTAAATCTCGAGATGTATTGAAAACACAAATTTTTTCAATTAAAAAATTAATTGAAACAATCATTGTTTTTAGTTGAATCTGGATTTTTTTTAAATACGATCTAGATTGAAATTTAGGAAGTTTTCTATTAAAAAAATAATTGATTTAATCATTTTTTTTTTAATTGAGTCCGGATTTTTTTTAATTACGATTGTGATTGAAATTTAAGTCATTTTCAATTAAAATATTAATTGATCTCATGATATTTTTAATTGATTTTTTTTTTCTTCTCTCAATACACTTTTATTTTGTAAAATTTAGTTTTCAATATCAAATTTTGACAAATTTTTTAATTAAAATTTCTATAAATTCTTTTCAAAGATTTAGTTATGGATAATTGTACGAATAATATCCTCTAGGTACAATAGGAAGCACTACATGTTGATCAATGGTAGGGTATCAAAACGTAGAAAAAATAAAAACTCAATATTTGTAGTAGCAAAACAGAGGGGAAGGCAGAAAATCAACAAACCTGATGAACGAACGAACGAATGAACGAGTTTCTCGATTTTTATTTTATTGTCCTTCTGGGCTGTAACATGAACATATGTTTGTTTAGCTTCAGCTTCAATACGTGCTAGCAGAAGGTCCTTTTTTATTACGTGTGAACATATGTGTGTATGCAACCGTGAAACTGAGCAGGCACATGTGTGTGTGTGTGGGTTTGTATGCCTGGTCTCGTAATGAATACCATACTCGTACATTGCTTCAAATATATAGAGAATTGTTAAGGCAATAAATGCTTACACCCTAAGGGGGCATTTATTCACAGGAAAATGTTTCGAAATCATGTGTGGCAGGTTCGATATTGGAATTCATTCGTATATTTCACTTCCCCTTTCATTTTGGTTAGTTTTGTTCCATCCCAACCCTGCTCTCTCTCTCCCTCTCTCTCTCTAGCTCCACCTTGCCAAAACCCATATGAATGAGTTCATAATAAGCACAGGTGCTGATTCATATGTACATATATGTGTTAGTTTTTCTGCTTTTTGAAAAAACAGAATTGTAATATGGCTACAGGTGATTGTTGTTCTGCTGTTGTTACAGATTCTCTTGGCCCCCCCTTCATAAGGATTTTCATATATTACGGCTCTACTGCAAACTGTTACTCGTTAGTCGAGCATAAAAATCAATGGACCAAAAATTTCCCCTTAGGCTGTGAATATATTATTGTGGGAAACTCTATAGGTTTTAGCATTGCTTACCTTTTGTGAAGGTTATACCAATAGCCTCATTCATATATAGATTTAATAAGTGATTTTTATGGTAGTCCAAATGGCAATTGATGTTGAGATCGGCAGTGAGTAGCTGAAAAAATTAATAAATTTTTTTAATAACTAAAAGCAAAGGTTTCTAGTTTTGCTTTAAATAAAATAAATACAAAGAAATGTTTTAAATTTTTAAGTTATTTTTGGTGGTTCGCAGCATTCCTGATTCATTTTCAATAATATTCGCAATGTGCAAACTATTAAGTAAAAGGTTTACGGCCTACTTAATTAAGTCGATAGAATGGGCTAAAGTAAGTCCAATTGTCGACTTGGATATGTGGTTGAATGAAGTGTTTTTTAATCAGTATTCGTAAAAACAAAATTTCTTATTTACTTTAATTGGCTATTACAGAACATTTGTTCCACTAGCCGAGCGTAGAAAAGCGTTCCCAGCGTCTCGATCTTCTGCGCTTTAGCTGTATTATGAAAAAATAGCACAACATCTGCAAAAACTTTCGTTCCAGACTGTGCACTCATTTACACCTGCTTATCTGTGTCATTGCCCACTCACACATACATACACATATTGATATAACGTTGTGCATGCATTGCATTGTTGTTTCCGGCTATACCAATCTTTTTTTCCTTTCAGATTTTTAAAATTATATGGCAAATAAAAATATTTCACTTCCTCCATTCGGTTTAACTTTATGCCCGTATTACATACACCCGCAAGGACCATAACCGGTGAATAATAACAATATAAATTTTTCGCAGCCAACTCCAACAATGATATCACAAATAGCTATCTACTGTTTGGTTGGTGCTACGTTAGTGATGCGTTTTTCTCTTTTGCGAGAGTTTATTTTGCTTTAGTCGTCTTGTAATGATACGGTTGGACCCGTATTTGTATTTTTTTGTTTTTATGAATTCACATAGGTATAGGTTTTGCAGGGTGAAGGCAGAAAGGTAAAAGTGCTTAGTTGGAGTGAAAAAACTTATAAGAGACCCATATTTTTAAGTCATACAATTATTTTAATTAATATAACGACACATTTATGAATTTTAAGAAATTTTTTATGAAATACAAATTTTATGGAAATTTTTGAAAAATGTGAGGTTTGAAAACTCTGACTAAATTCTAAATTTCCCATGAACATTCCATTAAGGAACAGCGGATACTTCTCTTATATCAATCAGTGCAGTGCGTTCACAGTTCAAGCTCAATGGTAAGGGACGCCCTTTTTTTGCCGAGTCCGAACGGCGTGCCGCATAGCGACACCACTTGGTAGAGAAGATTTAGCATGACAGTATACCTCACAAATGTATCCAGCATAAATAAGGTGATAACCACCGCTGAACATTTTTCTGATGGTCACGCCGAGATTTGAACCACGGCGTTTGGCGTCATAGTCGGACATGCTAACCTCAGCGTTACGGTGGGTTTGAAAACACTAAAACAAGTAAAATCGAGCTGAATTCGACCTGATCGAATCTTGGGTACCAAACACAACATATATTTAAAAAGAAATTCAAATATTCACTTAGTTTATATCTGCATTATTTGAGGAAATCAAATCTAGCAATGATTGGCTATTCTACGTCCTCAAGGAGTGTAAAAGAGGTGATTGATTTTTGTGGGAGCGATATTAACATGGAGGCAGACGGTAAATTAGCGGAAAAAAAATGAGGTATGTAGAGACTCAAGAACTTGAGAGACTCATATAGAGGCTACACCTACATGCACCTACCCGGCCGGAATAGCATTGACGTACCAAAATTCAGCCAAATCTAACGAAAGTTAGTGCATCTAGGGGCTCAGGAATTCAAATCGAAGAACCACTGTATATGGGAGCTGTGTTCAAATTTCAACCGATATGACCCATTTGCAATGCAAAATGTAAATTTGCCCATGAATATTCCCCTAAGGAACATGGGCAAACTTCTCACATACCAATGAGTGCTGTCCGATTCAAGTTTACGCTCAACGATAAGGGACCTCCATTTAATAGCCGAGTGCGAACGGCGTGCCGCATAGCGACACCTCTTTGTGGAGAAGTTTTTACATGGCTGCCATACCAAATGGTACAGTACCTCCCAAATTTCGCCAGCATTAGGAGAGGATAACCACCGCTGAAAATTTTCATAATCTTCTCGCCAGGATTCGAACCCAGGCGTTCAGCGTCATAGGCGGTCATTCTAACCTCTGCGCTGCGGTGGCCTCCATGACCTATTTGCAATGCACAACGCCCTATATCGACAAGAAGTGTTTGTGCAGAATCTTTCGAAGTGTTGCAACGGAAAACTATATTTTACAGATAAAGCAAGAAACAAGTAAAAGCGTGATAAGTTCAACCGGGCCGAATCGTTTACCCTCCAACATGGATAGTACTTATCAAGTTCCTTGGCCTTGGATATCCCTTTATAGACAAACAAAGGATAATGGATAGGAATTGCTATGCTATTTCAGCTATAACAAATTATGAACCGATTGGGGTCATACTTGGTTTGGCTGTTGGAGACCAAAGTGGAATTCATTGTGCAAAATTTCAGCCAAGTCGTATAAGAATTGCTCCCCCTATAGACTCAAGAAGCACAATCGGGAGATCGGTTATATAGGAGCTATATCAGGTTATAATCCAATTCAGACCATACTTGGCGCAGTTGTTGATGGTCAAACCAAAACACTTCATTCTAAATTTCAACCAAATTGGATAATAATTGCGCCCTCTAGAAGCTTACGAAGTTAAGATCCGAGATCGGATTATATTGGAGCTATATCAGGTTATGAACCGATTTCAAGCATATTTGGCGCAGTTGTTAGGAGTTAGAACTTGTTAAATATCAACCCAATCGGATAAAAATTGCGCCCTCCAGCGGCTCAAGAAGCCAATATCCCAGATCGGTTTATAAGTCAGCTATATCGGGTTATTAACCGGTTTGGACCGTACTTGGCACAGTAATTGGAAGTTCAAATAAAGCACTTCGTTTTATAATTTCAGCCAAATCGAATAATAATTGCGCCCTTTGGCGGCTCACAAAGTAAATATCCCAGATAAGTTTATATGACAGCTATATCGGGTTATGAACCGATTTGGATCATACTTGGCAGTGTTGTCCAACATCATTTCCAAAGTCAAAATTGAACACTTGGTTCAGCATTTCAGAAAAATGGGAAAAGAATTGCGCCCTCTAGAGTTTCAAGAAGTCAAGATCCGAAATTTGTTTATATCAGAGTTATATCAGGTTATGAACCGACTTAAACCATACGTGGCGCAGTTGTTGGAAGTCAAAATAACACACTTCATGCAAAATTTCAGCCAAATCGGATAATAATTGTGCCATCTAGCGGCTTAAGAACATCCGAGATCGGCTTATATTGGAGCTATATCAGATTATGAACCGATTTGAACCATACTTGGCACAGTTGTTGGAAGTCGAAATAAAACACTTTGTGCAAAAATTCAGCCAAATCGGATAAGAATTGCGCTCTCTAAAGGCTCAAGAAATCAACATCCGATATCGGTTTCTATGGCAGTTATACCAAAACAAGGAATGACTTGGACCATTTACAATACTATTTATGCAAGATTTCAAGCACCTATCTTTACTCCTTCGAAAGTTAATCTGCTTTCGGCAGGTAGACGGACGGATATGGCTTATTCGACTAAGAATGCCGAGACGATCAAGAATCTATATGCTTTGTTGGGTCTCAGATCAATATTTCGATCAGTTATTTGGAGGGTATAAAAATAAATCTTAACAATAATGCATCATAACATTTAGTGTGAACGGTTCAGATGTTTTTCAAAACGAGTCAATGTAGACATAGTATTATGTAGGTTACAAAATTCAAAAAATTTCAACATCCAAATATATCTAATGAATTCCCTATTAAGATTGCAAAAGGCTTTTTCATGTATGAAATTTTACTGTTAGACCAGGCCGAAGGCTGGTTTATTGCCCCCTCTTTGGTATGCAAAAAACATTTTTATTATGATTCTTGAGCTCATGCAAATTTAAAACACAAGGGCAATCTTCTCAAAAATCAATGAGTGCTGTCCGATTCAAGTTTTAACTCAACGGCGTGCCACAGTGTGACACCTCTTGGGAGAAAAGTTTTTTTACATGGCATAGTACCTCACAAAAACCATTGCTGGAAATTATTCTGATGGTCTCGCCAGAATTCATAGCCAAGCGTTCTGCGTCATAGATAGGCATTCTAACCTCTGAGCTACGGCTTTTTATTTCGATTCTATCCCACTACGCGTCGTGTTTTTTTTTTTGGAACGGGATCCTTTCGCTAAGTGAGGCATGTGTGTACATCCGGCAGTGCTTATACTTTACCTTTGTTATCTGTAAGGAACTCAACTGCAAGGTTTCTGGGAGTAAATAAGGAATCTGATATTTTTCAGTGGATTCAAGTGTTCTTGGGAAACCTCATCAATGCTGGCGTCATTTGTGAGGCATTCAGTCGTATGAATCTTCTCTATGAAGAAGTGTCGCTAAATGACATATCTTTCGGAAACCTCACTAATATGAGAGAAGATTGCCCCCACCCCATTAATGTAAAAATTTTTGGAAACATTAAATCACTCCACCAATGACAAGACCCTATATCTTTCCTGCACATTTATTTGCTGTATTCCCCGCCCTCATTTTATTGCTTTACACTTATGATGCTGTTTTGTGTGTGTATGAGTACACGTATTTATCTGTGTATGTTTGTTTTATTTGTTTCTCATGTTTATTTTTTTAGCTTTTTTCGTGAAAATTTATTATAGCAGTGTTTGTTTCTTTTTTTTTTAAGAAATGAGAGAAAAAATAAAACTGAACTTGATGTTTACACGGAAATATGGTGTACAAGTATTTGTTGTGTGTTATTTTATCCAGTTCCCTTTCCGAGATTTTTCTTATGCCTTGTGTTTTGCAGTACATTTTTTAGTTCATAAAATATGATAAGAAATAAAAATCATAAAAAGGAATATTAAATTAAAAGAGAAGTCGTATGGTCGTCGTGTGCGTTTTGCGTTTATATGTTTTTATAGAGCTTTAAAACGACACTAAACTCAGTGTACATGATATTGCTACGCCTTAAAGTAGGCAACAATTTTATGCTGCTACCGATGTTACAGTTTCTTTGTATGTGTATATATGTATTGTTGAGCAGGTTAGGGTTGGGTTGCACAAATGGGTTTTGCGTGCTACGCAATGCGATAACGCAACTCTATTGAATTTAATTGTTAACATGTTTCAGCATAAAAATTAAAATTTTATAAAAGTATCCCCTCCACCTGTATTACGTGTGTTCAGACATGATTGTATGAGTTTAAAAGGAAATATTTTCAAAAAATTTAAATTTTCAAATGTTGATTAGGTAAATAGAGATGGTTAGGGAAAAAAACTTCATTTTATGTAGCAGAAGTATGAAGACGTTGCTGGTTTACGTTAATAGATCCTAGGGCACTATGACAAGAGTCATAACCTATATGATAGACCATATGGCGGTGCACATGACAATGCCGCATATATAAATGGTCCAGCACTTTCTTCCGCACCTTGGCGAGGCAATATTTCTCTGATCTGTATGATATTTGAACGTTTTTCTGAAAAGTCACCTCAAATATGTGGACAACGTGGAATGGTTTCAACAGGGCATGTGATGAGATCCTATATGGGGTCATGTGCGCGTGTACTCTTCGGACTACTGATTGGAACAAACTAAAACCGGTGTTCTCCGAGAAATGCACACACCTGTGGGCATGTCGGATAGGCATGATTTCTTCTTTTATCTTGTTAACTGGTCTCTAGGTTGATTCCGAGGACGCACACCTTTTACTTTCTCATCGATACTTCTTTTTTTCATAAAGTGCATATCTTGAAGTCACCGAGGTCATGCAGTGGTTAGCATGTCCTCATACGAAGCTGAACGTCTGGGTTCGAATTCTAGGGAGAAAATCAGAAAAAAATGTCAGCGGTGGTTATCCTCTAATGCTGGCAATATTTTTGAGGCTTTTTACCATATAAAAACTTCTCCCCAAAGGGTTGTCGTACTGCGGCACGCCGTTCGGACTCGCTATAAAAAGGTTATCATTGAGCTTAAACTACGGACAGCACTCCTTTATATGTGAGAAGTTTGCCCTTGTTCTTTAATGGAAATTTCTTGGGCAAATTTTCATTTATATATCCTGATGGGCCAAACTAGCCGATGAGCGAGCTCACTTTTAAGGTGGGATTGTCATTGCAACCCAAACTTGAACTTAATTTGGCTTAATAGACTACCACATTTGTAAAATAGCTGCAGCTTTTTCACCTTCACATTGCCTTAGTTTTATTTTCCATCTTATCATGCTGATTGCAACAGGGTTTCATTCAAACTTTTATTTGCCTTTTTATTGCCCGGTATTGTCTTAAAGACAACTCCCCTGTTTTTCTTTCGTTTTTTCCGAGTAAAACCTTTATAAAGAATGGAAATCTTAAACAAATAATACAAAATAATACTTTTAATCGAAAAACTTTTACATTTTGTTTAAAACGAAACAAAAAATGAAATGCAGTTGTAAACAGCAATGCCAAAGAATACCAGAAAAAAAAATACAAAAACATTACTTGCAACAGCTATAACATCCGCAAGAAAAAACAAAGTTTTACATTAAAGATCTTGTGAAGACAGCTAACAAGCACGCCAACAACACCATCATCAATTTTACAACTCTGCTTAACTAAAGTCATACTAGAGTTGCAAGAGAACCTGTAACAATATCCTCATCGTCAAACTCTTCAAAGAAACGAAAAGTAAAGCTTTACCAGTCACATCAGCTGAAGCGGCAGCAATATTAACTTCAACAGTTTTATGATAAAACTGTTGTTTGTTTGACTTCGGAAAATACAATAGGGCACTTTCCCTAACCGAGAAGGAAGATGGGGGAGGGAGGTAGGAATAAGTTTGCAAAGTTTAAAATAACACCTACAAAAAACCGACTTCATTGAATCACTGCAAGAGTAACAGCCAAAAACCTGCGAGCGATTTTCAGTTAAAAACCCATGTTGGAAGAGCCAACAACCATAGGAAGTCTTGCAACAAATAAATTATCTGCCCTGAAAAGTGACGTTACCAACAAAATCCTTTAAAATACAACCAGAACATTATGAAAGATCTTAATCGATTTTAGCACTTGATGATATTACCACATGATTTGCTTATCATTGCTCATGGTCAATCGTCTTTCATTTGCAACAACAAAAGAACAACAAAGAAACAAATAAAATGTTTACTTATAACGTAAGGTGGCCCAAGAAAAGGTTGCGTAATTTGTTTGCGGTCCGCCCTATTAAGTTTTGATGAGGTAAGGTTAGAAATGAATGTTAGAGACCCCCGAATTATATTCCTACAATAACTAAACGCCGAATTTTCCGCGGCGTCCACAATACAAGCAGAAGTCATCTACCTATTAAAAGTAGAATATGAATATTCCGCTTCGACATTCAGCTGTTGCAAATGCAAATTTGCCCATGAATATTCCATTAAGGAACAGGTGCAAACGTCTCACATATAAATGAGTGCTGTCCGATTCAAGTTTAAGCTCAATGGTACAGGGGCCTCTTTTTCATAGCCGAGTCTGAACGGCGTGCCGTAGTGCGACACCTCTTTCGGGAGAAGTTTTCACTTGGAAAAGATCCCCACAAATATCGCCAGCATTAGGAGGAGAAGTCGAAGTTTCCGATCGGATGCCTGAGACGACACTTAAGGTCGAGTGCGAGGCACTGCTGCCAGAGGCACAATCTTGAATTGACGGAAATCTAGTATTGCCAATTGGAAGATCATGTTACACGGATGGATCAAAACTAGAGAACAGAATCGGGGTTGGGGTCTGACCATAATAATGTCCAGTAGGTAGAGATCCGGGCGATCACGGAATGCGTAAGGTGGTGTTTTTTTCACGCGTGGACGTCGAGTGTAAATATCGTTTTGGACAGTGAACTAGCCACCAGGGTAATAACAACCAGGACAGTAAGGTCTTGAACAGTCTTGGAGTGTAAAAAGGATATTAACGCCTTCTCTGAGGATGACACAATGCGCTTCCTTTGGTTGCCGAGCTATAGCGGAGTAAGGGGGATAGTGTAAGGATGGGAGCAGCTCATACCATCGCGGTATAATCGAGGCGACGATAGGAAACCTGGAAGGAAGGGAAGAGGTTTCCGAACGGATATCTGAGATGAACCTTGAGGTCGAGTGCGAGGCACAGTCTTGGATTGACGAAACCCCAGTGTTGCCATTTGGAAGATCATGTTGGATCAAAGCTAGAGGACAAAGTTGGCCTGGGGGTCTACATTGAGAACCCAGGGACTGAGATCTGTTTAAGACTACCTGACCATAATACGGTCCTGCATGCGGAGATCCGGGCGATCACCGAATGCGTGAGTTGGTGTGGTTTTCACGCGAAGACGTCGAGTGTGAACATCTTTTCGGACGGTAAACTAGCCACCAGGGTAATAACAACCAGGATGGTAAGGTCACGAACAGTCTAGGAGTGTTAGAAGGAGATTAACGCCTTCTCTGAGGATGACACGGTCCGTTTCTTTTGGTTAATGAGCTATAGCGGAGTAAGGGGGAAAAAAAACGTCACAGAAAAACGCTACGTGCAAAATTTCAGTCAAATCGGATAGCAGTTGCGGCTCGTGGGGACTCAAGAAGCCAAATCAGAAGATCAATTCATGGGATCTATATCCAAATCTCAACCGATATGGCCTATTTATAATCCCAACCGACCTACACTAATAGAAATAATTTGTGCAAAATTTCAAGCGTCTGGATTTACTCCTTCGAATGTAAGCGTGCGTTTGACAGACAGACTGACGGACATAGCTAAATCGCCTAAGAATGTCAAGAACATCATGAATACAAAGACATACTTTGTTGAGTTTCAGGCAAACATTTCGATGTTTTATAAAGGGAATGACGAAATTAGTATACAATGGCGGAGGTTTAAAAAGCAAAATTGAATACAACAGTAGCAGAGTATCAACATTTTATTTTTGTATTTTGTTCTAAGAAGTTTTTAGAATTTAAAATTTTTTTGTTGAGCTTTTTTCTAATACTATCTCGACACTGACTCCGACTCTGGGCAAAATTGATTGACCCCGCCGCCCTGGTTTCAAGATCACCATCACTAAATATTTAAAATTTATTTTATATTCCCCTAAAATTTCATCAAAAATCCATTAAAAATCAAAATTTTACCTTGAGAGAAATGGGCCATAATCCGTGAATCCATCAAGAAATTTAAAATGTCACCACAACTCTGTAAAAATTGCAAATGTAGTTTGAAAACTTCAAATAGCTGTAACTCTCAAACTATGCGTTCCAGAGGGAAATGGGCCTAAATCAGTCATTCCATCAAATATATCAAAATCTCATTGAAAATCGAAATCTCACTTTGGAAACTTCAAATGGCTTTACCTCCTAAACTATGCGTTTGGAAGGGAAATGAGCTTTAATTCTAGATCCCATCAAATACTTCAAAATTTCGTTAAAAATCAATTAAAAATCGCAATTTTATCTTAAAAATTTAAAAGGGCTGCATCTCCCAAACTACTCGTACAAGAGCGAAATGGGCCTTAATTCGTAACTCCATTAAAAAACCAAAACTTCACCAAATATTCTTTAAAATTGGAATTTCACTTGGAAAAAATATGTGCATCCTACAGGGAAAAGTCGTTACTCCATCAAAAAATTCAAAACTTTACCAAAAATTCTTTAGAAATCGAAATTTCACTTTGAAAATATAGAAGGGCTGTATCTCCTAAACTATGCGTCCTAGAGAAAAATGGACCTTAAATCGTGACCCCATTAAAAAATTAAATATTTCAACAAAAATCCATTAAAAATACATAAAAAAACCATTAAAAATCGAAATTCGATTTTGAAAATTTAAAATGGCTGCATCCCCTAATATATGCGTCCTAGAGGGAGGTGGACCCTAAATCGTGATTCCATCAACAATTCTCCAAAATCCTTAAAAATCTAAATTTCACTTTGAAAACTTAATAAGGCTGTATCTTCCATTAAAATCTAAATTTCATCTTGAAAACATAAAATGGCTGTGTCTCTAATTATGCGTCCCAGAGAAAAACGGGCCTTACCACGTGACTCCATACAAAAATTCATAAACCTTTTAAAAATTGGCATTGCACTTTGAAAACTTAAAATGGATCCGAAGCTATGCGTCCTACGAAGGATCGAACTTGAAACAATTCTATTTGGAACTTGCTTTTATCATTGCGTTATTACGTGTCTCCATTAAAAATTTCACCGGAAATTCATTAAAAATCGAAATTTCATTTTGAAAATTTAAGTGGTTGCATCTCCTTAACTATGCGTCCCAGAAATTCAAAATTTCATCAAAAATCCAAATTTGATCTTGGAAATTTAAAATGGTTGCATCTCCCAAGTTATGCGTTCTAGAAAGAAATGGGCCTTATCTCCATTTTGAAATTCAAAATTTTACCAAAAATCCTTTAAAAATCTTTATTTTACTTTGAAAACTTAGAATGACTGTATCTCCTTTACTAAGCGTCCTAGATGGGAATGGGTGGTAGTACGTGACTCCATTAAAAAATTCAAAACTTTACCAAAAATACTTTAAAATTCGAAATTTCATTTTGAAAAGTAAAAATGGCTGTATCTCCAATGCGTCCTGGAGGGAGATGAAGATATCGTGACTCCATCACAAATTCACCTTTAAAATCTAAATTTTATTTTGAGAAATTAAAATGACTGTATCGCCTTAACTATACGTCCTAGAGGGAAATGGGCGTAAATCCATTATCAAATTCAAAATTTCACTTGGAGAACCTTAAATGGCTGTATCTCCTAAGCTATGCGTCCTAGAGGGAAATGGGCCTTACTTCGTGACTCCATAAAAAATTCAAAACCTTTTTAAAAATCGAAATTGCACTTAAACCGAAAAACTTAGACTTAAAATGGCTCCTAAGCTATGAGTACTACGAAGGATTGAACTTTAAACAATTCTACTTCGAGCTTGCTTTTATCATTGCGAAATTCATCCATGAATGAGGATTTGTTGTTTTATAAGGGTGTTTCATAGAGCTCTTCCTCGTAAAAGCCCAAACAAGATGATCAGATCAGAGATCAGATAGACACTCTTGCCTTTATAACCCAAACCGATAATCCTAGAAAATTTGCACGTGTTGATTTTTTGTTTTTTTTATGTACTTTGTCTTTTTAATTACTGTAAAGAAATCAATTCGCGGTTTCTTTCCAAACGTTTTAATTGAAGTGGGGTTAAAATTTTCCAGGGAAGGTTCAAGTTTGCAACACTTGTGTTACAAGGATCTTTGTAGTTAATAATATTTTATGCTGTCTATGTTTCTGTGTCAAATTTATTGTAATTTCTGTAAAGGAGCTGCCCAATCTGTATGTTCTTCATAACATATGATATGACAATATGGTATTACATATGATATGAAAGATATAACATTACTTTTCTAATCCACTTTCCCTCAATCTTTTTTGAATAGGGTTTTAAATTCACTATTTTTAATTGTGATCTCTAAGTGAAATATGATCTTAGTTGTAGGAGAATCCCATGCCTTCACTTCTTTGTTTTTTATTTAGTCTTACTTAAAAGTTCTTCTAATTCACTCTAAAATAAATACTGAAATCGTTGGGTACAGCATACAGTACTTGGAAAATATTGAAATTTCTTGGTTTAGCTATAAATTTCAGCAGCTGTTAATATTGGGGTATATCATTTAAGACTTTTGACTATTAGATCTCTTTTCATTCTTCTCATTTCATAATTGGTATACACGTACACTATCAAATCGAAATAATCTATAATTTGTTTCATTCTATGATGCTTTTATGAGTTCCTTTGTGTTTTCACAAAAGGCTCTGACGTCCCAAGCTCCGATATAGAATTTTAGTTTGTCTTAAGTCCCTTAAACACCCTCCATTGATTTCTGCATCCAAAAGAAAGAGTTCTATTACAATGCTCAACATCAAAGGTGTCATTGCAATATGTTTTGATGTACTCTTTCAAAGGTGTTGTTAGAAAATGTTTTGTTTTTTCTCCTCTTTGAATTTGCGGTTAATTCAACTACATAATACAACACACCTACTCTATTCAAGCAAAAATTCCAGCTGTGATACTCTCAAAGATTGTAATTCCATGGATGCAAAATAATCCTAACACTCCCAACAATTGCAATAACAAACAATGCACAATTGTTCATCCTTTTTCTAACTGTTTTCGTGTAGGAGAATGGATGGCAACCACACAAATCTTTGTAAGTCTTGATGGAATTATGCCTGCCTTCAAAGCATTCAGGTAACCTATTTTTCCTTCTAAAATGATATTACAAATGCTTTCAAGTTCTTAGAATGCAGATTTATTAATTACAAAAAGTATAAAGTATTTTTCTTTAATCTCCCAAAGTAGCTTTTAAGTAGGCAAACTGTACATAAACAGTTGCCATAGGTTGACAAAGATAGGGGGGATACTAATGTATAACAAATGCCCCATAGTTTATTGATGTTTTTTTGTCACTTACAAAATAAACAATTTGTATGAATATCAAATACTGACGAAATGTCCTTTGCAACTCTAACATTGAAAAATTAGGAATGGTTTTAAATCAGTATCAGTAAATTGGAGAAAAACTAAGAGAAACATTTCAGCATAGCCAAAGTAAGCGTTACCTAAAAAAAACTAAGAAAAAATCTAGCATTTTATGAACCATATGTGAAACAAAAATTGACTAACAGACATTTGTATTTTGTGGTTTCTTTTCTTTCTTTTAACTAACCAGTAAAAGTAATATGAGAAGAAAATAATACCTACAGTATTTAAGTAACATATACCAAAACAAGAAATTCTCAAACTTTGAACAAGAAAATTTCTTTATAATGGAAGCCTAAAAGTATGCTAAGTTTTTCTTCCTTTTTAATTCCTTCACATGGCGTACGCATAGGAATGTGCTCTGTGTTGGATTTTATTCCATTCTTCCATAAAGTTTTTGCTTTACATATTTTTACTTTCGTTTTCCGCAATTACTTTTTGGGCAACCCATAGATGTTTGCTTGTTTATGAGAAGCGCTATTAAGGCAAACAAACCTTGCTCTAGAGGCTCAAAAAGTCAAGTTCTAAGATACGTTTATATGACAGCTATATCAAAACATAGACCGATTTGGCCCATTTACAATCCCAACCGACCTACTATTTCAAAAGTTAGCGTGCTTTTGACAGACAGACGGACGGACATGGCTAGATCGAGTTAAAATGACATGACGATCGAGAATATATATACTTTATGGGGTCTTAGACGCATATTTCGAGGTGATAGAAACATAATGACGAAATTAGTATACTCCCATCCTATGGTGGAGGGTATAAAAAGGTCGCCAGCATTTTAAGTGGAACACACAAAAATCTGCAATTTTCTAGACATGTAAATTCTTTCTTTATTGGAAACCACCGTGGCACAGTGGTTGGCATGTCCGCCTGTGACGCCGACAGCATGGGTTCAAATCACCGGCATGAACATCAGAAAAATTTTCACCTGTGGTTATCGCCTTACTAATGATGACTACATTTGTGGGGTATCCTGCCATGTTAAAACTTCTCTTCCAAGTGGTGTCGCTATGCAGCATGCCATTCGGACTCGGCACGATAAAGGAGGCCCTTATCATTGAGCTTAAACTATAATCGGGCTGCACTCATTGATATGAGAGAAGTATCTCCTGTTCCCTAATGGAATGTTCACGGGATATTTAGTAGTTAGTTAGTAAATTATTTCATGTATGGTTACTATATTTTTAGTAAAATTCACTGAAAATTGTAAACAACGTGGCGAACTTTCATGAAAATTTGACAATACTCTCAGAAAGGAATGTGCTGAAAGAAGTGTACATTGAGAGCAATGCTGAAAAGCTAGAATAGAGTCTATTGTAGCGTCAAGACACTAGTTTAGCATTAATTTTATTTCTGATATCCGTAGCACACGGAAGTATAACACGTTTCGTATCATCAGTGTCCTTCCCAGTACTTTTGAAGTCAACATACTAAAGGCAATAATTAAGGAATTTATGATGAAGGAATCCTTGAGGAGCTTTAAACCATTAAACTCACCCGGACCTGATGAAATATTTCCGGCGTTACTACAGAAGGAGGCAGACTATCTGGCGCCCCACCTGGCCAATATTTTCACAGCGTGCCTGGGACTTGGATTTACTTCGAAAGGCTGGCAGAAGGCAAGGGTTATAATCATACCCAAGCTAGGCAAGTCAAGTTATTCGACCTAAAGGCCTACAGACCTTTAAGTCATACGTCGTTGCTACTCAAAACCATGGAACGTATTGTGGACACCATGATAAAGAGTAGGACATCCAGCGAACTGCACAAATACAAACAGCATGCCTATGTCAATGCAAGGTCGGTGGAGACTAATCTGCACGAGGCTGTGCATAATATAGAAGAATTTTTCGATGCCAAAACGTGTACACTGCATTGACATCGAGCGGGCTTTAAGCAATGTGCGGACCACCACACTGATCCAATCCTTAGACCAGTACTAGGTGGACCCGGTCCTTAAAGACTGGATAAACCATATGCTAATGAAGAGGTGGATAAACTGTGTGTCCTATGACATAAATATAAGGGAGAAAGTGGCACAGAACACGCCAGAGGGGGCATTTTATCGCCACTCATATGGGTGACCACCATAAATGACCCATTACGGATGCTGACTGAGAGGGTTTTTGAATCCGTTTTTTACGCAGACCAGGTTATAATACTTCTAAGGGGTAAGAATCAAAACTAGCTATGCAGAAGGGCCGAAAGGGTATTGCATATGGCATATGACTGCGCTAGAGGTCTCAATGTTAATATAGAGAAGACGAAGATGGACCATTTTTACGCATCACGTTTACTTAAAAGAACGATTTCGATAACGGACAAGGTCAACTACTTAGATGTAATCTTGGACAAGAAACTGAATTGGAAGTGTCAAATTCAGGAGCGTACTGAGAAGGCTCACAGATGTTGGGCATTATGTAGGAGGGCCGTAGACTCGAAATGGGGCCTGAATCCGAAGATAGTCCACCGGCTCTACATGAGCATGATTTGACCAATACTTACTTACGCCGTAGTAGTTCGGTAAACTGCGATGGAGAAAAAGTGCAACGTTAGGATAATACAACAGGTTCAGAGAACATGTTGTCTTGGCATAGGAGTAGCGGTGAGGACCACACTCACTAGGACACTGGAGAATATTCTAGATATCCGACTCATTAACATACAGATTAAGTGTGAGGCAGACACTGCGGCTATGAGACTTGAGGCCATGGGAGAATGGATTGAGGATGGGAGCAGCTCACACCATCGCGTTATACACGAGGCGACGATAGGAAACCTGGAAGTAAGGTTTCCGATCGGATGCCTGGGACGGTACTTGAGGTCGATTGCAAGCACTGCGCCAGCGGCACAGTCTTGCATTGACGGAACCCCAGTATTGCCATCTGGAAGATCATGTTACACGGATGGATCAAAGCAAGAGAAGAGATCGGGCCTGGGGTTCTACATTGAGAACCCAGGGACGGATATCTGTTTAAGACTGCCTGACCATAATACGATTCTGCAGGCGGAGATTCGAGCGATCCCGGAATGAGTGAGGTGGTGTGGTACTAACGAGACGACGTCGAGTGTGAACATCTTTACGGACACTAAAATTGCCATAAGCGCAATAACAACCAGGACGGTAAGGTCAGTCTAGGAGTGTTAAAAGGATATTAACGCCTTTTCTAAGGATGGCACGATCTGCACCGTTTGAGTGCCGGACCATAGTGGAGTAAAAGGGAATGAAAAGCAGACGATTTGGCTGTGAAGTCCAGAGGACTGCCTTCAAGAAACTTGGTTAACCCGAAGCTTTTCGGGTCGACGCAGTCCGATTTAAGGGCATGGTCGACGAACGCTCATGTAACACCATGGAATAGCGAAACGGTCGGTAGGACAACGAATATCCTGCGGGGAGATCCGGGAGATCGTGAGAAGACGATATCATGTGTAGAGCATGCGGGGAAGATGATGAGACGTTGGAGCATTTCCCATGTCATTGCCCAGCATTCGCGGTCAACAGACACCGGCACTTAGGTGGGGACACATTACCAGATATGAACCAACTTAGGGTTGTGCTATGGAAAACAATAAAGTATTTGGTAAGTATCATCATTTTCGATGTTAATTTTTAGTAACTATTTAGAGCGCACAACAAGCCGATTACTGGCATGGGGTGAATTAATATTCGCATCCTCTTTTCAACCTACCCTAACCTAACCTAAATTTTATTCAAGTGGAATAGGTTTTTATACCCTATGTCTTGCATGGCGTTTAACATTTTCTTCAAACCTTTTTCTCTTTCAATTTTTAACAATTTAATCTCCTCTCCTTTGCCCTTCTTGTGATTTTTGCCTTCCCCGCAATATGTCCCGCAATAAATCCCACCTGCCAAGTTCCAAACTCTTTTAAAGCGGAAGGTAACAATTTTTCCTACTTCGTTGTCGTCGTCGTTGGCGAAAAGTTTATTCACTCTCTCATGTTGTTTGGCAATTTATCAACACTATGAAATATGATATGATAGTTGAATATTACTTTGCGACATTTGTGCCGCTTCTTGAACTGAGCTGCTTGCTCTATGTCGTTTCATTTCTATTCATTATTTACAATTGGAATTTGCCCTGCCGGTGTCTGATGATGGGTCTTTGGACTGTCTCTCCGTTTTTTGTTTGTGTATGTATGAATTACAAATTGTTTTTGTATTGGTTTGACAGAAAATTGCAAAAAACAATTTAAACTTGAAACATGGCTCTGAATGTAACAACTGGCAAAGAAAGCAAACGTTTCATGTCATTTGAAATTTATGTTGGTTTTTAAATTATTATTATTTTGTTGTAGAATTGCTTTTTTTGTTGTTGTTTGCACTTTTATAGCCCTTTCATGGTGTAGGGAAACAATTTGAAAATTGCACGATTTCTTTTTTTTTTGTCAACATCGAAAGCATGCAATATCAAAACTACAAAAGGAAGGTTACACTGGCAATACAACAATGTTTACCTTTCCTCATTGGTAACAAACGAAAGTTTTTGTATTTTTCTTTTGTATATTTCCGTTCATTTGGTTTTTACGATCCTACTTAAGGGGTAAGAGGGTCAAGTGTTGCCACTGAAACAAATAATTTGGTACCCAAAGTAACGAACGAGTTTGTTTCGAAATTTTTATTCTTTTGAAGAAGCTCCAGCTAAGAAGCTGGAGCATTCATTCTGACGACATGATCTAGCCAATGCTACCGTTGTATTTTGATATGTTAAACTATGCCTACGTCGCACAGTGGGGTAGAATCGTAAAAACTAGTAAAAACATGTAAAAGCTTGCTTAATGCGGCCGGACCGAATCATATCCACCATGGATTGCATTTCTCAAGTTATTTGCCAGGCTTCTCTTTATAGGCAAAAAAGGGATAATGGATACGAATTGCTAGTGGTTATAGACAGATTCAAACCATATTCGTCACACGTGTTGAACGTCATAGCAGAAGTTATTGAGCAAAATTTCATCCAAATCGGATATGAATTGCGTCCTCTAGACGCTCAAAAAGTCAAAAAGAAGATCGATTTAAACGAGAGCTATATCAGGTTATGGACCGATTCAGACCATATTTTGCACGTATGTTAAGGGTCACACAAAAAGTCGCTGTGCAAAATTTCAATCAAATCGGGCTGTAGATGCGTTTTCTAGAAGCTCAATAAATCAGAGCGGTTGATTGGTTTATATGGCTGCTTTATCAGGTTATAGACCGATTTCAACCAGACTTGGTACAGACGTTGAAAGTCATAACAAAACGTAATGTGCAAAATTTTAAACTTTATCAGGTTATTAACCGACTCAAGCAATATTTGGCACGTATGTCAAGGGTCATACAAAAAAGGTGCTGTGTCAAGGGTCATACAAGTCAAAACTCAAGAAGTCAAAACGGGAAATCGGTTTATATGGCAGCTATATCAGGTTGCAAACCGATTTGAATCAGACTTGGCACAAATGTTGGAAGTCTTACACGAATATTTCGAGGTGTTTCAAACGAAATGACGAAACTGCTATACCCCCATTATATGGTGGAGGGTATAAATATGTCATCTTCGACCGCATAGAGATAACTCTTTGAAGTTTAAAATCAATTCCGCTGAGGAACTATCGAGATCATGAGTAAAATTTCAAAGCCCTGGGTTGTCGGGGTACCTCTTGGCTGGCGCCTAAAGACGGTCACCTCGGCATTTCGAAAAATTGTTCGGGCAATTGTAGTGCTCAAAAATTCCTAAAAGTCCTCTTGAGGTCTACAATATCTCGTTTTGTTTCGGGGATATTTGACTTTTCAGTTTTTTATACCCACCACTGAAGGGTGGGGTTATATTCATTTTGTCATTTCGTTTGCAATACATCGAAATATCCATTCTTGATCAGCGTAAAAATCTAAGACGATCTAGACATGTCCGTCCGTCTGTCTGTTGAAATCACGCTATAGTCTTGAAAAATAGAGATATTGAGCTGAAATTTTGCACAGTCTCTTTCTTTGTCCATAAACAGGTTAAGTTCGAAGGTGGGCTATATCGAATTATATTTTGATATAGCCCCCGTATACACCGATCATCCGATTTAGGGTCTTAGGCACATAAAAGCCACATTTATTATCCGATTTTGCTGAAATTTAAGACAGTGAGTTGTGTTAAGCCCTTCGACATCCTTCGTCAATTTGGCTCAGATTGGTTCAGATTTGGATATAGCGGCCATATAGATCGATCCTCTGATTTAGGGTCATAGGCCCATAAAAGCCACATTTATTATTCGATTTTGCTGAAATATAAGACAGTGAGTTGTGTTGAGCCCTTCGATATCCTTCGTCAATTTGGCTTAGATCGGTCCAGATTTGGATATAGCTGCCATATAGACCGGTCCTCAGATTTAGGGTCTTAGGCCCCTAAAAGCCACATTAATTAACCGATTTTGGCCCTTCGACGTCTTTCTTCAATTTGGCCCTGATCGGTTCAGATTTGGATGTAGCTGCCATGTAGACCGATCTCTCGATTTAAGGTTTTGGGCCATTTATTGTCCGATGTCGCCGAAATTTGGGTCAGTGAGTTAAGTTAAGCCCCTTAACATACTTGTGCAATATAACACAGATCGGTCCAGATTTGGATATAACTGCGATATAGACCGATTTCCCTATTTATGGTCTTGGGTCCATAAAAGGCACATTTACTGTCCGATTTTGCCAAAATTTTTAACAGTGAATTGTGCTAAGCCCTTCGAAGTGCTGCTTCAATTTGGCTCAGATCGGTCTAGATTTCGACATAGCTGCCATATAGACCGATCTCTCCATTTAAGGTGTTGGGCCCATAAAAGGCCCATTTATTAGCCGATTTCGTCGAAATTTGGGACAGTGAGTTAATTTAGGACCCTCGATATCCTTCTTTAATTTGGCCCAGATCGATATAGAACAATCTCTTGATTTAAGGTCTTGGGCCCAAAAAGACGTATTTATTGTCGGATTAGGAAATTTGGAACAGTGTGTTGTGTGAGGTCCTTCTACATCTTTTGGGAATTCGACCAGATCGGTTCAGATTTGGATATAACTGCTGTATAGACCGATCTCTCGATTATAATCCGATTTCGCAGAAATTTGACACATTGGCTTATGTTAGGCTTTTCGACATTCGTGTCGTATATTCTTCAGATAAGTCTATATTTGAATATAGCTACCAAAAAGCCAATATTATGTTTTACAAAATTGAGCAATGACTTGTACTTATTATTCCACTCAATGTCCATGCCATATTTCGATATAGCTGCAACGAGGACATCCATTATGCATTTTTCATCTAGTCATTCCGTTTTCATATCGAAATATTAATCCAAGACCCCATAAAGAAGATATGTTCTGGGTCGTCTCGACATTCTGAGACTATCTAGCCATGTCCGTCCGCCCGTCAGTCTGTCTGTCGAAATCACGACAGCGGTCGAACTCGTAGAGCTATCGGCTTGAAATTATGCATACATACTTTTTATTGATGTCGGTCGTTGGGGATTGCAAATGGGCTATATCGGTTCAGATTTGGATACAGCCCCCATATAAACCAATCTCCCGATTTGATTTCTTGAGCCCATAGAAGCCCCATCCGATTTGGCTGAAATTTGCAACAAAGTCTTGATAGGATAGGACTTCCAACATTCATGATAAGTATGATCCGAATCGATCTAAAAACAGATGTGGCCCCCATATAAACCGATCCTCGGATTTGATTTTTTGCGCAATCCATGGTGGTGGGTACCCAAGATTCGGCCCGGCCGAACTTTGCACGCCTTAATTGTTTGTTTTCATATTCTTTTTTTACATTAAAATTTTTGGTTAATTTATTTTGATAAATTTGCCAAAATTTTACTTTCTGGGCACATACTTTTTCATAAACAACATGTGAAAACTTGATTGAAAGACGCTCTTCTCACCTGTCAAAACGTGTAAAATTCCATCATAATGTCAAACCGATGCAATTTTATAGTTAAAATACTGTAAATCTCATCAAAATGTTTTGCGTTGCCATATGGCAACACCCGAGCAATCCTTGTAAAGTGGTAACTCTGAAAATAACATTCAGTGTGTGTTAGTCCACCAATAAAAGTCCATTTGTATGCTGCATACTATCAGGCACTTTTGCCTGTGGCCTAAAGTGTGTACAATGGTGGTTTAAGCTTGTTCGGTTGAGCTTAAATAATTTAATTTTTCTTAAGGCTAAAATTTTAGTCATGTGCTTGTTTCATCCGGTGGTTTTAAATGCTGGTGGTTATGAAACGTTTGTTAGATTTTTAGCTGTTTTAGTGGTTGTTATTGCTATTTCTCTACATAGTGGTGGCTAAATTTCATTACAGCTCCCCTTTCATATGTAATTCGTAGAAATATTGTTTTGTATATGTGTATATATGAGGGACGTGAGCGTTTTTAGCAATTGTGCCAAGTGCTGAGATGCATGATGACCACTTTTAGGTTTGTACCCAGTAAACCAAATGTCGACACGTGTACTACACGTCTGAACAACTTCGAAACAATCTTCGTGCCGATTTATGTCCGACTTATCGGAGTGATATTTTCATCCACTTTTCTACATTGAAAGTGATATTCTTATTATGACTTTATTTTGATTGCCTATTCATGTTTTTCGCCTGCTTGTCTTCTGTTTTTTATTTTTTTTTTATTTATTTATTCATTCATTGCAATACTAAGCCAATTAGGCCAAAATACTTGTATTACAAACATAACTTATACCCCTAAGTAGCAATAAGCGTATAAAACTATTCTTAATCTATATCTTTTATCAGATTACAAATCGTATTCCTATGGGCTCCCCAGCCAAAAATTATTAGTAGAATACAAAAAAAATATACCAAAAAAGTCCTATATTGAAAGCAACAACGTCAAAAGTAGGAAGTATTTAGCATTATATATAAAAATTAACAGTTAACATATCTAGAAGCAGTAGCATAGTCGTACATTTAAAAAGTAAGCGCAATTAAAGTGTGCAGAAATATCTGATACTTCAGAGTTGCAAGTAGTTGACAATTTTTAAACGAAAAGCATTATTTGAGTGGGAGAAAACCCTCAAATCCACTGGTAAAAAGTTCCAAAATCGGGCAATCCGCACAACAAAAGACTTCTCATACAAAGAGCACGATATCCTAGGTATCATAATCTGGGTATTTCGAACCGAATGAGAGAAGGTAAATGAATCACGCAAAGAAAAAGGCACACCACTTCTAATAATCTTGTAAAACAAGAGTACGTTACTACGATCGATGTAACTTTCAAAAGAAACACCCAGAAAATGTTTAACGAATTCTCCTATGTGTGCACGCCTACGAACATTGAAAACAAACCGAACTATAGCATTCATAATACGCTTCAACTTCTGGATATTGCCCATCATAGTACCCGATACAACCTCCAGACCATATCTAATAGAAGGTACAAGTAAAGCATGAGCCAGTCGTCTTTTAACCCAAAGGGGCAAATAAATATTGGTAGAATATATTCTACGCAAGCTATAATATACCTTACTATGAATAAAGTCGACATGAGCTCCAAAATTCAGGTTCCTATCTAGCAACACTCCAAGGCACTTAAGCTCATTTCACAAAGAGCGTAAGAAAGATAAGAGCTGGCGTTAGAGGGCAATACGTGATGACGAGTGACAAAATTTAAAGACACAACATATTTAAATTGCTTACGATATTTCGTTTTTCCTTTATTGCAACTTTCGGTTGCAAAGAAACAAAGCAAAATACGAAAAAATGTTCGAACGAATGCTCGAATCAAAACAGAATAACCCGAAAATGTTGCAGCCCTCAATGTGAATCCAATTGGAATACACTAAAAATGTTGTGTCTTTAACGCGAGTTATTTTACGGTACGGGGAAGACAAAGCAGAAACCCTCTCTTATATTATCTTACGCTCTTTGGTTTTTCACAGACGGTAATTTTTGTTGTTTTGATGTTTTTATGATTTGCATATCCGTTTTTCTGTAACATTTTTTTAATTATTGAACCAATATTATGTCCAAAATTTCCCTTTCTGAATTTTCCAAGATTTGGTCTTGAGATTTTGATTCGAAATTGTTATGAATTTCTCTCCGAAACTTGACGTTTCGTTCCGAAATCATTTCAACCACTCCATATGACTTTCGTAACAATGTCGGACCCGATGTCGGATGTACCATTCGAAGTTAGTACAGATTACGTACCGATTGGTTTGCTGGGTAGCTAGCATTTGATATTGGGTGAATGTAAGTGTGTGTGTTATGCCTCCAATATTAGCCTTAACACGAAAACTATTTGGTTTACCAACAAACGGCACATTGTCCTGAGGGTTGGGATATTTGATATAAAAATGTTATCAGTTTATAGAAATTGTGTTACAAAAATTTTTGCAGTCATTGTTTTTGTGCCTTTTTTCTTGTTTTCTCTTTGGCCATGTGTGTAATTGCATACAACCAGTTTAGGAAATAATTGGCTTTGTTTACAATGCCACAAAATGTTTGAATTCGTCCATGTCAAAAGTATGTTAAACGTTTAATCGATAAAAAAAAAAAAATATTTCATTCATTGAGATCTGAACACAATGGATTTGATTAAAAACAATAATAATAAAAAAATGTGGATATTATTTATTTTCTTTTTATTGCCAATCATAAAAATTTAAAACAATTATTGGAATAAATGTCTTACAGAAAAACCAAAACAAAAACAAGTAAAAAGGCCATAAGTTCAGCCGGGCCTATCTTTGGATACCCACCAGCGTCATAATACTGTGAAAAATGCCTTATTTATGAACCCATAGCCGCTATAAGTAAATATAGTCCGATTTCCACCTTATTTAGGAAGGCTATAAAAAGGTCTAACACAACCCAATGTTCCAAATTTATCAAAAACTCAAATCGGGACATCGGTATATGCATATGACAGCTATATTCAAATATAGACCGATCTGAACCATTTTAAACACGCCAATTCAGGAGCCTAACACAGCTCACTGTGTCAAAGCTCAGCGAAATTTTAAATTAGGAGATCGTTATATGTAGCGGCTAAATCAAAATCTAGACCGATCTGGGCCATATCGACCAGGGATGACGAGGAGCCTGACACAACTCGCACTCTCAGAGATATACTACAGGAAGCTTTACTTGCATCAGCGAAGTGGGCTACCGAAAGTGGTCTAGGCGTTAATCCGTGCATGACAGAAATAGTTCTTTTCAGCAGGAGATACAAGTTACCTACAGTGGCACCTGTCTCCTTGGGAGGAGAGAATGTTCCATTTACAGAAAGCGCAAAATACCTGGGTGTTTTGTTGGACAAAAAATTGAACTTTAAATCCAACGATTTGGTAAGGGTTAGAAAGACAACTCTTGTAGTTATACACCTGCAAGAAGGCCATTGGCAAAAGTTGGGGTTTAGACCGCGCGTCATGCACTGGGTATATACCGCAGTTGTCAGACCTATAATGCTATATGATGTTGTGGCCTAGCGGACGGCGCTTCACAAGTCCACTTACTGTTCAATAGTCAACCGTCAATTGACCGCGCGTCATGCACTGGGTATATACTGCAGTTGTCAAACCTATAATGCTATATGGTGTTTTGGTCTGGTGGACTGCGCTTCAAAAGTCCACCTACTGTCAACCGGATCCAAAGGATATATTGTTCAATTTAATACTACATCTAATGACTCTGGACATTGTGGCTAGACAAATTGCTGCGACCACTGCCGTGAGGCTAAGGAAGCTTTCTCTTTGGTCATGTGGCGGCAACGGACATTGTGTTATCCTTGATACATTATCCGATGTTCCAGACAGTGTGGATTACATCCTACCTATGCCCCTTTTTGATAAAAAGTACTGTTCCACTATTCCTGATAGAACCGATTGGAACTACGATATCCCTGGTAATAGAAGTTACAAAGACTTATATACGTATGGTTCCAAACTAGACGACCAGGCGGGGTTTGAGGTCTACTCTAAAGATCTAGAACTGGTCATATCGAAAGGTTAACCGACCACTGCAGTGTGTATCAAGCGGAGATCCTTGCAATTAAGGAAGTGGTGGAACGGCTAAGATATAATGTCATAACCACGATTGGCAGAGATATCTTCTCAGACAGCCAGGCAGCCATTAAATCCCTGGAGAACGTATTTCTGAACCCAAAACCACCTTCGACTGTCGACAGATCTCTCAACGAGCTGGCTTAACAGTTCAAAATTCACCTGTTCTGGGTGCCGGGTCACAGAGATATCCCCGGAAATTGTAAAGCGGACATGCTTGCGAGACTAGAAACTTCCTTACATCTTCCAGGGAAACTGGGATCTGTGGGTATGGCTCTAGGGCCATGTAAGCTTAGTTTTCAGTACGAGGCCCGAAGAGCAACGAAAGATAAATGGTCACAAAGAGGGGGCTTTAAGCTTTCCAAAACTCTGTGGCCTAATCTAGACTTGAAGAGGTCTACCGCTTTGCTGTCACTTTGAAGAACGGATGTCTCAGTCATTGTGTCCATCTTGTCTTATAGGAAAACATGCTGACAGACTATAGGTTGCCAGTAACGACTTTTGCAGAAGCTGTGAGGACATCGAACAAGAAGAGACTATAGAACATTTTGTATGTGTGTGTGTGTGTCGCACTGGCAGTCAGAAGAAGTTCTACTTTAGGTTCTCATTTCTTTGAGAACCTGTCTGATTTAGCAGATGTGAACTTTCGCAAGTTGGTGGGCTTTCTAAAGCGATCTGAATGGTTCAACGGTAGAAACTAGAAGGCATCTTCCTTCTTCTGTTAATGTGGCATCACAATGGACGAAAACGTCAAAGTGTGTCTGATGGCGGACTGCCACTTAAACCTAACCTAACTAAACTCGTTATACCACAGCTCAGCGAAACCGGACAATAAGTAAGCCTGTTATAGATTGAGAGATGGGTCTCACAACAATTATAGCGAAATGTAGACCCATCTTATTCGTACTAAGTACGAATGTCGAATGGCCTAACGCAACTCATTGTGCCTTATTTCAACAAATCGGTTAATAAATTCGCCTTTTATGGGCCGAAGACTTTAAATCGAGTGATCGGTCAATATGGCAACTATATCCAAATCTGAACCGATATGGGCCAAATTGAACAAGGATATCGAGAGGCCTAACACAACTCATTGTCCCAAATTTCGGCGACATCGGCCAATAAATGCTTCTTTTATGGGCCCAACACCTTAAATCGAGAGATCAGTCTATATGGCAGCTGTATCAAAATCCGGACCGATCTGAGCCAAATTGAAGAAGTATGTCAAAGGGCCTAACGAATTTCGACGAAATCGGACAATAAATGCACCTTTCATGGGCCCAAGACCATAAATCGAGAGATCGGTTTATATGGCAGTTAAATTCAAATGTAGACTGATCAGGGCCAAATTAAAGAACGATATCGAAGGGACTAACACAATTCACTGTCCCAATTTGGCAAAATCGGTCAACAAATGTGCATTTTATGGACCGATAGAAACCAAAATGAAGAAGAATGTGGAGTAGACCAACGCAACTCACTGTCCCAAATTTCGCAAAATCGGATAATAAATGTGGCTTTTATGGCCCTAAGACCCTAAATTGGCGGATCAGTCTATATGGGGCTATATCAAAATATAGTCTGATATAGCCCATCTTCGAACTTAACCTGCCTATGGACAGAAAAAGAATCTGTGCAAAGATTTCAATTCTTAAAGACTGTATCGTCATAGATTTCTACGACGACGATCAAGTATATAGGGCCGGAAATGGATATTTCGATGTGCTGCAAACGGAATGACAAAATGAATATACCCCCATCCTTCGGTGTTGAGTATAAAAAATACACAACAGAAATATTAAAATTTTCAACAGAATAGTTTAATTAAATTTGCATTTTTTATTACCAAAAATAGTGTCACAGGAAAGAACCTTGAAATAACATAATCGGTTTTGTTTCCAACAAAATCGAATTATTCACTAACTAAAAAAATTGATGCTTCCTTTTTGAATAAAGGACTTTTTTTCTATCTCTCAGCATTAGTTTACAATTTTTTGTTGCTTTTTTATTTTTGTTGTTTGTGTTTCGCAGACCATTTTTGTTGGCTATTCCTGCTAAATCCTTCAATTGTTAGCAACTACTGTCACCATGTTGGTGTTGGATTTTTGGGGATCAACACTCTGTCGCTTGGGTTTTTGTATTTTCGTCCTGCAATTTTCTCTTTTTTTTGTGCAGGCAGATAGAGTTTTTTCACATTTCTTTTTTTCGAACATTTTGTCTGTTTTCTTTTGAGGTAAAAAGGAAAAAATAATATTATTTTGTTATATGTACCGAGTATGCCGAGTGCTTTACAGTTCCCTTACACTGTTAGCCTTGGCGTATGGACACACACACAAAGCAGTATTAGTCCACGCCTAATGGTATACTACAATAATGTTGATATTACTTGTTGGTGTGTGTGTTTGAAAGGAAAAGTATGCATTTGGCTGTGTGAGAACACAAGATATGCAATTGCAAGTCTTGCAACGCATTCTAAACTGTAAGAGAAGCTGCTGTATAATTTTTGTATTCATACCCTTCATTCTAGTGTGTAGGAATTGTTATTTTATCATTCAACGTGTACTACCTTGAAAATGGATCAAAGCCAGGCCAGGCCTGACCCTAATATGAAGGCCTCACAGACATTTTGCCTTGAATATCGTGCTCTACTTCCACACACCGTTTTTAGCCCTATATTGTCATGGTTGTTAAATTTGTCTGGTATAGGAGGTGTTTTTTAGGAGTGAGGTGGCATGATCAGTAAATAAGACGTGTTGGATGTGTGTTTTGTGGCTGGGGTGGAACACGGAGACTTTGTCCCCAAAGTGGGGTCCAATGAAAGATGCGGACCTTTCAGTTCAGCTCATTAAAAAGGAGTGATCCGGATCGTGAGACGACGAGGCCACTACTGAAAGGAATTAAGAAGGAGGCCAGTATAGCTTTTGGTATAATAACAGGACACATAGGATTACGAGCTCACTTGGTATAATAACAGGACACATAGGATTACGAGCTCACTTATGCAAAATCCGTTCGGCAAGTGATAGCATATGTAGTGCATGTGGGGAAGATGATGAGACGTTGGAGCATTTCCTATGTCATTGCGTGGCTTTCGCGGCTAAAAGACACCGGTACTTAGGTGGGCACACAATACTAGACATGAACCAAATTTGCATTTTTTTTTTTTATTTGGTAAACATGTCCTATTTTGGGGAGGATCCGGCTCACTAAACTCTTCGCACCAAAATTAGATATCACATTGGTTTGCTCGTATTCCACTACCAAACACCTTCCTTTTGAGAGATCTATTCTCAAATATCTTTTGTTTGAATCCATATTGCCATCGTCAGTTCTCAAGGAGACTCCCTAAACTCTCCGCACCAAAATTAGATATCACATTGGTTTGCTCGCATTCTACTATCAAACACCTTTCACTTGAGTACTCTTTTCTCTCCCCTATAAACCGGTCTCTCGATTATCATTGTTCGGTTCGTAGAAGTATTAATTTTCGCTGGTTTGACAGATGTTTGGTATCTGGAATAAAATTATGCTCTTCAACTAATTTATTTTGCATACATTTTTGACAGAATCCATGGTGGTGGGTTCCCAAGATTTGGCCCGGCCGAACTTAGCACGTTTTTACTTGTTTTTAGACTACTATTACAGTGAAAAGAAAATTTCGCTTGAATTGGCCCGCACATCTTCATAATAGGGCTTTTTTGGAAAAGTAAAATCACTTCTGCACCACAAGTGCTTGATGTTTTAATTTCAGCACACATATATTAAAACGTTAAAAAAATAATGCATACATTAAGGATAGCTAATATATTATAAACTCAAAGCATACGTTTAGGTAGTGAAATATTTTCAATAACATTTGTGTTTAAGCATAAAATTTAAATAAAATTTGGAGAAAATTCTCTAAAAATAAATGTTATTGTTATATCTAAAGATAATCTCCAAAGACATAATTTTTTATTTCTTTGGTCTCTATTTCAAATAGAAAAGCGATACAACAAAAATCATTTAAATAGTTTCAGCAATGTGGTGTGATCGCGATTTCGGCCATTGCCAATGGCTTCATCAGATATCGATTCTAATTTTCAAGAAATTTTGACTTATGCATTCTACATTAAAGGTTATAGTTGCTTCGTTGACGCCTTATAATATTTGTCTTTATTGCATTTCTTATTTGTTCCCATTCCGCGCTGCTTACAAAGTAGCATTTTTAGTGGAGTTTCTATGTTTTGCTTCAATTTTGACTCTTTCCCAACTGCTATTGCTTTGTTGGCCCTCAGCTAGTAAAGTTGCTAGCTATTCTATGTGTGTGTGTGTGTTAACCTCCCCATCAACAATTCACAATACTATGCATTGCGAAAAGAGTTGGCCCAATTTTCTTTGCATTTATTTTGACTACCAAGGTCTAAAACAGCAAAATTTTTGTGGCAGCATACAAAAATGCCATAATATATTTTGAATTTAAAATATATGTTAAAGGCTGGTTTAATTAAATGTTGGCCAATGTTGCCTTAAACACTTTAAAAGATGTTTACAATAAAAATGTAAGCAGTCAAACGTATGTAAGTATGTTCTATCATTAAACTTGGATGTTTAAACGTTATGTCTGAAAGGATGCTCAGGATGCTTTTCTTGTCGTAAAATAAAATTTTGATGAAATTCTAAAAAAAAAATTCGAGAAAAGTTGTTATTAAAAAAGTTTAAAAAGCTTAAAATTTATTTTAAAACAAGTAAAAACATGCTAAGTCTGGCCGGGCTGAATCTTAAGAATCCACCTCCACCTAAAAATCCACTTCCGCTTTGTTTGATTGTATACTACCTATATATCTAAGAACAGCTGCACCGATTTTCATAAAATTTTCATAGTTGCTAGAGTTCGACCTTCCGATGGATATAGGGTGCCCCATTATTTGATGTCCGAAGGGGTAGCGAACCCCCCCTTTATATAAGTTTAAAAAAGATCTCAAAGATGGTTGGACCGATTTGGAAATTTGGTTTGCACGCTTAAGGCAATCCAAACACACGAAATTTGGGGGAAAAGCCCCACCCAAACGGACATGTTTACCGATTAGGACAATTTGGGCATCTAATGAAAGGGATTTAAAAGTAGAGTACGAACATCATTTAAGAATGTGACCCCAATTTGTCGGGGGCCCAAGTATGACATGTTTACCGAGTGGGGCAGTAGAAGTAGGAAGTAGAATACGAACCTAATATAAACAAGTAACAGCGTGCTAAGCTCGGCCGGGTCAAATCTTGTATACCCTCTACCATGAATCGCATTTGAACATGCGTCTTTGAGGCGTCCCCTTTATTATCCCTTTTCTGCCCATATTATTTTCTATGTTTGGGTTAATAAACTTGCACATTATTCGTTAATTGGGATGTAATGAATTATTAACTCAATTTTATATGATCACATTTTTCTTAGACTTGTTTAATGAAAGTTTTGTTTATAAAAAAAGGTTCTTCATAAAACTTGTTCAATCAAGCTGAATAAAGATTTTTCCAAAGAATTGCATAATTTCTTTGATATGACTTTCTTTGTTTTTGCTAAAACCAATAATTCCTTTTTTCCACAACTGACAAATTTTTCCCAGCTGCTACCACCACCACCTTCAGTTATTAAAGAAAGCATTTCCATTAATCTCATTGTAATGCCTTAGCATTGGTTGTGTGATTCTAAAAGTTTGCCGTCGCTTCCGGCACTTTGAGTAAAGCTCTGTAATAAATAAAATCAGGACAAATTCGTGTATATCTGTCGTTATACGTCACGTGCCTAAGAGCATTGTCGTAAACATTGTGCAACATTTCAATTTATTCAGATTAAGTTTGGCATACTTTTCGGCAATATCCGCTTAGTCGCAAACAACAAAATTAATGCATACTTTTAGGTGTTGTGATTTGTTTTCATACTACTACAACATAAGCTATTAGTGTGTGTGTGTGTGTATGTGGACTAGTGTTGGCAAAGATTTCAAACGGATCTGAGGGAAGAAAAAAAAAACAAATCTGTGGTAAATCTGTAATCCGTCTTATTCCTATTTCCCTATACTTTTTCACTTGGAGTAGCTAATGGCATAAAAAGTCTTCTTCTATGCACTAAAACTTCAACATTTTTAGGTGTTGGCTTTCTACTATCCTCTTTGTACTATTGCATTTTTCTCTCTCTCTTTCTCTCCCCATTTCGGGCCTATTTAAACATTAAGCCACATTAAGTGAAATAATGTCACTAGGAAACCTTTCATTTCTTCCTCAACTGCCTACAACTCCTTAGTCTTACTTTTAGCAGAGGAATTGCTCTAACCCACAACTGCTCGAGCTCGCGAGTTGGTCATAGCATTTGTGGTACGAAACAAAACCAGTGGTATTTGTGTAATTTGTGCACATTTTTAACATTTGCTGAAGTTCAAATTCTAGTGTTTCGCAATTGGCTGCAGGCTGAGAGTCTTGCTATTGTGCCTTTGCCTTTTTTCTGTGCAATTGTTTTGTGATTGCTGTAATACTTTGTGGGCAGCATGCAATAAAATTCCATTAGATTTTGAGTTTGAAATTTTTACAATTTTCTTAGTTGCTTTAATGTTTCTTTGTTTTTTTTTGTCTTTTTAAGCATTAGGCAACTTTTAATTCTGGCAACATAACGAGAACAATACAAAAATTTAATCTTATATGTTAAAAAACCTTTTATCCAACCTAATAATTTCGATATTGGCATTTTTTTGTCGAACTAAGTGCTTAAGTAATTAAAACTGTCTTACCTGTATGTTTTTGAAGGTAGTGGATTTCTGAAATAAAATAAATAAAATTAATATTTTACCGTAAAAAAAAATCTATAGTAATCAAAAAAAGGAAAATTCAAATATTTCCTAAAAGCATACTTTTAGGAATATGGAAATTATAAAACCATTGCATACTTTAAGACACTAAATTGTTTAAACCAGTTATTTTAATTAGATAGTAACACAATAAAACAAATTTTACGGAGTTTTTTGCACTCAGGTATTAAGCGTCGCATAGTGGGATAGAGGTTACCATGTCGACCTATGACGCTGAACACCTAAGTTCGAATCTTGACTAAAGCAATGGAAAAACTTTTTTAGAGGTTACTATCCCCTCCTAATGCTGGCAACATTTGTGAGTTACTTTGCCATGTAAAAACTTCTCCCCAAAAAGGAATCGCTCTGCGGCACGCCGTTCGGACTCGGCTATGAAAAGGAGTCCCTTTTAATTGAGCTCAAACTTGAATCGCAGAGCACTCGGTGATATGTGAAAAGTTTGACCCTATCCTAAATGAAATATGGGCAATGCTTGGCACAGATGTCAAGAGGTCTAACAAAACTCTATTTTCTTAATATCAGCGATATTGGGAAATTATAGCATCAAGATCCACAATCAATAAAACGATGGTTACGGCGGATATATTCAAATATGGTTCAATCGGGACCCTACTCGACACAGATATCGAGGGTTCTTACTGTTCTGGGCTATATGGGTCGAAACCCCCCATATCGGGAGATCAATCATAATGGCAGCATTAGCCACATCCATAATCGCCAAGCATACCGAGGAGTTATATAAAATTTCAAGCATTTCAAATGATAAATGCACCTCGCATTAATTCAAGATATTGAAATAGGAAATCGGTCTATATGGCAGCTTTATCCAAATATGGCCGTAACCCAAACGAATGACACCAGTTTTGAGATAAAGTGAAGATGGATACCGACAAACAGATGCTACTTTGGACTAAGTAAGCAGTTTAAAAACAACGGCACCTCTCGACAGACGAAGATTACACTATACAAGACACTGATACTACCCGTGCTGTCATATGGTTCTGAAGCATGGGTACTTGTGAAAGCAGATGAGGCAGTGCTTGGAGTATTTGAGAGAACGATTCTTCATTAAGTATATGGACCAGTTTGCGTTAATGGAGAATATAGGCGACGTATGAACCACGAGCTGCATGAGCTGTATGACGACGATAGCATAGTTACACGCATCAAAATACAACGGCTACGTTGGCTAGGTCATGTTGTCAGAATGGATGAAGAAACTCCAGCAAAGATGTATTTTGAAGACAAACGCGGTGGTACACGCAAACCGGGAAGACCAAAAGCCCTATGGAAAGATCAAGTGGTGGGAGGCACCTTGAAATTTGGTGTCAGAGATTTTACAATGAGCGCATAAGATCGAGGCGCTTGAAACGCAATTCTACGTTCGGCTAGTGGAACAAATGTTTTTTCATAACCAATTAAAGTAAGTAAGTGAGAAGCGCAAGAAGTCTAACCGGGAGATCATTTTATATCTCGACTGTATCAGGATATAGACCGATATAGAACATACTTGACACAGTTGTTGAAAGTCAAAATAAAACACTTCATGCAAAATTTCGGCCAAATTGGATAAGAATTGCGCCCTCTAGAAACTCAAGAAATCTAATCGGGAGATCGGTTAATATGGCAGCTATACCGGGTTATGATCCGATTGCAACCATTCTAAGCAGAGTTGTTGGAAGTGATACCAAAACACCACGTGCAAAGTTTCAGCCAAATCGGATAAGAATTGCGACCTCTAGAAGCTTAAGAAGTCAAAATAGGGAGATCGATTTTTATGGCAGCTATATCAGTTTATGAGCCGATTTGAACCATACTTAGCACAGTTTTTGGAAGTGATTTCGAAATACCACGTGCAAAATTTCAGCTAAATCGCACATGAATTGCGCCCTGCAGAGGCTCAAGAAATCGAGACCTAAGATCGGTTTATATGACGGCTATATCAAAACATGAACCGTTTTGGCCCATTTACAATCCGAACCTACCCACACCAATATGAAGAATTTGTGCAAACTTTTAAGCGCCTAGCTTTACTTCTTCGAAAGTTAGCGTGCTTTCGACAGACAGACATGGCTAGATCGACTTAAATGTCATGACGATCAAGAATATACATACGTTATGGGGTATTGGAAGCAAATTTCGATGTGTAACAAACAGAATGACGAAATTAGTATATCCCCATCCTACGATGGAGGGTATAAAAACCATCGCATTCATAGCTTTTTAGTATTTTGCCTTTACAAACCCTAAAAGTATGCTATTTCTTTTTTTTTAATGGCCCATTGTACGTTTCCATCTCACATTAGCCTATTATCTGTTAAAAACTGATAAAAAGAAAAAAAAAACATTTCATTGGACTATTAAAAATTAATTTGTCTATCAAAATGCCGCAATATCTTGTGCTAGCAATTTAGTCTTTCGCTGTCTCCATCTCTCTCGCTCGCTTGCTACTCATGTTTAAGGGGAATATAATTATGAGACATGACATAACGGCAGGCAGGCAAGTAGGAGATCGAGCTTCTTTTATGCCCCTATACATGTCATGTAAAAGAGGCCACAATTATAGCAGGAAAGGAAGGAGAGACTGAAGTGGAACATAACATTTAAGGTGTTTACCCACATCATGCGGTTGCTGTAGTATGTATGTGATTATTATGAGCAGAAGGACGATGTCTATTAGGAATACTGTCGCTGTCACCACATGCACGGGTTGGAGTTGGGTTGAGTGGGGTGCTTTAAATATTGCTGTTCTAACATACCACCTAAGCGTTGGGCATAACCATTTGTTGATACTTATGTTGCGTATGTGTTTATTATTGTTTACAAGTGATTAAGTTTTATTTTTAAAACCTTTTTCAAAGTGTATGTGCAAATGGTAGCAAATGACTGCAGAATTTGTATCTTCAGAATCTGCAAACATTTACATATGACTATGCAATGATATTTATATATACACGTCTATTATATGCTTGTTTGTAAAGTTACAAAACAAGCAACATATATACTTTCTTAAGAACTCCCATTGTCTGTAAGGAAAACGTAAACAAGTACGGCACATCATAGCTTTATTATAACATTTCATGTTTCTAAATTACCACAATAAAAATTTAAATATGTTAATGTTGAAAAAGTTAATATGAGAATATAAGCAAGTGTCTTACAAGGATATGGCTCAAACCCAAGTCATGTGCTTCACAGAATAAACTAGTAACAAAGGAAAAAGTCCAAATATGGCAGAAACAAGAAGAATATGAACATAAACTGTCAAGGTACTGAAATTATGATACAGTGGTATAAAGATAAAAATTTTAAAACAAAGGTGTGTTTTTGTGTGTCGTCATGGCATACAAGTTTAATATAAACCATATTGAGACCAATATTTTCATTTTTATACCCTCCACCATAAGATGGGGGGTATACTAATTTCGTCATTCTGTTTGTAACTACTCGAAATAATTGTCTGAGACCCCATAAAGTATATATATTCTTGATCGTCGCGACATTTTATGTCGATCTAGCCATGTCCGTCCGTCTGTCCGTCCGTCCGTCTGTCTGTCTGTCGAAAGCACGCTAACTTCCGAAGGAGTAAAGCTAGCCGCTTGAAATTTTGAAAAAATACTTCTTATTAGTGTAGGTAGGTTGGTATTGTAAATGGGCCATATCGGTCCATGTTTTGATATAGCTGCCATATAAACCGATCTTGGGTCTTGACTTCTTGAGCCTCTAGAGTGCGCAATTCTTATCCGATTGGAATGAAATTTTGCACGACGTGTTTTGCTATGATGTTCAACAACTGTGCCAAATATAGTTCAAATCGGTCCATAACCTGATATAGCTGCCATATCAACCGATCTTGGGTCTTGACTTCTTGAGCCTTTAGCGTGCGCAATTCTTACCCGATCAGAATGAAATTTTGCACGACGTGTTTTGTTATGATATCCAACAACTGTGCCAAGTATGGTTCAAATCGGTCCATAACCTGATATAGCTGCCATATAAACCGATCTTGGGTCTTGACTTCTTGAGCCTCTAGAGTGCGCAATTCTTACCCGATCAGAATGAAATTTTGCACGACGTGTTTTGTTATGATATCCAACAACTATGCCAAGTATGGTTTAAATCGGTCAATAACCTGATATAGCTGCCATATAAACCGATCTTGGGTCTTGACTTCTTGAGCCTCTAGAGGGCGCAATTCTTATCCGATTGGAATGGAATTTCGCACGACGTGTTTTGTTATGATACCCAACAAGTGTGCCAAGTATGGTTTAAATCGGTCCATAACCTGATATAGCTGCCATATAAACCGATCTTGGGTCTTGACTTCTTGAGCCTCTAGAGGGCACAGTTCTTATCCAATTTGAATGAATTTTTGCACGAAGTATTTGGTTATGATATCCAAACAAAGGTGCCAAGTATGGTTGAAATCGGTCCATAACCTGATATAGCTGTCATATAAACAGATCTGTTGATTTGACTCCTTGAGCTTCTAGAGGGCGCAATTCCTATCCGATTTGGCTGAAATTTTGCATGACGTATTTTATTTTTACTTTCAACAACTGTGCCATATAAGGTTCAAATCGGTTCATAACCTGATATAGCTGCCATATAAACCGATCTGGGATCTTGACTTCTTGACCCCTAGAGGTCGCAATTATTATCCGATATGCCTGAAATTTTGTACAACGGATCCTCTCATGATCATCAACAAACGTGTTTATTATGGTCTGAATCGGTCTATAGCCCGATACAGATCCCATATAAATCGTTCTTTCTATTTTACTTCGTGTGCCCCAATGGGCGCAATTCTTATTCGAATTGGCTGACATTTTACACAGGTCTCCAACATATAATTTAATTGTGGTCCGAACCGGACCATATCTTGATATCGTTTTAATAGCAGAGCAACTCTTTTCTTATATCCTTTTTGCCTAAAAAGAGATGCCGGAAAAAGGACTCGACAAATGCGATCCATGGTGGAGGGTATATAAGATTCGGCCCAGCCGAACTTAGCACGCTTTTACTTGTTTAATTTCATCAATTTTAAAAATCAAAACTCCTAAACATATGCACTAACTTATGATATTTAAAGTAATCCTATAACAAAACAAATAAGTGCGTGTCGAATCTTGGGAACCCACCATCAAGGATTCTGTTAAAAATTTATAAAATCTATTTTTACTTGAAGTGTCATATTTCTGCCTAATATATAAGCTTCTGAGAGCCAAACAAGGATAATTGAGAGATCGGTTAATATGGGAGCTATATTAGGTTATATACCGATGTGGACTGTACTTAGCACAGTTGTTGCAAGTCGCAAATGAACGCTACATGAAAAATTTTAGTCAAATCGGACGAAAGTTGCAATTTTCAAGAGCTCAAGGCGTGAAATCGAGAGATCGATTTATATGGGAGCAATATCGGGTTATATACTGATTTGAACCGTATTTGGTATGGTTGTTGGAAGTTGTTGTTGTAGCAGTGTGTTATACTCAAGACTCAAGTTATAACAGAATACTACGTGCAAAATTTCAGCTAAATCAGATAATAATGGCGACGTCCAGGTGCTCAAGATCTCAAATCGGGAGATGGGTTTAAATGGAAGCTACATATAACCCGATTTTAATTGTACTCACCACGAATATGGAATGGATGGATGAATGTGGACAACATAACACTACGTACAAATCAGTCCAATTGGATAACAATTGCGGCTTCTAAGAGCTCAATCCCCAAGGACCTACATCAATAAGAAGTAGCTGTGCAAAACTTCGAGTGGCTAGCCTTATGGGTTCGACCGCTTTATTGATTTCCATAGACGGACGGACGAAAATCGGTAGATAGACTTAGAGTGCCAAGACGATCAAGGATACTCGTATATATACTTTCTGGGGTAGCAGATCATTATTGCGAGGTGTTACAAACGGAATGACTAGATGAATATACCCACATTTTGTGGTCGTGGGTGTAATAATTGCTAAAATTTTCATAAAAAAATATTGAAATTAATGACAAAAATTAAAAAACAAAACAATTTTTAAACCCTTTACTATAAGTTGAGTCATTAAGTCATTCTGTTTGTTGATCGTCGAAATATTTATCTGAGACCCAACAAAGAATATCTGTATATTCTTGATCGTCTTGAAATTATAAGCTGTTTACATCATGTCAGTCCGTTCGTCCGTTTGTCTATCGAAAACTCGCAAACTTTTGAACGAATAAAGCTAGGTGCTGGAAATTTTGAACCGATTTTTATACCCTACACCACCACTGTGGTACAGGGTATTATAGATTTGTGCATTTGTTTGCAATGCTAAGAAGGAGACGAGGTAGACCCATTGATAAGCATACCGATCTTTAAATCGGTTTAAAATCGGTGCAGATTTAGATATAGCTCTCATATGTAAATTTCATCCGATATGGAATTTTATGGCTATAGCAGCCACAATTTTGGTCCGATCTTTACAAAATTTGGCACCGGATGTTTTATTCAACGTTCTCATATGTCCACAAAATTACGCCAAAATCGGTCCAGATTTAAATATAGCTCCCATATGTAAATTTCATCCGATATGGAATTTTATGGCTATAGCAGCCACAATTTTAGTCCGATCTTTACAAAATTTGATCAAGAAGTATATTCGGCAGATCGTTTTATATGGAAGCTTTATGAGGTTAAGGAGCGATTGGAGCCAAACTCGGAACATTTGTTGAATGTCATAGGAAAAGTCAACATGCAAAATTTCAGCCAAATCGGATAAGAGTTGCTGCCTCTAGCGGCTTAAAACGGTAAATCCGGGTGACCGATTGGATTAGTGCATCGGTTGGAGGTTCAAAACTTCAGCCAAATCGGATGAGAATTGCGCCCTCTAGAGGTTCAAGAAGTATATTCGGGAGATCGGTTTAGTGGGAGCAATATCTTAACGTGGACCGATTTGGTCAATTTACAATCCTAACCGACCTACTTTAATAAGAAGTACTTATGCAAAATTTCCGTCGTTTAGCTTTACTCCTTCGAAAGTTAGCATTCTTTTGACAGATGGATGGACAGGGATAGATCGATTTAAATTGTCATGGCGATCAGGAATACATTTTCTTTATAGGGTTTTTTACGAATATTTCGAGGTGTTACAAACAGAATGACGAAATAAGTATGGCCCCATCCTATGGTGGAGGGTATAAAAAGAAAATCTATGTTAGGAATTCCATGCTACTTACAAATTCCTTAATTTCCATACCAAGCCTCTTAGTTGGTTCATATATGGTATTGTGACCCCACCTAAGTACCGGTGTCTGTTAACCGCGATAACCGGGCAATGTCGTAAGAAATGCTTCAAAGTCTCATCATCTTTCCCACATTCTTGACGGTAATGGTTCCATCGTCGGATCGCAATTCGTTAGGCTGTATTGAGTCTTCCCTCCCTGCACTGCCCAATAATCCAATATCAGGATCTTTGCCTAGCCTAGTCTTTCAAATCCTAGGTATGTGGGCTTCTTGGGAGTAGGTGATGGTCTCATGGCCGGCTCCCTGTTGTTAGGCTGCATTGAGTTCACTGTCACTGCACTGCCTGACGTCTCAATATTAGGATCTTTATCTATCCAAGGTTCCATGGTTGCATCGTTGGGTACCTGTTTCTTAGACTGTGTTGAGTTTCTCATCCCAGCACTGCCTGATGCTTCTCCTAGTCATCCCAATATTGAGAGAGTCGGTAATTGTCTCGTCGTCGGCCATGTTCGTTAGGCAGTATAGAGTGTCCTGCCACTGCATTGCCTGATGGTTCAATATGAGGATATTTGCCTATCCTAGTCTTCCCAATCTTGAAAAAGACGGCGTCGGTTCTGTAGTACGCTATACCTTCAGTCTAAGCCAAACTTGTCATGGAGACTTGATCAAAGCCCATCACAAGGGGAGTTCCTTCCCCCTTCTCCTCCCGCTTCTTCACAGCCATCTTGGTTTTGAACGATGATCTGGTGGAATCCTACTGGATGCACTGCCGATCGATGACCACATACGACATCACATCTCCGTTGTCCTTGCTTGCTATTCTAACATAAGAGGGCGGCTCCTTACCTTTCTCAGCGACAATCTTCCCCTTCCGTTATGGGTGTGGCATCTTTTTGGGACTTCCAAAGATAACCTCCATGATAACTCAGGGATGGTGTGCGCTTTCTTCGTTCCTGTTCCGACTTTGTCTCCATTGCGAGGGGGCTGGCTTGGTCTTCCCAGAGTACTTGAAAGTGTGGAGCTCTTTTTCTTCTTCAGCGTTTTAGCAGCGTTATGCTTTACAGGAGATCTGATTCTCTTTCCAGCTTCCAGTAGAAGTGCCTGGATTGTCAGTTTTATTCCTTCCAGCATCCTGCACTTTCGACCGATTGCACTGCCGGTGCAGGTCTCCTCAGTCTCCTTCGTCGTGACCTGGATTGCTTCTTGGACTTCTAGAGAGCTTAGCAAGGCCTCCGCTCACTTCTGCCGTCATTCCGCTGTTCTCATCTCTCGATTCGGCTGCGATGATGATTTCATTTAAACTGTCGCTGTCTGAATCTGAGGGACGAACAGCGCATTCCTCTGTGTTATCAGCATCTTCCTCAATTGTTAGTATAACGGTTGTGCGGATTACTCTCGACTGCCAAGGCACCACACCTATAGGAGGGGCGGATAACATGCTACGGTCTGATGCGACCACCGCAGCTGTTAGGTCTTTGGAGTCAATTTTGAGCCTACTTCTAAAGGCCCCAAAATTTTTCGTAATAGGTACCTATTTTGAGATACGATTACTATCACTATCATCGGCTATCGGCGGCCGATGGGAGCATACGAATTGCTCAATTGGGAAATTTGATTCGTCAGAGAACACGATGTTAGGAAATTAAGGGGCACGGGTGGCGTTTAGCACGCTATCCGTATCATTGCAAAAATTTATGGTTCCATACACAAACATTTTGTTCACTTTGAAGTGTTTAAGCTCGCCAACATAGGTCGATTTTGACTTTTCAGCCAAATATAACGCATTCACACTATTAGGGTTGAACTTCACCACGAATAACTTTCTTTTTAAATAAACTCAGATGGAAATGATTTGTAATGAGCTGCCAATTAAAGAAAAAATATATAGCTGTCATTTCTAATTTGACAGATATACCAGTGTGGAGTTGGTAAATTTCATGACATCTTCGCTATATATTTGAGTGCAGCTGAATATAGACCGACATCCCGAAAAAAACTTCTTTGGTTCACAAAGTTTGAGGTAATTGAAACAAGATCCATACAAACATATATTTATGGTGTTTGGTAGTATCCCTTCGTTTTAAAAACAACATTTTAGAAAATGAAATATTTAAAATTTTAAACTCTTAAAAATATGCAACAAAAGACTGATATTTCACATACTATATGAACAGGTTGATAATTTTTCAAACTAAAAAAAAAAAAATTAGGAAAAAAGTAAATTCCTCATAACAAAAAAAAACTTTAATTTAATTTAGAGTAAGAAAATATTTATGGTAAATACAGTAAAAAAAAAATAAAATAAAATAAAAGTATAATATATGGAAAATCTTTTTTTTTTATTTTAAGTTATTTAGGAAACCTTTCGTCTATAGCCCATTGTCAATGAAGTTGTTCTAAAATATGTGACAAAATATTTTTAACGTTGAGTGTGAACTGGTGTGCCTGAGTTGGTTTTGTTGACAGTTTCTATGTGTGTACTTGCATAAGTGGATGAACTACGTGAGCGTGAATTAGTTAAAATTTTGAATTTTTTAAGACTATGACCTAATGAAAGGATGATGGCGATGACAGAGCATCAACGACAACGAGAATGTTGATGTTGGTGCCGGTGTCTGTTATAATGATGATGCTGTTAATGACGATTGTATGCTCAAACCTCTAATAGTAACTATGTATGTGTGTTTGTATGTTGTAAAACGATTCTAAAGATCTTGTTACCATTTGCATTTCTCATGACAGTCTTCCTATTCGCCACTCTGTCATTTCCTTTGGCTTTTGCCCTTTATTTTCTTACTTGAGTGGAAAAACAAGTTTCATGGAGGAGGCAGCATACATACATTTTCTAGCCACTCATACAGAGACATGCCGAGAAACAATTAAGCATTCTGCCTTAATTCGTACTGGCGCCTTAAGTATGAGCACGCTAGTACTTTGTTATTAAATATTTACACTCAATTAAAAGATAATTTTCCTTAAGGAACAAACGAATTTCCAGACAGTGGAATGGGCGAGCCCATGATGTGTTTGATCTTTTCGCTTTTTCAACGCCAGCAAGGAGCAGGCGATGAATTAGAACAAAAAACTGGCTGTTGGCTTATTCGCTTTTGATGTTTTGCTTTTTAAATATGCTAATTTTATGTTAACTCCCTAAAGTATGTTTATAATATGCGTTATTTTAATTTTTGGTTGTTTTTTCCATTTTTGCGAATCTAGTCATTGGCATCGAGTCTTTGTCATATTGTATATATTTTGAAAAGGAAATGTTAAATAGGTTTTATTTTATTTATTCAAAGCCTAAAAATAGACAATACTTTGTATGCAAGTTAGTTTGAAGGACACAGCCTAAATGTAGGCAACATTTATAGACAAACGTTCCAGCAATTTTTGAGTTTTTTTTAGCAGAGATATGATAATTAAGAAGAATAGTAGGGCTCAATCAAATTGAAAGGCCTTAAGACTGAGAAAACTTTTAGATAAATAAGTGGCACTACGTTTAGTCTCCGCTAAAAAAAAAGAGTCCCCATGAGAGAAAAATTAGCAACCTTGCTTTTAGCAAGAAAAATTAGCAACCTTGCTCTAATTGTTAAAAATTAAAGCATTATTAAACATCTACGAGCGCGGTCCCAAAAGTCCCAACCTGAAATATACATGGTGGTAGTAATGTGAAAATAAAAACTTTCCCAAGAAAGTATATATATTCTTCATCGTCTTAATTCTAAATCGATTTAGCCATGTCCGTCCGTCTGTCGAAAGCAATAAAGCTGGCAGCTTGAAATTTTGCACAAATACTTCCTATAAGTGTAGGTCGGTTAGTATTGTAAAAGGGGCATATCGGTCCATGTTGACTTCTTGAGCCTCCGACTGCGCATTGTTTTGACTTCCAACAACTATGGAAAGTATGGTCCAAATGGGTTCATAACCTGATATAGCTTCCATATAAACCGATCTCCCGATTAAACTTCTTGAGCCTCTAGAGGGCGCAATTCGTATACGATTTCGCTACAATTTTGCACATGGTATTTCGAAACGACTTTCAACAAATGTGCTAAGTATGGTTCAAATCGACTCAAAACCTAATGTAGCTGTCATATAAACCGATCTTCCAATTAGATTCGTATCCTATTTGGCTGAAATTTTGCACGTGTCCTTTTGGTATGGATATCAACTATTGTGCCCAGTATGATTAAAATCGGTTTAAAACTGATATAGCTGACGTACAAACCGATCTCCCGATTAGACTTCTTGAACCTCTAGAGGGCGCTATTCTTATCTTATCTTATTTTATTAGGCTAAAATTTTGCACGTGTCCTTTTGATATGGCTTTCAACAATTGGACCATGTTCGGTCTAAATCAGTCTATAACTTGATATAGCTATCATATAAACCGATCTCCCGATTTGACTTCTTGAGCCTCTAGAGGGCGCAATTCTTTTCAATTTATCTGAAACTTTCGTCTAAATCGGTTCATAACCTGGAATAGCTGCCATATATACCGATCTACCAATTTAATGTTCTGAGACTTTGGAGAGCGCACTTAATATTCTAAATGCCTGAAATTTTGGAGGTAGTATTTTTGTATGATTTCTCACAGCCATGACAAGTCCGGTCCACATCGGTCAATAACTTTATAAGCTCATATATATTTGAAAAAGTCATTCAGAGAATTTGACAAATGCTATCCATGGTGGTGGGTATAAAAGATTCGGCCAGGTCGAACTTAGCACGCTTTTTCGCTTTATCAGAAAATCGGTCTATATAGCAGTTATATCCAAATATGGTCCGATTTGGCCCGTTCAAGAACTTAACCAGCGTGAATCAAAAAGACGTATCTGTGACAAAAAATTCAGCTCAATATCTCGATTTTGCCTATATCACCATATTGATCGATTCGGATAGAACTTGGATTGATGTTGTAAGTTATAAGATGGGGCAAATTTCAGCCAAATCAAGTGAAAAAATCAAATCCTATATCTGTTTATAGACCGATTCGGATCATACTTGGCATAGATGTTGGAAGTCATAACTCAAGTCCTTGTTTCAAATTTCAGCCAAATCGTATGAAAATTTTGGCTTCTAAGAGCTCAAGAAGTCAAATCCAGCGATCGGTTTATATGGGGCTATATCTGTTTATATACCGGTTCGGATCGTGCTTCGCGTCTATGTTGGAAATCATAACTCAAGACATTGTTCCAAATTTTAGCCAAATTGTATGAAAATTGAGGCTTCTAGGAGCTCATGAAGTTAAATCGGAAGAAGAGTTTATATGGGGGCTATATCTGTTTATAGGTCCATTCGGATCATACTTGGCATGGATGTTGGAAGTCAAAACCTAAGTCCTTGCTCAAAATCTCAGCCTAATCGAATGAAAATTGAGGCCTCTAAGGGCTCATGAGGTCAAATCTGGTGATCGGTTTATATGGGGGCTATATCTGTTTATAGGCCGATAATACTTGGCGTGAATGTTGGAAGTCATAACTCAAGTCTTTGTTCCAAGTTTCAGTCAAATCGGATGAAAATTAAGGCTTCTGGGGCCTCAAAACGTCAAATCGCAGGATAGGTTTATATGGGGCTATATACAAATCTGAACCGATATGACCCATTTTCTATCGCAAACGACCTACATTAATTAGAAGTACATGTGCAAATTTTCAAGCGGCTAGCTTTGCGCGTTCGACCGCTATCGTGATTTCGACAGACGGACGGACATGGCTAAATCGACTCAGAATTAGTATACCCCCTATGACTAGATTAGTATACCCCCTATGGTGGTGCGTATAAAAAACATAATTCCTGCTATCATATTTCCATTTGACATACAAACATAAAACAATCGATAGTTTTGTGTGTGTGTTTCCTCGCTTGGTCCAAAATGAAACACAAACTTTTATTGAAAATATGAATATGAACATTGTTTTCAATATTCATTTCCCTTTTCTCGCAGTGGTTTTCTACTTTCATACCAATCACAATCATATATGCAGTTATTTAAAATATATAACACATGTGTACAGTGATAATGAACAATGTTCATAGTTGTAGCAATAGCAAGGATTTAAAACAAAGTTTTATTATTTGTTTCGTGTTTTTTTTTATTATTATCCTAAAGGCACATCTATCATTGTGTGCATTTGAGTGGACTGCGGCTGGTGGGGGATGTGAATTATAGTCTACAATGGTTCATATTTTGTTCAAATTGCTAAAAAAAAAACACATATATGTTGAGCAGTTGATTTTGAATACATATTCTCATGCATAAACGAACAAGAAGAAAAAATATGGCAACAGCAAAATAAGTTTAATTGTTAAATAACACCAAAGTGGGCCAAGCAAATATATGATGAGAACAAGAAGAGGGCGCACGAGAGAAAGTTTTTTTTTCATTTCCCACAAAAGGCATAGAAATTCAATTTGTTGCAGTATAAACTTTTACTCATGGATTTATCAACACAATCACCAAATGGCAATCTACCATAAATTGTTTACACAGCCTAAAAGTAGGCAACATGCCATGGCCTGGCATCAATTATTTTTTTTTTTTTGTTTCGTGTTGCTGTATATACCTGTTTTTTTTTTAATTTTGTTTATTATTTAAATATCATTCCTGCAGCGCAACGGCAAGTACTGCAAATGCTAAAAAGTTAAATAATTAAATGTGCCGCCTTGTTCAAGTTGTTTGTTTTATTTTTCTTCAATTTTTGGTTTTTTACTTAGGGGGCTTTTGGGCCCTATTGTTTTTTTTTTTGTTCCTTCTGCTGTTATGCCAAAAGAAGTGCTGCAAAGTTTTGTTTTTTTTTTAAATTTACGTGTTTTGCCCCTAAGACTCGCTGTGTATGGCAATACAATTTTGGCGGCCAAAAGTTTCGTTTCCCTAATTAGTATTCTCTTATTGTTAATTTACTCAACTCAGTCTATACTGTAACTAGAACATACAAAAAAAATTCTCGCATTTCGATGTATTACATTTTTTGCTTTATTCTGTTTGCGATTCAACGCTACATGGCGAAGATATAAAGCAAAAAACATATTTTTTTCCTAATTATGTTGTTGTTACACATAACAAGACAATCTCACAAGCCTGTGGGAAAACTAAGTTGGTCCTAAGTTAAAATTGGGCATTGGGAACACCAGAAACGAGCTGGTTCTGCCTAATGATGAATCTCAAAACTTTGCAATGTCCAAAGAAAAAAAATAAACTTTAAATAAACTTTTGTTATAGTTTTTTTTTCTAGATTTTGTTCTCATTTTATTCTGTCGGATTGAGACAAAACTATAATTTGTAGTTCTTTTTGTGGCAAATTAGCTGTATAAGTTTCTGTTTTCATTAACATTATATACAATATATATATTGGGTTGCCCAAAAAGTAATTGCGGATTTTTTAAAAGAAAGTAAATGCATTTTTAATAAAACTTAGAATGAACTTTAATCAAATATACTTTTTTACACTTTTTTCTAAAGCAAGCTAAAAGTAACAGCTGATAACTGACAGAAGAAAGAATGCAATTACAGAGTCACAAGCTGTGAAAAATTTTGTCAACGCCGACTATATAAAATTACATTTTGGGCAACTTTTTGGGTATATATTAGACCTCCCATGCTATAAAGGAGATTTTTTTGTGCAAATAGAGAAACGCATACCCTCTTTTTTATACCCACCATCATTGGAAAGGGGGTATAATAATCTAGTCATTCCGTTTGTAACCCCATAAAGTATATGTACTCTTTATCGTCTTGACATTCTAAGTCGATCTAGCCGTGTCCGTCCTTCCCTTCGTCAGTCAAAATCACGATAGCGGTCGAACGCGTAAAGCTAGCCGCTTGATATTTCGCACAGATATTTCTTATTAATGTAGGTCGTTGGGGATCGCAAATGGACCCTATTGGTTAAGATTTAGATATAGCTTCTATATAAACCGATCTGCCGATTTTATTTCTTAAACCCTTACAAGCTGCAATTTTTGTCTGATTTGGCTAAAATTTTGCATGTACTGTTCTGTTACGACTTCCAACAACTGTGCCATATAAACCGATCTCTCGTTTATTCTTGTTCGGTTCCTTACATAACTTACTTTCATTTTCTATTACAGAAAATTTATTCCTCTAGCCCAACGTAGAAAAGATTCCCATGCGCCACGATCTACTGCGCTCTTTTTCCAATTTCTCATACCCAGTTTCTAGATGTCGCTCTCCATTTCTTCACTCCATCGGAGTTTTGGTTTTTCCCTTTTCCTTGCTTCCTTGCTTGACCTAGCCAACGCAAACGTTGTATTTGGGTGCTATACAATACTATCGTCGTCATACAGCTCTTGTTAATACGACGCCTATATTTCCCTTAACACAAACTGGTCCATATATTTTACGAAGGATTATTCTCTCATACACTCCAAGTACTACCTCATCTGTTTTCGCAAGTATCCATGCTTCGGAGCCATATAACAGCACAGGCAGTGTCTTGTATAGTGTAATTTTTATCTGTTGCGTTTTCTTTTATGGTCGCCTTCAAAATACTTCTTTGGTGGAGCTTCTTCATCCATTCTGACAACATGACCTAGTTGTATTAAGATGCGTTTAACTATGCTATCGTCGTCTTACAGCTCGTGTTAATACGGTGTCTTTATTCTCCATTAACGCTAATTGGTCGATATATTTTACGAAGCATTTTTCCCTCAAATACTCCAAGTACTATCTCATTTGTTTTCGCAAGTACCCATGCTTTGGAACCATATAACAGCACGGGTAGTATCAGTGTCTTGTATAGTGTAATTTTTATCTGATGAGAGGGGGTGAGAGGCTCAGTCCAAAATAGCAAAAAATTAAAACGCTTGTATCTTTTTTTACGACAAACAAAATACTTTTATCACGAAGTTCTTCTGTAATTATAACCGAGTAACGTTTTGATTCAACATATCAAACGTTAGACATAAACGTAGCATTATTGAACATAACTAACTTTGTTCATTATAAACCTTTTAGCAGCTTCTTTTACGGTAAAAGGACGTTTCTTTTGATGCAAACCCAAAAACTTTTTAGTTGCAAAAATGTTTCGAAAGTCGCAAACCATTACTCCTGTACCGGACCATTAATTATTAAACCGTGCTAAGTTCGGCCGGGCCAAATCTTGGGAATACACCACCATGGATTCTACTGAAATATGAGAGCTATATCTAGTTACAAGGCTCAGTTGTTGAGAGTCATATCAGAACACTATATGCAAAATTGCAGCCAAATCTGATAAAAATCGCGGCTTATAAGGTCTCAAGAAGTCAAATCGGGAGATCGGTTTTATGCGAGCATCATCATGTTCTTGACCGATTTAAACCGTACTTGACACAGTTATTGGGAATCACAACCGAACACCACGTACAAAATTTCAGCCAAATCGAATGAAAATTGCGGCTCCCAGGAGCTCATGAAGTCAAATCGGTCGGTTTATATGTGCGTGAAGATAAATTCCGAATTTAACTAGCAGAGACACAAACCGCCTTGTTAACAGAGTGCGAGAGAGAGTAACAGAGATCTACTTAGGGGTTAGCATAGCTCTGTAAATACTTAACAGAACCAAAAAATAGAGGAATTAATTAAATTTCTTATTTTTTTATCAATTTTTGCAAAAATTTGTAATAAGAAATAAAAAAACCATACCACAATTGGAATTTAATATCAATGCTTTGAATCAAAAACGCCAAATGAAATATCTATTACCGTACTGAGCAAAATGAAAAATTTATAAAAAAAATATTCTGGACAGGATTATGGCCAATGCTCCAGGAGGACATCCAGGAATTCTACAAGGTCCTACCATACATTGTTGGAAAGGCCACGATGTGCGCTTTCCAAAACATGTCTTTATACGAAAATCGCTCCTGAAGAGCATCTAAGAATTCTACAAGCTACTACCATACATCGTTGGTACTTATTCGAAAATCGAGCAGTTGGTTTTTTCAAATTCCTGTCTTTAAAAAAAAAATTCTCGAAATCAGTATCAAATCAGACAAAAATTCCAGGGGCTCATGAAGTCAAATCGGGAGATCGGTTTATATGGGAGCTATATCAGGTTATAGACCGATTTGGACCGTGGCTGGGAGTCATAACAGCATACTAGGTGCAAAATTTCAGCCAAATCGGATGAAAATTTAGACTTCCAGTGTCTCAAGAAGTCATGATTTATATGGGTGCTAAATCAAGTTCTTGACCGATTTGGACCATATTTGGCACAGTCATAACAGAACACTATGTGCAAAATTGTGGCTTCCAGGGGCTTAAGAAGTCAAATCGTGAAAAATTTCAAGCATTAGTCATACAATTTCGTAATATATTTGTTGCCAAATAACAGCATTTCTAATATAACACAAGCTGTGAGCCAAATTAACAAAAACAAGAAAATCTTGCAGAGTTCATTGTTATGTTGTCCTCCTTGTACTACCCCCCTTTGCAACTATTTTTTCACACTGGCGGCTATACGGCTGTGCTATCGTCATCATAAAAACGGGCAAGTTTGTCGCAGTTCTCGACGCCATTGTTTGTTTTTGAGGCATGTTAACCCATTTGCAAAACATAGTTGCTGCATCAAAGAATCTAGGTAATGGAGTCTGGTAGTTGGGTAACTGTACAATTATATTGTCATGACTGAATGAATGCATGTTGTTGCGAATGAAATTAAAGGAAAATAAACACTTATTTTAGTTAGATAACGTTAAATTAAGGCTTGTAAATAAAGTTAAATGTAAAATTTTAAATATTTAAAAGGCTTTAAGAAACTTCAGTACACTGCGAACGTCTGCAAAGTATTTTTGTATGGATTTTTTTTCTATATTGCTGACATGTGAAATACAAAAAAAAAAATCCCTAAGGTTTCAAATGTCATGGTTTATTTTTAGACAAGCACACGTTTGCCGGCACAACATGAGATTTTGTAATCTCATTTAAATCAATCAAATTTTTTATTTATTCGGAAAAACCAGAAGTAGGTGGTATCTGCGGCAAACGAACAACAGAGCACAAGTTTGATTTTTAAATAAATGTGCAAACTTAAATTTTAACATTTATTTGTAGCATTCTTTTAGGCAATAAAGTATATAATAGATAAAACTAGAAATGCAGCATATTTTCAGACACATCACAAAAAATGCGAAAAATTTTAAGTTTTATGAAATAAATGATCTTCGCCCTGTTGGGCAAACAAATTTGGCTTAGTTGGCTTGGCTGTAACAACAGTCTGCCGAAAATAGGACAGCAGCACTATTTTGCTATAACAGCAAACATGCAAAAAGTCTAAAATTGTCTGCGCTAAGGTGGCATCCAATTTTAGAGGCAATATAGAAAATAACTCAAATGTTGTTTAGAAGTTCGAAAAATTAAAAATTTTAACATTTTTAAACTTATATCAGCAGACAAATTTCTTTGGGTTTAGGATGGAAAACCTATGCCCCTGTTCGCACGGCCATGAACAGAGCTGATGATCGATCGTCTCTTTCTCATCCTTATCAAGACACCGTCCACAGTAGTCGTTGTGGGAGACCCCAAACGCACCGGCATATAGCCTATCGCAGATTGTCCGGTTAAGACTCCTGTAATCATACTCAGTAATTTCTTTCCAAGGGCCAGCAAAGCCCTCGTCCTCTTCTGGTAAATATCTGGAATAATGTCCTGGCAATCCGACAACCATCCACCGCCTCCCAACTCGCCACCGCCTCCCAACTCGCCAACGCTTCCCAACTCGCCACCGCCTCCCACCTCGCCACCTTCTCCGAATTAGTCATCTCCTCTACTATGTTCAGTAGTTCGACAAAAAGCGCGTGTGCAAGACCGGAGACAGATTTACTCGCCGTGGAGAATCTCCACCAGGCATACTCGTCCGCCTTCCCATTTCCTGGAACACCGATGTGTCCAGAAACCTAGGCTACCACAATGTAATGCGCCAGAAGTCCGGTGAGGGCCTTCGAACACTCCGTCACGAACTATGTCCTCATATTTGACATCTTTGAATTCAAGGACTAGAGGGTCGCCTTGAATTCAAGGTCTTGAGAGCCGCCAGACGGTCCATATATTTCTTGAAACTCGAAGGTGGCAGGTCCACCCTCCGGATCGCCTTTGCGATTCTCTACAGCCTTCCACCATACCAGTGCAATGGCAGTGTACATCCATATATCATCTTCGGGCTAACTCCCAACTTCTTACCGAACATCCTTCTGCATGATTAGAAGGCCCACATCAAATTTCGGCGCCTTTCCTCCGTATTCCTTTTCCAGGACAGTTTCAATTCGAGGACAAGGCTTGGGTATTTCGCCTCCCTTGACAACTGCAGAGTGGTCTCGTCTAAAGACAGAAGTCTGAAATCCGGTTTCGTCCGTACATGTGATCATTTTCTCGCTATCTTCGTTGAGATCCAATAGGACTTCGATTATCATCAGTTTCCAGAGAATCGGCGAAAACACCCCTCCTTAAGGCGTTCCCCTTGTCATCTGCCCTCTGACCACACTTTCTTCCAAGTCCGCATTAGTTATCCTGGCGCAAAACATATTATCCGACCACCAGGACTCGAATGGGGCCGCTAGTCGCCGCCCTGGACCGCAAGGGGTTCCATGTTACTTAATGTACCTCAATATTAAGGAAGGCCGCCATAGTGTACTTCTTCTATTGTAGAGACATATCAACCCCTCGTATAACTTCATGTAGGGCCATCTCCACCGACCACCCCTCGAGGTATACATGTTGTGCCCCACTGAAATTATCCAGCCGCAAAGCATATTATCCGTCCACCAGGAGGGACTCGAGAACCTCAATATCGAGCAAGGCCACCTTCCTGTACTTCTTCTGTTGGAGAGACATACAGACCATTCGTACCACTTCATGTAGGGCCATCTCCACCGACCACCCCTCGAGGTATACATGTTGTGCCCCACTGAAATTATCCAGCCGCGAAGCATATTATCCGTCCATCAGGAGATACTCGAGTGGAATCCACTGCGGCGACTATCGGCCCTATCCCCACGTTATTTAATATCCCTAAATATCGGGGAAGGCAGCCATCGTGTACTCCTTCTATTGGAGAGACAACTCGACCTCTCCTACCACTTCATGTAGGGTCATCGCCACTGACCTCCCTTTGAGGCATACGTGTTGTGGGGATAAATACCACCCTTCGGTATGGAAGACAATGTCTGGCTCGCCATAAAAATCCGTTCTAGCCATGGCAGAGCGATCCCAAAGGACTTTTGCAGTAGCGCCAGCTGAAAGATTCCGTCTTGTCGGACCTATTTAAATGGCTGCAAGGTGCAAATCGCTCACACTATCTGCTTCTCATCGACGATGTAACCGATAAAATCTTCCGTGGAAAATTAGAAAAGTACAAAAACTTTTTTTAAGTAAGGCAAAGTGTGTTGTCGCAAAATGCATTGGCAGGCTATGGATATCGCGATTTCATTGGGACCAAGTAGACCAAGAGTTCAGTTGCCAATACCGATTACTACTTGGTTGTAGTGAAATCACGATATCTATAGCCCATCAATGTATAAAGCGACAACCCATAATGGCGCACATTAAAAAAGTTTTTTGTTTGTTTTCTATTTTCCCCTATTTTAAGACTTTGAATTTTGAAAAGTTTTCCATAAGAATCTAAATGTTTTCCATAGAATTACTCCTTTTCAAACAACATTTGAATACAATTGTTACTACAATGCAATTTCTTATTCTCATTATTCTAGTAAAGCATATTCCTAAAAATTCCCTTACCACATACAATGTGCTTGCATTCATATCTTCACCAAGGGTACATGTTTAAAATTGTTTCGTATTCACAAGAAACACACACATACACACACACATACTCATAATGGCATTTGCTTGGCTTTCTTTATAATGGAATCAGGATGCAATTTCAGTGAATTCAAATGAAAAGCAGTTGAATCATTGCAACCTTCACCCATGCGCACACTGCCATACACACTCGATCATTTAAGTGGCCATAAGCAGGCATCTACTTATGGAATTTGCTTAATGCGAATGTGTATGCGTGTGCGTGAGTACTTGTTAGTGAATAAGTGCTTTGAGTGGGCCAACTGTTATGAAGGCGGAGGTCTGGCAGGAATGTGTTTGTGCGTATTTGTGTGAAAACTTGAGCGTGTGGGTGAAGGGAGACATTGACTAGAGTACATATCCTCATGATGGAAGATTAAAATGCAAAAGTCACTCACACAGCGACATAATAAACTCACATGGAATAGAGTAAGTACGAGTTTATGTCAGTGGAATACGACACATAAGTTTCTGGAATACAATGTCAAAAAGATACTTAAAACGACAGATTGGAATAAGCGTTGATGAATAAGTGTGTTGAAATAAATAGCACAGAGAGGAGTGATGAAGCATGCGTATTGAGGAAAGCACATGAGTTAATACTGTGAGGTGCAGAAATGGTACACTCCTTCTGGGAACATCCCAACACAAGGTTTAAAATAGCAAGGTCAGGTTTAAAACGATTCAATGTTCGAAATTTCAACGCATTCGGATTATAAATGCGCCTTCTATTGCCTCGAAATTTGAAGGCCTATTTAAATTAAGAAATTGTCGATCTGTATCAAATTGGACAAGAAAATAGGGCACATAATTCGATTTTGTGGGCTAAAGATTCTAAGATCGGTCCACATTGTAGCTATATCTAACTATGGTCTAATCAGGACCATATTTGGAACGGGGGCCTAGTACAACAAATTTTTGAAAAATCCGATTATAGTAAGTAAAAAGACAGGTTCGAACTTTGCAAAATGCAAAATCCAGTGAAATATGCTTCATTAATGAACGCTATATCGAAATTTTGTCGATTCTGAACGAAACACGCCATATTCGAGAAGGATTTGTTTAACATAGCACACTGTGCTAAAAAGGCCTTCAATGGGGAGATCGGTCTACGTAAGAGATATACCCAAAATCTAAACCATATTCGGCACGGACTTTAAAGAGCAAAACGCAGCTCACTGGGTTAAATTTCAGCAAAATCTGGCAATAACTGTGAGTTTCTTGACCAAAGAACTTAAATCTAGGGGTCAGTCTATATGAGCCTATATTAAGATGTAGTTCGATCTAGAGCTTAGCCGGCACGAACATTGGCAGTCCTTGCGTAACTCAATGTGCTAAATTGTGGGGCCTGAGATCTAAAATAGGGAGATTGGTCTGTATGAGGGCTATATTAATTTATGATCCAATCTAGAATATTGGCGTTCTTGCGCAACTCAATGTGGCAAATTTCTGCGAAATCGGGTAATAAATGCTAATTTTGGGGACCTACAAATTTGTTCATGAACATTCCATTAAGGAACAGGCGCAAACTTCTCACATATCAATGAGTGCTGTCCGATTCAAGTTTTTAGCTCAATGATATGGGGGCATCGAGTCCGAACGGCGTACCGCATTGCGACCTCTTTTTGGGGAGAAGTTTTTACATGGCTTCTATGCATGGAATATTAAATCACAGATGACGCCACCATTACAAGGGGATAACGACAGCTGAAAATTTTTTCTGATGTTCACGCCAGGATTCGAACCCAAGAGGTTTGCGTCAAAGGCAGACATGCTAACCTTTGTGCTATGATTGCCTCCAGCTTTTGGGGACCTAAGATCTAAAATCGGGAAATCGATCTGTATGGCAGCTATTTTAAGTTATAATCTGATGTAAGCCATACTCGACACGCATATTAGGAGACTTAACAGCATTCACTGTTCCAAATTTCTACGAAAACGGGTACCAAAGGCGGTTTGTATAGGCGCAAGACCTGAAATCGGGAGATAGGTTTTATGATGGATATATCCAAATATAGTCCGACCTAAAATATATTCGGTACGAGTATCGAAGGGCCTAATACAACTCGCTGTGCCAAATTTCAAAGAAATCGGATTATAATTGCGGTTTTTATGAGCCTTAGACCCTAAATCAGCAAACCGGTATATAGGGGGGTTTATAGCAAGATATAGTTCGATATCGGTTATTTTCAAGCTAAACCTGCATGTAGACAAAAGTAGACCTTTAAATAGTTCTAGCTATGTATCTTCATTTATATGAAATGGAATGACAAAAAATATACCCCCTTCTTTGGTGATGGATAAGAAAACGATTTCTTTTTACGGTCTATATGGTAGCTATACATTAATATAAACGGATATGGTCTATATTCGGCTCGTGTGTTAAGGGTCCCATATACCTCACAGTTCCAAATTTCCAAATGGTAATAAATAAACTTTTTTCTGGATCCATTATCCCAAATTGGAAGCTGGATCTGGGTATGGAAGCCATGTATATCCAAATATTGTCCAATCTGGATCATGCTCAGCAAAGAGCTGAACACAACTAACACAACAAAATGTGTTATTCAAAAAATACTTGGTGCGAATGTCGAGGATTTTAACACAACTCACTGTTCGAATCGCCTTTCATTGGCACAAGACCTTAAAATATAAAGTTCGGTAGCATGATTTTCAACAGACAGACGGACGGACGCGGCTATATCATCTCAATAGTTTACAACGACCAAAAATATTCATAAGAAACCGCATAATTGAAATCGCATTGGTTAAAGACATATTTGAGTGATATTTAATGGAAGTAACCATACATTTTAGATGTTATTCAATGCAATTGAAATCGTTTAGGTCAAATATCGCTTAACTGAAAAGTTGTTCACCCCAAATTTCGTTTTTATGTTAAACTTTAGTCGCATAAGTGAAAAAGTCCAGCCATGGAAAATTAGATGGAATATGGGAAACATTTTCTTCATTTCTCAACGTACTCGTAATCTCTCTTTAGCCCTATTCACATTTTCCAGCGATTAGCATTAGCTTGGATATCCTGTTTGTAGTAGGAACTGCTTAGCTCCTCAAACTAGCCCTCAACTGCAAGTTACACCATTACTAGCAAACGTTTTTCAGCCGACGCATTTTTTTAAGCTTGGAAACAAAAAATACTGCGATGTAGCTAAATCTGTCAACTCAGTGGTGAAGCAATTCGAACTTTAGTTGATAGATGTTTTTCATCATCATTCGTGAACTGCTGCATTGTCTTGATGAAATATTTCATCACTCAAACGTTGCAATAAGTTGGGTTGCAATAAATAAAGTAATTCCTTTCTGAAGATAATCAATAAAAACGATTCCACGCACTTTAAAAAAAAAAAAAAAAAACAGAAGCCATGACCTTGCAGATGATGAAACTGTTTTTACCTTCTTTGGACACGATTCTTCCATTTCAGTCTACCGTTTTGACTTTTCTTTTGTTTCAGGTGTAAAGTGGTGGATCTAGGTTTTATCCAAATGATAAATCATTGCAAAAACTCCGCTTTATTGTGGTGAAACATCGTCAAACACTCGACTGAAATATCATCACGGTTTTCTGCGCCCATCTTACATACAGGGTTTTCATCATTAAATTTTCCTTCAGTATGCAAAATACAACCCTTTTTGAAATGCCTGTGAGCTTAACTAGCTCACGAGCATTCAATCCATGGTCATTCAATACCATTTTATGGATTTGTTTAATCATTTCTACATTACATTCTACTAAAAAAAATAACAAAATAAACTCTTATTTTTATGGGAAAACGTTTTTAAAGGGGAATTAAATGCCATTTACATATATGAACAATCTTGCAAAAGTAAATTGGCTTGGTTTTAATTAGTACATATTTTCGCGATTGCTCTGTTTTTATTTCATACTACTACTGCCATCTGTGTATATTTCAGGTCGGTTGATTTGGGACCTAATAAAACAAAACTTACCCTACCACACACACAATGGAATTGTGGGAGTATTTTAGAGAATAGTTCTCCAATGACCATATTAGAAAACGAAGAAAAATCTGTTTTAAAACATTTGATCAACCGATCTATGACTACAAAAGGAAAGAAATGGACAAACACCATTGTAGAAGACGCCATTACAGCAATTTTTTATAAGAGTTTTTTGTAAAACGCACAAATGACCATTAACATGGCTGCTTCACTTTTGGTGTTTATTGCTGTGCCCTATGTAATTTACTCTTTACTATCGCCATTTGGCAAGATGTGCTCTAGTCTGTTGCTAACCATTCTCTTTCAACTTACTTTATTTTCCCCCTATTTAACACAAAACAAATAGTAATTTACATTGCCCCTACTCTCACGGTATTCATTGCTGTAACTTACTCACTCACTCACTCTTCTCCAGCCATTCATAACCATTTGACATGATGTGCCGATAAACACCTTAAACACAAGCCTCTCTCATTCTCCTTTATTTCCCCACCACAACGAACAAAGCAAACACAACGGAGACTTACCCCACTTGAATATAATATCGTGGTGGCTTTTGTATTTCACCACGATCCCTCTCTGGCACGAAGTTGCTCTATGTTGAATAAAGACAATACGAAAACAAAAACAACACACAAGACCGGCCGGCAAAATATGTTATCGGAACGAAAAATACACTTTTAAACAAAATAAACACTATTTCTTCATAACATTTTGACTTTTTTCACTTTGAAATGTTCTAGGCTTATGTTTTATATAAATTTTATAAAAAACTTAACACTTTAATGGGCTTTAATTTTATTTTTAAGATTTAACACCGCGTAAAGCAACCGGAACGAACGAATGAATTCGCGAACTGGAGATATGAGAGAAACAGGGCTGCCACTAGTTTTTTTTACAAGGAAAAACTCATATTTCTCTCGTATTGTTGTGTGTGTGAGGAGATTCTAAGGAAGCAGAAAGAAGCACTTCAAACTAAATTTTTGCTGCCATAAGAAATGCATTGACATACATATATCCTAAGGGAATTTTTTGGTTTGCTTTGTGGTACAGGGTGTCATTGAAAGCATTGGATATTCTTCCAAATTTCCAGATCCAAATTTTAGCGAAATCTGGTAATAAATAAACATTGTTTTTGGTTCCATTATCCCAAGTTGGAAGTTGGATCTGTATGGAAGCCATGTATATCCAAATATTGTCTGATCTGGATCAAGCTCTGCGAAGAGCTTATGTTAGAGGATTCTAACACAATAAAAAATGTTATCCAAAAACCAAAGCTATATCCAAACATGGTCTGAAGTGAAATATACTTGGAGCGAATGAAGACGTCTTTAACACAACTCACTGTTCGAATCGCCTCTCATGGGCACAAGACATCAAACGATAGAGTTTGATCTTTATGGCAACTTTATCAAAATATGGGCCGATCTGGATCATTCTCGGTAAGGATACACCAAATTTCGTCATAATTTTGTGGGCTCATCTTTTTGAAAATCATTTTTAAAGAGTGTAGCATAATTTTAACAGACAGACGGACAGGCACGGCTATATCATCTCAGTAGTTTACAACGACCAAAAATATTCATTAGTAAGCGCATTATAGAAATCACATTGTTAAAAGAACTACTTAAGTAATATTTGATGGAAGTAACCATTAATTTTTGATGTTATTGAATGCAATTGAAACCATTTAGGTCAAATATCGGTTAATTGAAAAATCGTTTACCCAAAATTTTGTTTTTATGTGCAACTTAAGTCGCACAAGTGTAAAAGTTCGGTTACGGAAAATTAGCCTCCTCATCAATGGTAAATGTTTATCCGAGAGAGCTAAATCTGGCGAATCTGGTGATGAAGCAATTCGAACTTTAACTCATGGATCCTTTACATGGATTTGTGGGCTGGTACATTATCTTGATGAAACATTTTATCACACAAAAGCCGCGCTAAGCTAGCATAGTACTCACCATTGATGGTTTTTCCTTTCTGAAGATAATCAATATAAACTATTGCAAAAATCACAGGCCTTGACATCGCCTTCTGATGAAACTGTTTTTGCCTCCTTTGGACACGATTCTCCCATTTCAATCCACTGTTTTGGCTTTTCCTTTGTTTCAGTTACAAAGTGGTGGATTCACGTCTCATTCATACGAAGTACAACACTTTGAAAAGTATGTGGTCGTTGTAAATGAAGGCCTAGACTCTCGCTAAAGGACTGAGACTTTTCAAATGGAAGTGTTGTATTACATGACTAATTTTGTTCATATTTACAAACTAACTGAGTTCGCTTACTATTGAGTGCTCCAATGAAAAAAAACTTAACGCCATGACGGCTTATATCTTAGAGCAAACGTTTTAAATCCAGTAAACAAAAAATAACAAAATAAACTCTTAATGAAATGGGAAAACGTATTTAAATGGGAATTAGATGCCATTTGCAAAAATTAACAATCTTGCAAAACTAAACTGGCTTGGTTTTAATTAGTTCATATTATAACGAGTGTATTTTATTTATTTCGTACTACTACTGCCATCTGTGTATATTTCAGGCTAACTCGTTTTGGGACCTAATCAAACAATAATAAAACTTACCCTACAACACACACAATTGAATTGTGGGAGTATTTTAGAGAACAGTTCTCTAATACCCTAATTAGAAAATGACGAAAAAATCTTTTTTAAATCATTTGTTCAACCGATCTATGATGATTACGAAAGGAAGAAATGGCGTTTAGATATGTAGACGACGCCATTACAGCTTATACCAATTTTTTGTAGGGGTTTTTCATATTTGTTTTTTTATTAAACACACAGATGGCCATTAATATGGCTGCTTCACTCTTGGTGTTTATTGTTGTGCCCTGTGTACTTCACTCTTAACTATTGCCATTTGACAAGATGTGCTCTATTCTGTTGCTAAACCTTAAATGCAATACTCTCTGAATCACCTTTTTTATATTACGCTCACATCTCTTTCACATTTTCTTTCAACTTACATTTTTTACCCCTATTTAACACGAAACAAATAGTAATTAATGTTGCCCCTACTCTTTCGGTTTCATTGCTGTAACCCAACTCACTTACTCTTTTTCTGCCATTCTTAACCATTTGACATGATATACCGATATACACCTCAACTACAAACCTCTCTTAATCGCCTTTCTTCACTCGTATTTTCCCCTCCCACAATTGTACAAAGCAAACACAACAGAGACTTACCCCACTTGCATAGAACATGAGGTGGCTCCTGTATTTCAACACTATCCCTCTCTGGCATGAAGTTGCTCTGAGTTAAATGAAGCCTACACGCATAACAAAAACAACACACAAGACCGGCCGGCAAAAAATGTTATCAGAACGAAAAATACACTTTTAAACAAAATAAACACTATTTCTCCATAACAATTTGACTTTTTTCACTCTGAAATGCTCTAGGCTTATGTTTTATATAAATTTTATAATAAACTTAACACTTTAATTGGCCTTAATTCATTTTTTAAGATTTAACACCGCGTAAAGCAACCGGAACGAACGAATGAATTCGCGAACTGGAGATATGAGAGAAACAGGGCTGCCATTAGTTCTTTTTACAAGGAAAATCTCGTATTTCTCTCCTATTGTTTTGTGTGTAAGGAGATTCTAAGGAAGCAGAAAAAAGTACTTCAAACGAAATTTTTGCTGCCATAAGAAATGCATTGACATACATATATCCTAAGGGAAATTTTTGGTTTGCTTTGTGGTACAGGGTGCCATTGAAAGCATTAGATATTCTTCCAAATTTCCAGTTCCAAATTGCAGCGAAATCTGGTAATAAATAAACATTGTTTTTGGTTCCATTATCCCAAGTTGGAAGTTGGGTCTGTATGGAATATATCCAAATATTGTCTGATCTGGATCATGCTCTGCAAAGAGCTTAAGGAGTCTAACACAATCAAAAGTTTTATTCAAAAAACTAAGCTGTGTCCAAATATGGTCTGATGTGAAATATACTTGGAGCGTATGTAGACGTTTTTAACACAACTCACTGTTCGAATCGCCTCTCATGGGCACAAGACATAAAACGATGGAGTTTGATCTTTATGGCAACTTTATCAAAATATGGGCCGATCTGGATCATATTCGGCAAGGATACACCAAATTTCGTCAAAATTTTGTGGGCTCATCTTTCTGAAAATCATTTTTTAACAGTGTAGCATAATTTTAGCAGACATACGGAAGGACGCGGCTATAATAAAATATATTAGAAACTACTACTTACAGTAATATTTGATATGAGTAACCATTCATTTTTGATGTTATTGAATGCAATTGAAATCGTTTAGTTAAAAATATAGCTTAATTGAAAAGTTGTTCACCTGAAATTTCGTTTATATGTGACACTTAAGTCGCACAAGTGAAAAAGTCCGACTATGGAAATTAGCCTCTTCATTAATGGTAAATGTTTATCCGAAGGAGCTACAACTGGCAAATCTGGTATGTACTGAAGCACATCGAGATGGTGGATTTGTGGACTGTTACATTATCTTGATGAAACATTTCATCACTCAAAAGCTGCACTAAGCTAGCATAGTACTCGCCATTGATGGTTTTTCCTTTCTAAAGATAATCAATATAAACTATTGCAAAAATCAGAGGCCTTGACATTGCCTTCTGACGAAACTGTTTTTGCCTGCTTTGGTCACGATTCTCCCATTTCAATCCACTGTTTTGGCTTTTCCTTTGTTTCAGTTGTAAAGTGGTGGATCCACGTCTCATCCATACGAAGTACAACACTTTGAAATGTATATGGTCGTTGTAAATGAAGGCCTAGACTCTCGCTAAAGGACTAAGATTTTTCAAATGGAAGTGTTTTTTCGCATGACTAATTTTGATCAGTGAATAATTTTGTTCATATTTACAAACTAACTGAGTTCGCTTACTATTGAGTGCTCCAATAAAAAAAAAACTTAACACCATGGCGGCTTAAATCTTAGAACAAATGTAGTAGAAATTTTGTATATAAAGCGCATTCGTGAAAATATGAACACGCCAATAAATGAACATTTGTTTCTTCCATTGACTACTCTTAAAGCTTATTTTTGCCATAAAAAAATAACAGTTTTTTTTTCGCATAGTAACTTTTTTCAATAACAAGTGCTTAGTTCTTAAATTCACTAAACAAAAAATAACGAAGAAAGTCATATATTTATGGGAAAACGTTTTTATATGGGAATTAGATGCCATTTGCAAATATGAACAATCTTGCAGAACTCAACTGGCTTGGTTTTAATTAGTTCATATTACAACAAGTGCATTGTGTTTATTTCGTACTTCTACTACCATCTGTGTATATTTCAGGTCGACTAGTTTTGCGACCTAATCAAGCAATAACAAAAATTACCCTACAGCACACACAATGGAATTGTGGGAGTATTTTAGAGAATAGTTCTCCAATACCCTAATTAGAAAACGACGAAAAATCTTTTTTAAAACATTTGCTCAACTGATCTATTACTACGAAAGGGGAAAAATGGGGTTTGCAAATGTAGACGACGCCATTTAGTTTATACGAATTCCTTATAAAACACAAATGGCCATTAATAAGGCTGTGGCCTGTGTAATTCACTCTTTACTCTTGCCATTTGGAGAGATGTGCTCTATTCTGTTGCTAAACCTTAAATGCAATCCTCTCTGAATCACCTTTTTTATATTACCCTCACATTCTCTTTTAACTTACATTATTTTCCCCCTATTTAACACAAAACAAATAGTAACTAATATTGCTCCTACTCTCACGGTATTCATTGGTGTAGCCTAACTCACTCACTGTTCTCCTGCCATCCATAACCATTTGACTTGATGTGGCGATATACACCTTAAATACAAACTTCTCTTATTCACTTTTGTTCTCTCGTATTTCCCCTCCCACAATTGTACAAAGCAAACACAAAAGAGACTTACCCCACTTGCATAGAACCTTCATGTTCTATGTATCATGTTCTCCTGTATTTCAACACGATCCCTCTCTGGCACGAAGTTGCTCTGAGTTGAATGAAGACAACACGAAAAACAAAAACAACACACAAGACCGGCCGGCAAAATATGTTATCGCAATGAAAAATGCACTTTTAAACAAAATAAACACTATTTCTTCAAAATATTTTGACATTTTTTACTTTGAAATGTTCTAGGCTTATGTTTGATATACATTTTATAACAATATTAACACTTTAATTGTCTTTAATTTAATTTTTAAGATTTAACACCGCGTAAAACAACCGGAACGAACGAATGGAATTCGCGAACTGGACATATGAGAGAAACAGGGCTGCCACTAGTTCTTTTTACAAGGAAAATCTCGTATTTCTCTCCTATTGTTTTGTGTGTAAGGGATTCTAAGGAAGCAGAATAATGCACTTCAAACGAAATTTTTGCTGCCATAAGAAATGCATTGACATACATATTTCCAAAGCGAAATTTGTAAATGGCTTTGTGGTACAGAGTGTCGTTGAAAGCGTTGGATATTATTTTTGGGTTCAAAACTATTGCTTTGATCATTATTGAACCACTTTATGGATATATTTCTACAAAATCACGCTTAATTTTGATTGGTGCGTGGTTTTCGGCAAGAAAGTGTGATGAATTGGCCAAACGAATGCATTGTTTTTTGTCATCATGTGTTTGCTACGAAAAATTGTTTGAGTTTATTCTGCTCTTTAAGGACAAAGTTTTCAAAAAATATCTTAACAATATTAGTTATAAATCTAGGTCGGTATAGAAATCGTGGTATAAATTTTGGATTTATTATTTTATAATACAAAAGATTTATCTCAAACTTGTATGAGTTATTATCGAAGGGTAGTTGAGTATATCTAAATCTCAAATGAGACGTGTAGTGATATAACATAACTTAATGTTTGAACTGCCCCAGTATGAGTGTGAACATCCCTTTTGTTAATAGCATACGAACCACATATGATCAAACAGCTGAGTTAACATATGTTTACTCCGCTGTTTGATCATATGTGGTACATATACAATTAACAAAAGGGTTGTTCGATCGGGATAATATGGGACTCAAATGAAAGGTAATCGGTAGTAAAATACAATTTGATATCAAAAGTTGTGTTCAAGTTCAAATAGATATATTTTGATATGGGACTTAACTGAAAGCTATTCGAGAGTAGATTACGAATATGATCTGGAAAGACCAATAGGCTATATAATTTGTTGATGTCGGAAGGGGGTGCATTCTCCCCAAAAGCTCCACCCAAAAACAAAAGTGGACTGGTCGGGACAATATAGGTATCAAATGAATACGAATGCGGTAAAAGTTATTGGGTACAAACTACCCCATCCCCCAAAGAGACATATTAAATGTACATATCTATATGGAACTCAAATGAAATGAATTTGGTAGTAGATTACGCATATGCCATAAAAAAGAGGTCTAGCAATTGGGGGTCGTCCCACCCCAAAAAGTCCCCCAAATGGGATTATTAGCCTATCTTAACTAAGTGGGGTTCATATAAAAGGTATTTGGGAGTAGATTACGAGTATGAAATTAAAATGTGTGTCCAAGTATCTAGGTAGCGCTTTACCTTCTAAAAGATTAATTGACCTATTAATACAATAGATATTTTTAAGTGAAATGCGATATTCTCATAAATTATATGAGGTTTTGGCCTCCGAATCTGATATCTGTATTCTGGTTATATATCTAGGGGAACACCTCAATCCAAAACAGTCAATCAATCATAATGACCCAGTGGGATACTTTTGATTTAATTTATTAGGGCAAAATGCACAATGTAGGCCGCCTTGCTCCAAAAATTATGACGATTCGTTCTGAGTCATAGGCAAAGAGGCAAAACTTAGCGCCACGGTGGCCACCACGGTAACAGCAGGGATATATATCACATATCAGTTTTTCCGATTCAAATTTTAATTAATCGAAAAGGGACCTTTCTTTCGTAGGCAAGCCCAAATGACGTGACGCTGGGCGAAACTTTTTTGTTCAAAAGCATTACATGCTCATTGCCAAACTATTGGCGTGTGGGGATGACCTTCATAAAATTTGCTCCAATGTCTTCGCAAGATGTTGAACCCAGGCGTTCAGAGATACAGTTGGTCATGTACACATCTGCGCAAATTTGGCTACCAAATATATAGACTGGCAAATGTTCTTAATACCAGAAAATCATATAATATTGGTACTTGAATTGATTAAGAAAGTCTAAATGATGATTATTTAATAGGTAGACACATAGTCATTTAAAGACAACTACCACATCATGATCAATGTTATCGGCGTTAAGCCACTCCCAGCGAGTGACAATAACATTTACTTTAGCGCCCTCTACTGGCTGTTTACGATTGAATGGAACGCCAACACGAACAAATAGAGGGCAGATTGGTCTCAGTTGATGACAAACTATCGGTCCTCTGAATAAAGAAAATTAAAATACCGGAATTTAGTTCAGATTGCTAGCGGTATTATAATTTAACATTACTTAGACGAGCCTTAACAATAATTAAAATAATTTAAGAGCCTTTCTTCTGTCATAGATACAAACAGAAATATGTAAAACAAAAAATTTGGAATAAAGAATTTAGAAGAAAAAAATCTGTAGAATTAAACTGTCAAATTTTTTATAGACTAAGATCGAGAAACATACTTTTTGATTGGTGTAAATAAAACCGCAGTGAAGCGGGCCGGGCTCAGTTAGACTATAGTAAATAAATGAAGGTTTTGCGTTGTTTTTTTTTTTATTTCCTAATAGATTCAAAAACGGCCAAAACGATTTTCGTTAAATTTTTACAGATGGTGAAGTTCTACCACCCGGTAGAACTAGCGTCATTAATTTTTTGATGTCCGCGAGGTGGGCGGACCCTCCCCCAAACCACAATTTGCCAAAACGCCAGATCTTGGAGATAGCCGCACAGAATTAAGCGAAATTAGGTTTGCACACTTATGGTAACCCAAAAACACGAAATTGGTGTAAAACTTTGGAGTCAACTAACCGTGGGGGACGCCCTACACCAAAATCCACCCAAACGGACATGTTTACAGATTGGGACAATATGGGCATCAAATGGAAGGTATTTAGGAGTAGAGTGTGAACTTGATAAAACAATTCGACTCCAAATGTCGGAAGGACAACCCCACACTCAAAAACCGCCCAAAAATTACATGTTTTCCTATTGGGACATTATGGGTGTCAAATGAAAGATAATTGGAAGTAGAATACGAAACTTATATAAAACTTCTAAGGAGAGGAATATATTGCGCGGTGCCGACTTTATAATACCCTACACCTACCCTATAAGTAAAAAGAGGTAGACTTCGAGGCAAGCCTTGTGCACAATTTTGGCAAGATTGATCAATGAATGCGCTTGCAGTGGCTCTAGAAGTGAAAATCGGGCGATATACATTTATGGCAGCTATATCTAAATCTGAACCGATTTCTATGAAATTTACCAGTAATGTGGAGAGTCATAAGCAATACCTTCTTGTCAAATTTCGAGGGAAACGGTTAACAAATAAGCACTTTATTGCAATATTTTTCAAAATCGGACGAACATATATATGGGAGCTATATCTAAATCCAAACCCCTTTTCTATGAAATTCACTAATAATGTCGAGACTTATAAGAGAATCCCTCGTGCAAAACTTCGTGAGAATCGGTTTTCAAATGACGATATAATTGCAATTTTAGTTCAAATCGGACGAACATATATATAAGAGCTATATCCAAATCTGAACCGATTTCTATGAAATTCATCAATAATGTCGAGACTCATAAGAGAACCCCTCGTGCAAAACTTCGTGAGATAGGATGGGGGTATACTAATTTCGTCATTCTGTTTGTAACTACTCGAAATATTCGTCTGAGACCCCATAAAGTATATATATTCTTGATGATCGTGACATTTTATGTTGATCCAGCCATGTCCCTCCGTCTGTCTGTCTGTCAAAAGCACGCTAACTTACGTAGGAGTAAAGCTAGCCGCTTGATATTTTGCACAAATACTTCTTATTAGTGTAGGTCGGTTGGGATTGTAAATGGGCCATATCGGTTTATGTTTTGATATACCTACCATATAAACCGATCTTGGGTCTTGCCTTCTTAAGCCTCTAGAGGACGCAATTCTTATCCGATTGGAATGAAATTTTGCACGACGTGTTTTGTTATGATATCCAATAACTGTGCCAAGTATGCTTCAAATCGGTTCATAACCTCATATAGCTGCCATATAAACCGATTTTGGGTCTTGATTTCTTGAGCCTCTAGAGGGCGCAATTCTTATCCGATTTAAATGCAATTTTGCATGCCGTGTTTTGCTTTGACTTCCAACAACTGTGCTAAATTAGGTTCAAATCGGTCAATATCCTGATATAGCTACCATATAAACCGATCTTGAATCTTAACTTATTTAGCCACTAGAGGGCGCAATTCTTATCCGATTTGAATGAAATTTTGCGCGAACTATTTTGTTATTATATCCAACAACTGTGCCAAGTATGGTTCAAATCGATCAATAACCTAATATAGCTGTCATATAAACCGATCTTGGGACTTAACTTCTTGAGCTTCTAGAGGGCGCAATTCCTATCCGATTTGGCTCAAATTTTGGATAATGTATTTTATTATGACTTTCAACAACTGTGCCAAATAAGGTTCAAATCGGTTCATAACCTGATATAGCTGCCATATAAATCAATCTGGGATCTTGACTTCTTGAGCCTCTAGAGGTCGCAATTATTGGGTTGCCCAAAAAGTAATTGCGGATTTTTCATATAGTCGGCGTTGACAAATTTTTTCACAGCTTGTGGCTCTGTAATTGCATTCTTTCTTCTGTCAGTTATCAGCTGATACTTTTAGCTTGCTTTAGGAAAAAAGTGTAAAAAAAGTATATTTGATTAAAGTTCATTCTAAGTTTTATTAAAAATGCATTTACTTTCTTTAAAAAAATCCGCAATTACTTTTTGGGCAACCCAATATTATCCGATTTGCCTGAAATTTCGTACGACGGATCCTCTCCTGACCATGAACATACGTGTTGATTATGGTCTGAATCGATCTATAGCCTGATACAGTTCCCATATAAATAGATCTCTTTAATTTACTTCTTGAGCCCCCAAAGGGCGCAATTCTTATTCGAATTGGCTGACATTTTACACAGGTCTCCAACATATAATTAATTGTGGTCCGAACCGGACCATATCTTAATATCGCTCTCATGGCAGAGCAAATCTTTTCTTTTATCCTTTTTTTGCCTTAGAAGAGATGCCGGGAAACGAATTCGACAAATGCGGTCAATGGTGGATATAAGATTAGCACGCTTTTACTTGTTTCCAATTTCAATAGGCTTTGTCTATAGACCCAAGAAAATGCTTGTGCCAAATTTGAAGACGATCGACCTGTACTTTGTACTCAAGTTAACATGGACAGACGGACAGACAGACAGACGGACGGACAGGCAGACAGACGGACATAGCTAAATCGAATCAGAAAGTGATTCTGAGTCGATCGGTTTGCTTATCAGTGGGTCTATCTTTCTTCTTTCTGGGTGTTACAAACAAATTCACTAAGTTATAATATCCTGTGCCACAGTAGTGGTGTAGGGTATACAAACCTACGCATATCCCAAATAACTGATGGAAAATTTTCAATTTTGCATAAAAATGCGCATTCTATTTATCACATATAATCTCCAGAAAATTATTGCCCACAACTGTTTGCATCTCCCACAAACCCTGCGTCGACATTATATTCATTTCCTTCATCTGTCAAAGTAGTAGTGAATGCCTGTTATACCTATATACCTAGCACATTATAATTTTTCTCCACTGCAACTGCCACTCTGACTCTGTTGGGCCTTGCAAAAATAGTTGGCACTCATTTGGCCGTACCACATGCACTACTCCAACACTGTCCAAAGAACCAGTGTGGATATGACAACACCTGCTGCGTCGTATATACTTAAGTTTATGAAAGAGCATTGCATTGTAATGATATAAACTTGTAAATGTGTATGTATGTGAGAAACGTGCTGCTTCTTGCTTATAAAGGATATATGCTCATCCTTATATCCTTAAAGCAATGGCGTTCTTTCCTTCGGTTTTTCTTACTTTGGAGGATACAAAAGTGCATTCTGATGGAGGTAAAAAACAGAAAAACAGCATAGCACGATAGAAAAAAGGGTAACCTCCAAAAGGGGTTAAGAAGAAAAATTGCATTTCAAATTTTTCTTGCTCTTTATGTCTTTTAAAATAGTATGATAATAAAAAAATAGTTTTCCTCCATCACGGCGATTTTTTTTCACCCCTTCTTCTTCTCTGGCTTAAGTGGAAAATTAAAAAACATTTATAGTTGACAACTTAAAAAAAAATACAGAAAAGACATGCTACAAACACAGCAGAAATTTGAAGACTTATTAAGAAAACGCACTTGCTGAGTTAATTTCTCAACTGTCATTAACACAAAAGTGCAAAAGGTGACGACAACGAGTCAAGTCCTTTAAAAAAGAAAACTTCAAGGCAATAAAATAATAAAATTCAAAAGTTGTTAATTTCCTTATTTCGTATATTTTCTTTACAAATTCTTAGCAACTGAGAAAATATTTTAATTGGATTTTTTTCCGTGCATGAAATTTTTTTTATTTTATTAAAAAAATCAGCTCTTTTCACATTTCGCTCAAGTGCATATGCACATTTCCTGCATGAGAGTGTAAAAGAAAAATTCTTGAAAATAATGACTTGCCAAGTTGGAGGTTCTTGCCAAGGGTATTGAATGAAGATGCTCTTGCAGTTTGTAATTCAATGATGAAAACATTTTAATAAAAACTTTTCAAAGTTGTTTTAAAAGGCGCAAGGAGAAATGCAACGCAACATAATGGCATAGTAACACAAAACAAAGATATCAGAGATTTAAATTAAATAAAAAATACTTATTTATGGTTAAAAATTACAATAAGGTTATAGGCTTTATAAAAAAAGTTTGGCCGTGGCGGATTTTTGATATCCACGACTTTAGATATACGTAAATTGAAGTGTCCCAAAAGACAAAATGTATTTTTTATACCCATCACCATAGGACAGGGGGTATATTCATTAAGTCATTCCGTTTGCAACACACCAAAATATCAATTTCCGACTCTGCCCTACAAAGAATATATATGTCTATGTCTATTCGTCTGTCCGTCCGTCTGTTGTAATCACTCTACAGCCCTCAAAAATTGAGATATTGAGCTGAAATTTGAAACAGTGAGTAGTTTTAGGCCTCCCGATATCCAACCTATATATGGTTCTGATCGGATTATATTTTTAGATATATATAGGTACCATAAACATCAAACCGATGACTTTGGTGCAGGCACATCCTCCTGCAGAGAAGGAAATCTGGTAACTGACACAGACAACATGCTGAGGAAATGGAAAGAACATTTTATCTAACTGCTACTTTCCGACGTTGGCGGCGAAGAGGATACCGCAGAACCAATCCCTGATGATGGTATAGAATGTTAACCTCCTAGTCAGAATGAGGACCAAGTAGCAGTGACCCAAGTAAAGAACAACAAGGCGGCAGGAGCCGACGGGTTACCCGCTGAACTATTCAAGACCGGAGGCGACACGCTGATAAGGCGTATGCATCAGCTTATCTGCATACTATGTCCCATAAACAAGAAAGGAGACAAGACGGAATGTGCCAACTACAGAGGAATTAGTTTCCTCCCCATCGCCTACAAGATACTCTCCACCGTACTGTGTGAAAGATTAAAACCTAAAGTCAATGAGATAATTGGGCCCTATCAATGCGGCTTTAGATCAGGTAAATCCACCCCAGACCAGATATTCACACTGCGCCAAAGCCTGGAAAAGACCCGAGAAGGACAAATCAACACCTACCATCTCTTTGTTGACTACAAAACCGCCTTTGATACTCCTTTACTTTCAAAGGTATTTCAAGCCATGTCTGAGTTTGGTATCCCTGCAAAATTATTAAGATTCTGCAGGATGACACTTGCTGATACGCGTTCCTCAGTAAGAATGGGAAAGAATCTCTCCGAACCATTTAATACCAAACGTGGTTTCAGACAAGGAGACAGCCTATCGTGTGATCTCTTTAATATCCTGCTGGAGAAGATTATACGAGATGCAGATGTGAATAGATATGGCACACTAATCACAAGAGAACACATGCTACTCGCCTATGCCGACGACATCGATATCATAGATCGGTTAGTAACTGCAGCCTTTGGAAGAATCGAAAGAGAGTCAGTGAAAATGGGTCTGGCAATAAATGGAGATAAGACGAAATGGATGGTTAAAACTTCCAAAAAGCATTGCACACATGTTGGAATATTAAGTATACATGTTTTCTTTAGCTACGTGTATTTGAGTACCTTTTTACTAGAACCATGCTGGTGGGTTTCTAAGATTCGATCGAATTTAGCATGTTTTTACTCGTTTTATATAATTGGTCATTGACCAGTTTTATCCCATTAAGTTTAGTTGTTAAAGAATACCATAGCAAATAACTCCAAAAAACATATGATGGGTGTCTTGGATCGCATTTGTTGACTTTTCACCCCATTTTCTAAAAACAACTTAATTGCTGAATTATTTCCAAGAATCTCTAAAAGTTTTTAGCCCTTCTGAAGCGTATGTTTTTATTGCAGAAGCTGTCTGCACTTTTAATGATGTCTTTTTAGGGTTTTATTTATTTGACAGCTTTTCTCCCTTTTTCTCCTGAGGTCTGGTATTCATTCTAAATTTTAGCCATTTTGTAGGAAGTGTGTAATCTTTTTTTTTTTTTGTTTGGTTGGACAACTCTCTTGGTGAGTGTGTCTGCAAGTCTTTTTCAATGCTTCATTATTGTAGTCTTTACAGAAATGTTTCTGTATTTGTTTCTTCCTTCTACCACAATTTTCCATTTAATGTCTGTGCTAATTTCATTTTAATTATTTTTTCTCTTAGCTTTTTAACTTGAGTACGCTTTCTGTGTGTCCTTGTTCTGTGAGTTCTTTTAGCTGTGGGTGAAATATTTTTTAATTAATTTTGGATTATTTTTCAGAGTAGCGATAACAAGCAGGAATTTCGTTTATCGATATTTAACTTTTTTTGATGCCCTAAATTATTGACATATCTTCTGTCAGTTGCAGACACGGTTTGCAAATATATATGCACACATATATTGTCAATTATTTTGATAGTGTTCTGCATTCCTATTCGAAATCAACTGCATACTTGTGCAGCTTTGTGGGAATAAATATGCATTCTGTATAGTTGTAACTTTAGCAAACACTTACAATAGGGTGAAGGAGGGGGCTATACGAACTTCTTGATTGCGCTTGTAACACATCGAAATTTTGGTCTAAGAGCCCATAAAGTCCATAAAGGGTTTTGATAACTTTGAGTTAAAATTTGTGAACGCGCTCTTAACAACGCACACCTCAACATTTTCATCGTGGAAAGTACACCAACGAACATCGTCTGCAAATCATGAAGAGTTACTACCGAGCGTTGACTAAAATTTTGACGAAGCTTATTTATGGTGAAAATCTACATGTGCTTCACGAATTACCACTTCATCCACAAAAAATTGCTGTTTGGTGAGGTTTGCATGCCGGGAGCGTCATTGGGCCATACTTCTTCGTCGACGATGCCAATCGTCACAATACCTCGATTGGACAACCCTACCGCAAGATGCTCACTGATTATTTTTGGCCTTAATTTGAAGATATGTACCTGCGCGATATATGGTTTCAACAGGAAGGCGACACAAGCTACACAGCACGCGTTACAACCAATTTCTTGAAGAGTAAGTTTGATGAGCGTATAATCTCAAGAAATGGCCCAGTCGATTGGCCGCCGCGTTCGTGCGTTTTAAATTCCTCTAGATCAACGTTGCGGCTTATGTTCTTGTGCTCGTTCACAATATGTGCAATAGTGTGTGTGTGTGTGTTAGCACGCCATTGCTCTAGATTATTTTCTTTGTGGCTACGTCAAGTCCTTGGTCTATGGCAACATTCATAAATGATTTAATTGTACTTTAAGTCGATAATAAAGTTTTTGAAATATCGCAAATGGTTTGCATTTTATTCAAAACCAGTAAAAGCGTTCTGTGAGCACCCCACAGGATGGAACATTGAGGTCCGATCTGTGTGGTGTTCATTGCTGTCACGAGCAGGTTGTGGATAGTGAAAGGCTTCATACGGAGTAGCTGTCACGGCAGTCGCGGACAATCAGCGGTACGGAACGCAGAGTCTTAGTGTGAGGTCGGACGGCACCGGCTCTTGAACAAATACTGAGCGCCTATGATGCTCGATATGACAAGGTGAGTTATTTGCTCCTTTAAATAATCAATGGCCAGCCTGTTCCTGCGGCGATCGGTTCTTTGGATTGGAACGAACTTGATTACCTACAGGAGCTTGATGTGAATCGCCACTTCCACATGAAAATGTGGCTACAACAAAAACAACAACAAACTAAATTTAGTTAAAGGGCATAATTTTACTCTACATATCAAACTTATGTCAAACCGAAAAAAAAAAAACAAGTAAGAGCGTGCCTAAGTCGGCCGGGCCGAATTTTATAAACCCTCCACCATGTGTCGCATTTGCAGAGTTCTATGCGCGGTATCTCTTTTTAAGCAAACAAAGAATATTGAATAAGAACTGTTATGCTATTGGAGCTATGTCAAGTTATAGTCCGATTCAGACCAGAAATGAAAGCTGAACATTGTAGAAGTTATTGTGTAATATTTCAGTTCATTCCGAGAAGAATTGCGCCTTGTAGGGGTCAAGAAGCAAAATCGGGAGAACGGTTTATACGGGAGCTGTATCAAGATATTGATCGATTTCGACCATATTAGACACGTATGTTGAAGGTCATGAGAAAAGCCGTTGTACAAAATTTCAGCCAAATCGGATGAGAATTGCGCCCTCTAGAGGCTCAAGAAGGCAAGATCTTAGATCGGTTTATATGACTGCTATACCAGATTATTAACCGATTTTAACCATACTTAACACAGTTGTTGAAAGTGATATCAAAACATTATGTGCAAAATATCAGTCAAATCGAACGATAATTGCGCACTCTATTGGCTCAAGAAGTCGAGATCCAAGATCGGTTTATATGACAGCTATATCAAAACATAGACCGATTCGAACCATACTTAACGCAATTGTTGGAAGTAATACCAAACCTCAACTTCCAAAATTTTAGTCAAATCGGACGAGAATTGCGCCCTCTAGAGACTCAAGAAGTCAAGACCCCAGATCGGTTTATATGGCAGCTATATCAAAACATGGTCCGATTTGGTCCATGTACAATCCCAACCGACCTACACTAATAATTAATATTTGTGCCTAATTTCAATCGGCTAGCTTTACTCATTCGAAAGTTAGCGTGGTTTCGACAGACAGACGGACGGACAGACGGACGTGGCTATATCGACTTAAAAAGACATGACGATCAAGAATATATATACTTTATGGGGTCTCAGGCGCATATTTCAAGGTGTTACAAACAGAATGTCGAAATTAGTATACCCCCATCCTACGGTGGAGGGTATAATTAAAGCTGCTAGTAACCGAACAAGGATAATCGAGAGACCGGTTTATATGGGAGCTTCATCAGGTTATAGACTGCTTTGGACCGTACTAGGCACATTCATTGAGCGAAATTTCAGCTAAATTACGGCTTGTAAAATCACAAGAAGTCAAATCGGGAGATCGATATAAAGGGTGATTTTTTTGAGGTTAGGATTTTCATGCATTAGTATTTGACAGATCACGTGGGATTTCAGACATGGTGTCAAAGAGAAAGATGCTCAGTATGCTTTGACATTTCATCATGAATAGACTTACTAACGAGCAACGCTTGCAAATCATTGAATTTTATTACCAAAATCAGTGCTCGGTTCGAAATGTGTTCAAATTTTGACAAATTTTGTTCAGCGATGAGGCTCATTTCTGGTTGAATGGCTACGTAAATAAGCAAAATTGCCGCATTTGGAGTGAAGAGCAACCAGAAGCCGTTCAAGAACTGCCCATGCATCCCGAAAAATGCACTGTTTGGTGTGGTTTGTACGCTGGTGGAATCATTGGACCGTATTTTTTCAAAGATGCTGTTGGACGCAACGTTACGGTGAATGAACACATTTCGAACCGAACACTGATTTTGGTAATAAAATTCAATGATTTGCAAGCGTTGCTCGTTAGTAAGTCTATTCATGATGAAATGTCAAAGCATACTGAGCATCTTTCTCTTTGACACCATGTCTGAAATCCCACGTGATCTGTCAAATACTAATGCATGAAAATCCTAACCTCAAAAAAATCACCCTTTATATGGGAGCTATATCAGCTTCTAGAGCGATTTGCAGTTGTTGGAAATTATAACAGAATACTATGTGCACAATTTTAGCTAAATCGGACAAAAATTGCGGCTTCCAGGGGCTATAGATGTCAAATCGGGAGATCGGTTTACATGGGAGTTATATCAGGTTATTAACCAATTTGGATCGAACTTGATACAGTTGTTGGAAGTCATAACAGAGCATCGCATGCCGAATTGCAGCTAAATCGGACAAAAATTGCAGCTTGTAAGGGCTCAAGAAGTCAAGTCGGGAGACTGGTATATATTTGAGCCCATTTGGATTCCACAACGACCTACATCAACATTAAGTATCTGTGCAAAATTTCAAGCGGCTAGCTTTTCGCGTTCGATCGCTATCGTGAACATATACACTTTATGGGGTCTTAGACGAATATTTCGAGGTGTTACAAATGAAATGACTAGATTGGTATACCCCCATACTATGGCGGTGAGCATAAAAAAGCTGATAAGTCCTTATTCGGCAATCCGATTTATGTATAACATTTTACAATAAGTCGACCTACCAATGTCCCTCCGTCTAGCGAAGCAAGCTTATTTGCCATTGACTAATACAATATTGCACACAACCTTCTTATTGATGTGAGTCGGTTGGAATTGTTAGCGGATCAAATTGATACTTGCTTCGATACAGATCTCATATATATCGATTTCCCTCTTATACTTGTTGAATTACAAAGGGGCATAATTCTTATCCGATTTAACTGAAATTTTACACAATGACTTCTCGTATGCCAAGTATTTTCTGAATCGGTTCATAACATGCTAGCTCCCATATAAACCGATCTCCCGAATTATCTTCTGGACACATTTAGCTTTCTGCCTCGCATTATGTTTTTAAAAGGGGTGATTTTTTAGCTATTATCTTTTTGGCAACACTGGTTTAAATAGCTCATGCACGTTTCGTGTTTTGTTTCACTGTCAAACATCTTCAGTTTGATTTATAATTCAACCATGAATCGTCTTACAAACGAACAACGCTTGCAGATTTTTGAATTTTATTATCAAAATGCGTGCTATGTTAGAAAAGGTCATCGCGCGCTTCTTCCATTGAGGGACGGAGCTCGTTGGCTCAATGGGCACGTAAATAACCAGAATTGTCGATTTTAAGATGAAGATCAGCCCGAAGCATTGCAAGCTACTAATGCATCCAGAAGAGTCTCACAGTTTGGTGCGGTTTATGGGCTGGTGGACCGTACTTCTTCAAAGATGGACCGTACTTCTTCAAAGATGAAGCAAATCGTTAGATGATATCCAACATTTTTTGCCCAAAATGAAAGGGCTTGACTTGCATCACATGTAGTTTCAACAAGACGGTGCCATATGTCGCACAGCATGCATAACAATGGACTTTTTCAGAGGCGAGTTCAGTGAACATTTTATTTCACCTTCGGGACCGGTCAATTGGCCACCTAGATCGTGCAAATTAAAGTCTTTAGACTATTTTTTGTGGGAATATGTTAAAGCTCATGTCTACACAGATAGGAAAAGTATGTTGCAAAATCATGCGCTAACGATGCCATTATCATACATGGGCGTTTTTGGAAATGTTGTCAATAATCGTGATCGATTTTGTGAACACGCGTTGTTGATTCATGCAATGACCGTTGTGGAGATCATCCCTTCGAAATGTGTATGTATACCAACCTTAAGTTTAAATGACTCTTAAAACATTGTTTGTTTATAGCCGGCCGTGGTGCAATGTGGTAAGACTTTTGAAAACACACAACGAGGTTGATGGAACACAGGTTCGATACTCATCGGGACACAAAATCTTTTTGTAATCTTTAAATAAACTGTGCACCATAGGTTGTCAGAATGTGAACGTCTGTGGACGTTTTGTTCAACATATCTATTGTTGGTTTATAAATATTTGTTGTTGATCTAATAACATCTGTGTGTTGGTTCATTTTCATGAACGAATGTGGCCACTTTGTCAACGCCGTGCTTGATATTTTCCATGCGTGTATGCAGACAAGCCCGCTTCAATTGACGCATTGGAAGTCAACTTTGAAGCACTTATTCGTGAGATACCGGACCATTTTAGGCGCAGTCACGGTTAGCATTTGTATGAAATAGTCTTAAAACTTTAAATTATGGACCGTACTAACGATTCAAATAAAGATTTCATGTATTTTTCTGACTTTTATACCCACCACCGAAGGCTGGGGTATATTCATTTTGTCATTCCGTTTGCAACACATTGATTAGTGTAAAAGTCTAAGACGATCTAGCTATGTCGATTTGTAGAAATCATTCTACAGTCTTTAAAAATAGAGATATTGAGCTGAAACTTTGCACAGATTCTTTCTTAGTCCATAAGCAGGTTAAATTCGAAGATGGGCTATATTGGACTATATCTTGACATAGCCCCCATATAGACCGATTTGCCGATTTAGGGTCTTAGGCCCATAAAAGCCACATTTATTGTCCGATTTTGCTGAAATTCAGGACAGTGAGTTGTGTTAGGCAACTCGAAATCTTTCTTCAATTTGGCCTCGATCGGTCCAGATTTGGATATAGCTGCCATATAGACCGATCTCTCGATTTAGGGCTTTGGACCCATAAAAGGCGCATTAAATGTCTGATTTTGTCAAAACTTGGGACAGTGAGTTGCGTTTGGATATAGCTGCCATATAGACCGATCTCTCGATTTAAGGCTTTGGGCCCATAAAAGGCGCATTTATTGTACGATGTCGCCACAATTTAGGACAGTGAGGTAAGTTAGGACCTTCACATTCTTCTTCAATTTAGCCCATATCGGTCCAGATTTGAATATAGCAGCCACATAGACCGATCTCTCGATTTAAGGTTTTGGGCACTTAAAGGCGCATTTATTGTCCGATTTCGCCGAAATTCGGGACAGTGAGTTGTGTTGGGCCCTTCAACACTCTTCTTCAATTTGGCTCAGATCGGTCCAGATTTGGATATAGTTGCCATATAGACCGATATCTCGATTTAAAGTCTTGGCCCCATAAAAGCATGAATTTTTCACCGAATTTTGACGAAAGGCGATTTACGTATATACCCGAGGTGGTGGGTATCTAAAGTTCGCCCGGCCGAAATAAACGCCTTTTTACCTGTTATTTGTATTTTTTTGAAAAACTTTCCTATAGTTTCGACCGATAAGGAGAAACCGTGCAAAAAACTCGACATATACAATCCTTGATGAAGGTCCTATACGATTTTCCCCATTCACCCTTATATACACACATGTTATGTTTTGGTTTTGATTTCTCTCTGACTATGACTATAGCATTGTGGTTTGGATGCAATTCAACTACTGAACATTTATTGGTAAAATTGAATGAATTTTGCATTTCGCGGCTTTTACAAGGGGGGTTTGGTTGAATGCGGCTTTCATCAAATATAGACACAGGATATAGATTCAAATGGTTTGTGGTATGTTTAATTAGTACAGCTTTTAGGTGGGAGATTGGTGGTCTGTTTTATAAGCACTTTTTATCAGCTATTCGTAGATGAAGAAAAAACCAACCAAACCAAATTCTATATTTCAACGTTTGCAACAACTTTGGTGGTGTTTTTTTTTTATTGCTAGAAAAATTTGCTTTGAACTTTTGAGCAAGCAATTAAATTTCATTTATTTTCCCATTTCAATTTTATTTCCTACTGTATCCAGAATACTTGAATTTCTTTGAGTAGAGCGCTTAAAGCCAACAAAATCCATGATCATTCTTTAAATGTTAAAAACTAGGAGTTTTTATACAATTTGCAGTAAAATATGTGGATGGTGTATTCAGAAAATTTGATTCTAATCAAATTTTGAATTGATTTCCTGAAATGTTTAATATCACCTTAACTACGATTGCGTTATAATAACAGGTTTTCATTTTGCAGTAAGTTAATATTGGGTTGCCCAAAAAGTAATTGCGGATTTTTTAAAAGAAAGTAAATGCATTTTTAATAAAACTTAGAATGAACTTTAATCAAATATACTTTTTTACACTTTTTTTCTAAAGCAAGCTAAAAGCAACAGCTGATAACTGACAGAAGAAAGATTGCAATTACAGAGTCACAAGCTGTGAAAAATTTGTCAACGCCGACTATATGAAAAATCCGCGATTACTTTTTTTTTACAATATGCTGTTATTGATATCCCCATCCTAGTTCGTTTAGGATTATGGAATGTTTAAATTAGAATTTTCCATAATCAGCTCTGCTATAAATAGCTTTTGTAAATAAACGTATTTTTGAAATGTTCTCATTGAAATTCTGCACCTACCACAAAATATTGGGTTGCCCAAAAAGTAATTGCGGATTTTTTAAAAGAAAGTAAATGTATTTTTAATAAAACTTAGAATGAACTTTAATCAAATATACTTTTTTTACACTTTTTTCGAAAGCAAGCTAAAAGTAACAGCTGATAACTGACAGAAGAAGGAATGCAATTACAGAGTCACAACCTGTGAAAAAATTTGTCAACACCGACTATATGAAAAATCCGCAATTACTTTTTGGGCAACCCAATACAATACAATACAATTCGAAGCCTTTGGCATAATCATAAAAATAAATATGTGCACAATTAGTTCCATAAAGTCGACTATATTTAATATTCTTTTGTTCAATTTGAAGGTAAATAGTATTTGGTCGATATAAATGGCAATCGCACCATACTCATTGATTATGTAATTTATATTGTATGGGAATTATTGGTGTTCGGAAATGGGGGTTAATGCAATGTAAATTTTTAGTTGGTTTTAAACATTTGCCTCTAGACCATAAGTTAAATAATGAATTATTAATAAAGTAAGAAAAACAAAAATGGATAAAGGTTTTGATATTGAAAAAAGAATTCGATAGGTAGAGAAGTAGATAGATGGTTTATGCATACTTATGATTTGATGTTATAATTTTGATGTTACGAAACATATTCTCTACTAGTTCCGGCACAAAATCGAAGGATTTTCCACTCATTAGACAGTCATCCTTTATGTTGCAAACTCTAGAGTGTTTGCGAAATGAAAATTTCGAAGGATTGCCTGATACAATAGCATTCTGATTAAGGCAAATGTTCATAAACATAACCGAAATCGCTTTGTAAAACCAAGTACAGTATATGAAAAACTCTCTCGCTGTTCAGAAATATAAAGTGGTTTATTTCTTACTATTGGGGTGCATTTAATCTCTCAAAACCGACGCACAGTGGGATAGAACGAAAAAAAATAGTAAAACGTCTGCCATTTGAGAACGGATAGAAATAACTCTTTGAAATTTGAAGTGGTTAAAGCTGAGGTGTTAATATTTAGGCCATAGGTCGTCCGGGTTTTACTTGGCAGGCCCCTAAATTTGGTCACCACGGCATTTTGAAAAATTTTTCATGCCGCCAAATCTTCATTTGTGGTCCGACTTTTGCTGTAAAATCTCTACAAATTAGTCCGGTTGAGGTATACAATGTTTCCAGTGGTTTCGGAAGTATTAGATTTTTAATTGTTTTATCCTCCACCATAGGATGGGGGTATACTAATTTCGTCATTCTGTTTGTAACACCTCGAAATATACGTCTGAGACCCCCCTCGATAAAGCCATGTCCGTCCGTCTGTCTGTCGAAAGCACGCTAACTTTCGAAGGAGTAAAGCTAGCCGCTTGAAATTTTGCACAAATATTTCTTATTAGTGTAGGTCGTTTGTAAATGGGCCAAATTGGTCCATGTTTTAATATAGCTACCATATAAACCGATCTTGGGTCTTGACTTCTTGAGCCTCTAGAGGGCGCAATTCTCGTCCGATTTACCTTTAATTTAACTTTAACTTTAATTTGCACGTAGTGTTTTGGTATCACTTTCAACAACTGTGCTAAGTATAACTCAAATCGGTTCATAATCTGGTATAGCTGTCATATAAACCGATGTTGGATCTTGATTTCTTGAACCAATAGAGCGCGCAATTCTCATTCGATTTGGCATAAGGTGTTTTGTTATGACTTCCAATAACTTTGCTAAGTATGGCGTAAATCGGTAAAGAACTTAATATAGCTATCATATAAACCTATCTTGGATTTTGACTTCTTGAGCCAATAGAGCGCGCAATTCTCGTCCGATTTGGTGTTACTTATAAATGCTTAATTGTTTTCCATGCATTGTGTGCCCACCTAGGTACCGGAGTGTTTTAGCCGCGACAGCCGGGCAATGACATAGCAAATGCTCCAACATCTCATCATCTTCCCCATCACTTGCCGCATCGATTTTGCATAACTGATTTCGTAGTCCTATGTATTCCGTTATGATACCAAAAGCTATACTGAACTCCTTCTCACTTCCTTTCAGTAATAGGCTCGTCCTCTCACGATCCGGATCACCGCATAGGATTTTTGCCATCCTACCGACTTTTTTGATGTTACACAGCGTTCGTCGCACACGCTTTTAACTCGGACTGCGTCGACCCGAAAGCTTCGGGTTAACCAAGTTTATCGACGGCCTTTTCATTCCCCCTTACTCCGTTACGGCTCAACACGCAACCGTGCGGATTGTACCATCCTCAGAAAAGGTGTTAATCTCCTTCTTACATTAAAAGGTTGTTCGTGATCTTACCGTCCTGGTTGATAATGCCCTTATGGCAACTTTACTGTCCTTAAAAGTGTTCACACTCGACGTCCGCGCGTTACCACACCACCTAACGCATTCCGTGATCGCCCGGATCTCCGACTGCAGGACCTTGGATTGTCAATGTAGACCCCCAGGCTCACTCTGTCTTCTAGCTTTGATCCATCTGTGTAAAATGATCTTCCAGATGGAAATACCAGGGTTCCGTCAGTCCAAGACTGTGCCGTTGTGAGGAGGGCCTCACACTCCACATCAAGTGTCGTCTCGGAAACCTCTTCTCTTCCTTCCAGGCTTCCTAGCTTCCAATCGCCGCCTTGATTATACCGCGATGGCATGAGCTGGCCCATCCTCAATCCATTCTCCCATCGCCTTATGTATCATTGCAGCAGTGGCTGCTTCACACTTAATCTGTATGTCAATGGGTCGGATATCTATAATAATATCCAGTGTCCCAGTGGGCGTGGTTCTCAACGCTCCGCCTATGCCAAGGCAACATGTTCTCCGAACCTGTTGTATGTTTCAGAACCTGTTGTATGTTTCATAGCCAGTGGACTGGCTCTACAGGAGCGTGATTAGGCCAATACTTACTTACTCCTCAGTAGTTTGGTGGACTGCTGTGGAGAAAAAGTGCAACATCCTCGGATTCAGGCTTCATTTCCAGCCTACGGCCCGTCTACATAGTGCCCAATATCTGTGAGCCTTCTCTGTACGCTCCTGAATGTGACACTTCCAATTTAGTTTCATATCAAAAATCAATCCTTAGTATTTGACCATGTCGGATATAAAAATCGTTTTGTTTACGAAACGTGGTGCGTCAAATTGGCCCACCTTCGTCTTCCTCCTAAACAGGCATATTTCAGTCTTTTATGGGTTAACATCCAGTGCATTATGTACTTCAAAATAGGCAAGGTTTTTTTTTAATTGGAAAACCCCCTCGAGTTCTCAGAATGCAAAGCCGAAATCCCTCATATGTTTGCTTACTCCATATGTCCCCTTAACACTTGCAAAAAATCTTTTGCTCCTAACAATTTTTTGTAGCCTGCCTTCTAGCCTTCTTGAGCTCTAACTACGGACTTATGGCAAAACTATTTTGATTTACGACCATGGACTAGAGTTGTCCAAATATCGATAGCACTATCGATATTATATTTATTTTTTAATATCGATTGGTATTTTTCCTATCGATACTATCGACAAAGTTCAAATTTTTTGGAAAATTTAACAAAAATAAGCGATGCTACAGTGAAGGTATCCATTAAGACGCATTACGCCTATAGAAGGCGCAATTTTTCTCCGATTAGGCTAACATTTTGAAGAATGATTGCTCTCAAGACTTCCAACTGACTTCATTAAATTTGGTTTTATTCAGTCTGTGCATTGATATTGGTTCTATATTAACCGATCTCTTGATTTTTAGTTCTCATTTTCGTTTGAAATGTAGGTGATGGGAAATTAACGATAGTATCTATATCTGTTATAAGAAATATCGAAAATATCGAATGTTGCGATCGTCGATAGTTTGCCAGCTCTACATTGTACACTGTTTGAGCTATGAAAATAAAGTCCATTATTGAACAGATTTCTACTAACACCGCCATCTCCAACCGGAAAGAAGTCTTCTTTGTGAGGTACTATGCCATTTAAAACTTCTCTCCAAAGAGGTGTCGCACTGCGGCACGCCGTTCGGACTCGGCTATAAGAAGGAGGACCCTTATCATTAAGCTTAAACTTGAATCGGACAGCACTCATTGATATGTGAGAAGTTTGCCCCTGTTCCTTAGTGGAATAGTCATGGGCAAAATTAGCAATTTGCAAGGTATTCTTCTTCATACAAATTTTCAAAAATTACTTGCGTTATAAATCTTATACAATATGCTATGTGCATTGTGATAAGTATTGCAAAGAGCAAACATTTTAATCTACTTCTGCATTGAAATTTTGAGCAAAATAATTATGTTGTAAACATATGTGTGAATTTTAGTTTTGGCCACATATTAATATTGAAACTACAGTGAGTGATAAATGTATGTGTTAGCAGCCTTATTCACAAAACTTAATGAAACCTTGAAATAAGTTTATACTAGGGTTCCGCCAATCCAAGACTGTGCCGCTGGCAGCAGTGCCTCGCACTCCACTTCAAGGTTCATCTCAGGTTTCCGATCGGAAACCTCTTCCATTCCTTCCAGGGTTCCTATCGTCGACTCGATTATAACGCGATGGTATGAGCTGCTCCTATCCTCAATCCATTCTCCCATAGCCTTAAGTCACATAGCCGCAGTGGCTGCCTCACACTTAATCTGTATGTCAATGGGTCGAATATCTAGAATAGTCTCTAGTGCCCTAGTGGGCGTGGTCCTCATCGCTTCGCCTTTGCGAAGATAACATGTTCTCTGAACCTGTGCTATGGTCCTTATGTTCCACTTTTTCTCCATAGCAGTCAACCAAACTACTGAGGAGTAAATAAATATTGTTCTAATCACGCTCCTGTAGTCAGTGGACTATCCTCGGATTCAGGCCCCATTTCGAGCCTACGGCCCGTCTACATAGTGTCCAACATCTGTGAACCTTCTCAATAGGCTCCTGAATGTGACACTTCCAATTCAGTTTCCTGTCCAAGATCACACCTAAGTATTTGACCTTGTCAGATATCGAAATCGTCTTATTGAGAAAACGTGATGCGTTAAATCGGCCCACCTAAGCCTTCTTCGTGAACAGGCATATTTCAGTCTTCTCTGGGTTAACATTGAGACGTCTGGGTCTAGCTCAGTCATATGCCAGACTCTTTCTGCCCTTTCGCATAGCTCGTTCGGATCCTTACCCCTTAGAAGCATTGTAACATAGTCTGCGTAGCAGACGGGTTCAAATCTCTACTCAGTCAGCATCCGTAATAGGTCATTTATGGTGGTCACCCATAGGGTTGGAGATAAAATGTTGTATGTTTTGTTTGAAGTTTGGTACGAACATTATATTTATAAGCTCCAGAATATTCTTGTTTTTGTTAACTAGGGTTCGATCTTACTGAACTAAGTGGGATTTTACTTGTTTTGAAAAACCATTTACTACTTTAATCTCGTGCACTTATTTTTGACACTTTCTGTATATTGGCTACTAATTCAAACACATTCATCATATAAAGATTGCTGTCGATTTCATTATTTCCAAGTTAACAGCCACAATTACTGTCTACGATATGTATTTACTTGGCATACCTAGTATCTCTAGGATATTTACAAAAGTTGTTCACATTAATTTAATTGAATTTATGAATTGGATTCAAAAATAAATACATTAACTAAGCCTTTGGAAAAATGTTAAGTGTTTTGGCAAACTATTTATTTAAAGCGAGGCATTAGAAATATGTGTGAAAGAACACATCTTCTTAGACTTAGATTTATACAGTCATAATGGTTATATAGTCAAGGGTCAGATTCTTAATTGTCGCTCAGACACATAGTCTTCATAATATTTCATAAATAATTGATAATAGTTAACTTCAATTGCATATTAGGTAATATTTTCGATACAAATTTGGATCTTCATTGGCATCAAAAATTATTTAATTGGAATTTGGGTCCACTTTTGCTCAATGTGGCATTTGATTGTGAAAATGTGCAATGGCAAATGCAAATTTACTCATAAAAATTACATTAAGGAACAAGGGCAAACTTCTCACATATCAATGAGTGCTATCCAATTCAAGTTTAAGCTCAATGATAAGGAGCCTCGTGTTTATACCCGAGTCCCAACGGTGTGCCGCAGTGCGACACCTCTTTAGGGAGAAGTTTTTACATGTAGCCAGCATTAAGATGGTATAACCACCGCTGAAAATTTCCTTCTGACGTTCTCGCCAGGAGCCGAACCCAAGCTTTCAGGGTCAGCTGTTGCTGGCTCGGACACTTTCTGAAGGAGTGGGATGCGGCTAGGCACTTCAAGCAGCAGTGAAGATTTAACAACGTTCCGATCTTTCTGACAAGCGACATACTCTTGAACTTTCTGCACCTGCTGAATAGAGGTGGAGAACTATCGATATCGGCAAAAAAAAAACATTTTCCTTTCTTCTGTCTGCTACTCGAGCCCATGGTTTTACGAGCAACCAGTGAACCTGGTTTTGCCGAATGATTTGCGCCAATGGGTTTTACTGCAGAGCCTGGTGGCGCCAACTCCCTGGAGGGAGCTTTTTTTTTTTTGGAGTTCCCGACCTGCTTTAAGATTTTTCTTCACTTGGGGTCTCCTGTATCTGTGCAGTGCCGCTTTGAGTGTATGTTGTTGCAGAAAATGGTCCACTTTCCGATTTTAGTGCTGAATCATTAAGCGGAGCACTATGAGTTTCGAAATGCGTTCGTCATCCGACAAGAGGACATCATTCTCAAAGTCAAGAAGAGCTGCGGCAATCTTACTGATGTTTTCCATTCTGTGAAAAGTTTCTATACCGCAAAGATAAAAGAACTAACAATTGTTTAATTGGTCAGAATGACCAACTTGACTACAAGTCGTCTTCCAATACCGTTTTCCGTTTGCACGTCGGTAAGGCGATTTTGACCGCAGGTAACGGGGTAAACGTTTGCGATGCGACCTAATTCCCACGATGTGGGAGGCAATTGTTCGTGTCGAATTCGAATCATCCGTTTGTATATCGCGCTATTGGTACTTCCATTTGTAATGTTCATGGAGACTTTTAAGGTACTCCTCTTTCCACCGTAGGCAAAATTGTTGGGTAAGCGACTTGCTATTACGAAACCGTTTAACGATACGCAAAGGAGATCCCTCGATTAATGGCTTCGGAGGATTAAGTATTGGAGACTCTACTAGAAAATGACCAGATGTTAACGCTACAGCATTATTCGGGTTGTCACTCATTGGGCAAAGCGGCCGAGAATTTAAACACGCCTCAATTCGAGAAAGTATCGTAGAGAATTCTTCAAATACGATCCAAACGGTTTATAACCTAATATAGCTGCCATATAAACCGATCTCTCGATTTGAAATCTTTATACATCGGCTATAAGTCCCCGAGTCCACATGTGCCGATTCTTATTGGTCCACCTTCGTTGCCATTTATCGATGGTCCTCCCCCATATGTCTCTCTGGGTGTTGAAACCTCGGGGTGTAAAGCCTGGCGCTATCCATGGCCTGTAGGCTTATCGGCACCATTCCCAAAGAGTATAAGATCTAATACAAGAGAGGGTTTATGCTTTGTCTTCCCCTTCCCGTAAAATAACTCGCGTTAAAGACACAACATTTTTATTGTATTCCAATTGGATTCACATTTAGGGTTGCAACATTTTCGGGTTATTCTGTTTTGATTCGGGCATTCCTTCGAACATTTTTTCGTATTTTGCTTTGTTTCTTTGCAACCGAAAGTTGGAATAAAGGAAAAACGAAATATCGTAAGCAATTCAAATATGTTGTGTCTTTAAATTTTGTCACTCGTCATCCCGTATTGCCCTCTAACGCCAGCTCTTGTTCTTTCTTACGCTCTTTGACCATTCCAGCTAACACAAGGGCTGCCAGATCCTCCACTGTGCGGTGGGATTATATGACTATAACAGTCGCAGTCCTCTTTTAATTCACAGTATTGCTTCACTTTCACTTTGGTGTAGGGTGCACCAGCTTTGCAGCAGGCGAGTTTTAAGCTATTTGCAATGTTGAATGTTTGTCCATGTTTTACCAAATATGTTTTCCTTTTGTAGACTAATTTTTGACACTCTCTATATATGTGCATGTATTGGCTACTACTGCTACCACATTCACATATTTAAATTGCTGTCGATTTTATAATTTCTTATTTTACAGCCCCAATTACTGCTTTACTTCTTCATCATATTTACTAAAACTATTCACATTGATTTATATGAATTTATGTATTAGATTTAAGAATAAATACATTGACTTAGCCTTGGGCAAAATATAGTGTTGTGGCAAAGTATTTATTGAAAGAGAAGTATTGGAAATATGTGTGAAAGAGAATTTCTTAGGCAAACTAATACATTCATAATTATTTGTATAGAATATATGAATCAATTTCAGACAAGTCTCAAACACATAGTCATCATACCAATTATTAGAAACATAAGTTATCTAACAATTACATGTTGATACAATTTTAGTACCTTTCTTGCTTTAAAAGAGTGTCACATGGTATTTAAATATACTTCTAGTTTAATCCCACACAATTTAGTAGCTTTCGTACCTAGCATTTCTTTTCATGGGTATACACACAAAAAAAATATATTTAGTTTTCTATTAAGGAAATTTTCGATAAGTAATCTTCTTTTGTGAAAAATGTTGGTATTTTGTTGTTGATTAGAGTTTATGCTTTTTTATGATAAATGCATGCAAGAATTTTCAATGAATGTTGCAGACTAATAACCACTTAACACTGATGGTTTAACCTGGATTTATGGCTCACGTCAGTTTTGTTTTGTAACCAACATGCAGGGGATGTCGCCTATATGAGCAGTATTGTGTATTAATATTCGTCTTCAATTTATGAACGTCAATGTTGGTGGAAAATACATACGGCGAAAAATTAATTTTCTTGCCAATGCATGGTTCGGTAAACTGACCTATCAATTACAAACGGGTGTGAGTTCCTGGCAAGTATAGTTTTTCTGGGGAACATCCTAACATTGGGATAAGAAGACGGATATTCCCGGAACACATGCCATGAAAGTAACGACAGAATAGTACTACGCTACCCACATTCGGACGATGTTCTAGAAAAGCTAAAGAGTTGGTTACTCTACTGCCCCAATCAACATCATCGCTTTCCGCTGAACCTGGTCAAGTAGCTCCCAGGATGACTTTGGAGCTTCCATCCTCGGCCTGATGTAGGTAGTATGGATATTAAAAAGATCAGAAGTTTCACCTCTTCTTCTTGTAGCGCAAAAAAAAGGCCCAAACACTTAAATGCTTCCTTCGATATTTCGAATACGTGTTTTGACCAACGGATATTACACTGTACCGCCCAAAGAGCGTAAGAAAGAATAAGAGCTGGCGTTAGAGTCCAATACGGGATGACGAGTGACAAATTTTAAAGACACAACATGTTTGAATTGCTTACGACTTTCGGTTGCAAAGAAAGAAAGCAAAATACGAAAAAATGTTCGATCGAATGCCCGAATCAAAACAGAATAACCAGAAAATGTTGCAACCCTCAATGCGATTCCAATTGGAATACATGGAAAATTTTGTGTCTTCAACGCGAGTTATTTTACGGTACGGGGAAGACAAAGCAGAAACCCTCTCTTCTATTTCTAACGCTCTTTGGTACCGTCATGCCCAGAACATCAAAAGCATCTGACTGCACAATGTCTATACCGTCGATAGATATCGGCGATTATAGTGGGTCAGTGAATCGCTTGTGAGACAAAAAATTGTACTGCGTCTTCTGTGCGTTAAAATCTACTCCGTTCATTCTACCGCACTCGGAAATGGCCAACGAATCCTGGAAGAGCGTTTCATCCATAATGAGCCTCCTGTCCACAGTGAATGACACAGCATGCTAGGTTCGGCCGGGCGGAATCTTGGCAACCTATCACCATGGACTCTGCTAAAAATTTATACAAAATAAATTCAGTTGAAATGCATAATTTTATTCTACATACCAAATTTCAGTCAAAACAACAAAAATGAAAGCTTCTAGGAACCGAACAAGGATGATCGAGAGACCGGTTTATATGGAAGCAATATCAGGTTAAAGACTGATTTGGACGGTACTTGGTACAGTTGTTGGTGGAAGTCATAACTGAACAACGCATGCAGAATTTTAGCCAAATCGGACAAAAATTAAGGCTTGTAAGGACTCAAGATGTCAAATCGGGAGATCGGTTTATATGGGAGCTATTTCATGTTCTTGACCGATTTGGACCGTACATGGCACTTGATGAGAGTGATAACAAAACCTAATGTGCAAAATTTCCTCCACATCGGACAAAAATTTTAGGTTCCAGGGGCTCAAGAAGTCAATTCGGGAGGAGTCAGGTTATATACCGATTTGGACCGTACACAGTTGGCACAGTTGTTGAAAGTAGAGCAGAACACCGCATGCAAAATTTCATGCAAATCAGAAAAAATTGAGGCTTCCAGGGACTCAAGAAGTCTAATCGGGAGATGGGTTTATATGGGAGCTATATCCAAATCTGAACCGATATTGCTCATTTGTAATGCCCAAAGACCTACATCAATATTAAGTATCTGTGCAAAATTTCAAGTGGCTAGCTTAACGCGTTTGACTGCTATCGTGATTACGACAGACGGACGGACATGGTAGTTCGACTGAGAATGTCTAGAAGATCAAGAATATATATACTTTATGGCGTCCTAGATCAATATTTCGAGGTGTTACAAACGGAATGACGAGATTAGTACACCCCCATCCTATGGTGGTGGGTTTAAAAAGCTAAATGAATGCCATTTACATGCAACATGCGGTAAAATACACAACAAAACCCACCATCTTAAACGTCATTTGCTTATGTGTTCGTTCAAGCGGCGTAAGTTTCAATACATAGAAATATACTGTTTCAGTTATGCAGAAATTTAAAAATGATGCGTTGTGGCATGAGATGCGTTCGACCGCTGCAGATCTCTGGTGTGAATGCAAAGCCATACGTGGGAGTATTAGTGGTGAAAGTAAGAGAAAAAAATGGTGTGAGAGAAAGAGAATCACTACTTAGCTGAGGGTGTTGTGGGGATGTATTGTGATGTGCTTGGCCCTACTTGGTATGTAGGTCAACCAATTCCTTAAGGCTCTGCGTGTGAGGCATTTGAATTTTTGTTGTTTGTATATGTTTTGCGAGATTGCACAACAATACAAAAATTGTTTAACTACAGGTCATATGTAGGAGGTGGATTTATATATATTACGGCCAAACGGCTGAATGGATTTTAATGAAATCGAAAGATATTTTTCCAGATATGTGAAAAATATATACGAAAATTAATTTTCCGTAAAAAAATTCTATGAAAATGAGGAATTCATTTTCAATAAAAGAAGAGGAAGCAGAAACACAGCAAATTGTTGTTGCTTTTTACTTAAGCATCCGTTATTTGTGTGAATGCAAAGCCACAGGTGGGGGTATTAACGGAGAGAGAAAGAGGTAACTGGAATGTGCGAGAGACTTTGCTAAAAGAGTTCACCGCTAGGGTGCGGGTGTGTGGAGGTGTAATGCTTGTGGCCCTAGTTAGTGTGAGAGTTAGTCAGTAGCCTAAGCTGCGGCTATGGACAATGGCGTTTGTGGTTTAATATGTTGGCAACGGTTAAATACAACTTTGGCAACGCACTTATTTAAACATTAAAAGGAATCAAAGTTACTAATTGTGTGGCCACAATATGCACTTAATGATTAAAATAGTTGACGGAGAGTTAAAACTAGTAAAGGAAAGAGGGTGCTGCGTTTTTGCTTACATTATGCGATGGGTCCCATATGTTTGAAGGGGAAAAATCAATGTCTTTTTGTACGTTTCTACGTTCGTAGTGCAGTTTATATTTCAATATCAAAAGGAGATTGTGTGAGAGATTACTCTGCCACTGAACAACCCAAAGCAACAAGTAGGGAAATCTGAGTCTCGAATGGAGGGCAGAGCGAATCTGACATAAAAATATAACGTTAGTATATGGCGGTCATTCTTTTTCCTTAAATAATCTATCATGACAATAAGGGTTTTATACTTGCATTTTTCTATATAAAATGAAATTTAAAAATTTTTTACTTTGCGAGATTACCATTCGCACATGACCGAGCTGCTTAACATGCTGACTACTCTTCAAAAAGCTATGATCGCATTGATTGGGTTTAAACACTCAATTAATCTCCTGGTCCAAAAATGCAAATTTTGCCCATGAACATTCCACTAGGGAACAGGAGCTAACTTCTCACATATCAATGAGTGCAATCCGATTCATGTTAAAGCTTAATGATAAGGGGACTACATTTTTAAGCCAATTCTCTTGGAGAGAAGTTTTACATGGCATAGTACCTTACAAATGTTGCCAGCATTAGGAGGGGAAAACCACCGCTAAAAATTTTTTCTGATGGTCTCGCCAGAATTCGAACCAAGGCGTTCAGCGTCATAGGCGGACATGCTAATCCCTGCGCTACGTTGGCCTCCTACGGCAGTCCGGTAAACAAATAATCGTAAATACCTTCAAAACATTTTTTTTTGAGTGCATATACTAATGGCTATTGTTTATGTTTCATATTTGCTCGTACACTTTTGATTTATGTATTTGATTTTAATCTGCCTTAATTGCAAAAAATAATTTATATTTGTATTTAAGATATACAAATATGCTATCTATTTACAAGAAAAACCATATGTACTCTTCACACTTGACAGGAGTATATAAAACATAATCCTCAAATATTTATGTTTTACTTTATTTGCTTGCAAGTTCTTCCAGTAAGGAAGATTCAAAACATTGCAAACAAAAAGAAAATACACAAAATAATTTAGGAAGAAAACAAAGCGCTCTTACTAATTGCTTAAAACCTCAAAGCAAACCTCACATTTTGTACTAGACTAGAGGGTCAGGTAATAAAGCGGTATAGAGCCCCCACCAACCATGGTGTAACAGAGTGGTTTTGTTGTTGCCAAGAACATCAATTTTAATTTTATCTTGTTTAAATGGACTCCAAGATCTTTGTTGTACTTGTTCTCCTTGTTGTCCTTATTGTCGTTGGTATTGCTGTTACTGCAATGTCCTTCTTTTAGGTAATATAAAATTATTGCTTGTTAACACTTGACCATAATTTAATAGAGACAATTATAATAGACAATCCGTTGTTTTATGTACCCAAGAGCAAATCAAAATATAATAAATTATATTTAATGACTACGGGCAATATTTTATGGCCAAGATATACGAAGTACGCATGCAGATTGTGATCAGCTGGAGCCTTGGGTTCGTACTACGCATAACGTAGATGCGAAAATAAGCATATGTACGGCGGTTACATGGTAAAGAGAATACATGAAAAAGTAACAGAAAATGAGAATTATTACTAGATTTCTCAATGCCCCCTACTAATCTCCTGAGTGAAAAGAACCTATTTTTTAATTCGCTTTGCAATGATATCTCTCCTCGTAATAAGGTTTTCTAGTCACTTCGTATAGCTACAAATAGGGTATTTTAATTTAGTCATTCCATTTGCAGCACATCGAGATATCAATTTCCGACCCTACAAAGTATATATATTTCGGATCGTCGTAGAATTCTAAGACGATTTAACGATGTCCGTGTGTCTGTCCGTCCCTCTGTTGTAATCACTTTGCAGCCTTCAAATATTGAGATATTGAGCTGAAATTTGCCACAGATACGTCTTTTTGATGCACGCTGGTTAAATTCTTGAACAGGCCAAATCGGACTATATTTTTATATAGCTGCTATATAGATCGATCTGTCGATATAGGGTCTAATGCCCATAAATGCTTTATTTTTCATCCGATTTTGCTGAATTTGAAACAGTGAGTAGTTTTAGGCCTCCCGACATTCGACCCAAAATATGGTCCATATAGGACTATATTTTTATATAGCTGCTACATATACCGATCTGCCGATAAAGGGTCTAAAACATATAAAAGTTTTATTTTTTAACCGATTTCGCTGAAATTTGAAACAGAGGGTAAGCTTAAGCCTTCTTATATCCGTCCTAAATATGGATCAAATCGGACTTTATTCAGGTAAAGACCGATCTCCAGATAAAGGGTCTAAAGCCCATAAAAGCTTTACGTTTTAACCGATTTTGCTGAAATTTGAAACATTGAGTAGTTTTATGTCTCCTAACATAGGACACAAATATGTTTCAGATCGAACTATAGTTAGATATAGCTGCCATCTAGACCGATCTCCCGATTAAGGGTCTGAAGGCCATAAAAGCTTTATTTTTTAACCAATATCGCTGAAATTTGAAACAGAGGGTTATCTTAAGCCTCCTTATATACGACCTAAATATGGATCAAATCGGACTATATTTAGGTATAGCTGCCATAAAGACCGATCTCCAGATAGAGGGTCTAAAGCCCATAAAAGCTGTATTTTTTAACCGATTTCGCTGAAATTCCAAACATTGAGTAGTTTTATGCTCCTTCTCCTAACATAGGACACAAATATAGTTCAGATCGGACTATAGTTAGATATAGTTGCCATCTAGACCGATCTCCTGAATAAGGGTCTGAAGGCCATAAAAGCTTTATTTTTTAACCAATATCGCTGAAATTTGGTTAAAAAATTAGGCCGATCCCCAGATAAAGGGTCTAAAGCCCATAAAAGCTTTATCTTTTTTACCGATTTCGCTGAAATTTTAAACATTCAGTAGTTTTATGCCTCCTAACATGGGACCCAAATATGGTTCAGATCGGACTATAGTTAGATATAGCTGCCATTTAGACCGATCTCCCGATTAAGGGTCTGAAGGCCATAACAGCTTTATTTTTTAACCGATTTCGCTGAAATTTGAAACAGTAAATAGCTTAACGCCTTCTAACATTGAACCCAAAAATGCTTAAGATCGGGCAATATTTAGATAAAGCTGCCATATAGGCCGATCTGCCGATAAAGGGTCTGAAGCGAATAAAAGCTTTATTTATTACCCGATTTCGCTGAAATTTGAAACATTGAGTAGTTTTATGCCTCCTAACATAGGACACAAATATGGTTCAGATCGGACTATAGTTAGATATAGCTGTCATATAGATCGATCTCCCGATTAAGGGTCTGAAGCTCATAAAAGTTTTTTTTATTACCCGATTTTGCTGAAATTTGAAACATTGAGTAGTTTTTAGCCTCCTAACATAGGACCCAAATATGTTTTGGATCGGACTATATTTAGATATAGCTGCCATACAGACCGATATTCCGATAAAGGGTCTGAAGCGAATAGAAGCTTTATTTGTTATCCGATTTCGCTGAAATTTGAAACAGTAAGTAGTTTTAAGCCACCCGTTATCCGACCCAAATATAGTAAAGATCGGACAGTATTTAGATATAGCTGCCATATAGACCAATGTGCCGATTAAGGGTCTGAAGCTCATAAAGGCTTTATTTATTACCCGATTTTGTTGAAATTTGAAATACAAAATTCAACACTGACTTATATTTATTAGCCCACTCAATATCCGTGTCGAATTTGGGTTCATAGGTTATCCAATTTTCCTTTGATTGTGCCGAAAGGGGGTTTTCATATATACACGAGGTGGTGGGTACCCAAAGTTCGGCCCAGCCGAACTCAATGCCGTTTTACTTGTTATACTTCAGGTTGTTTATGTTGATAAAATCTCTTTTAAAACTGCAACTGATCCATTAGATCCATATATGGTTTCCATGGAATCGTCTTTATTAAGCTTTGCCTGCATATTTTACTAATCTCTTTTTGTTTACTGAATGTCTCATATTTTTAAGAAAATATCTATGCTTAAGATAATATATGGCTTGCATGCCAACACTGGAGTTCACTCACTTACGCCCAGTTTTAGCTTTATGACTATCTTTTCATACTAAGAATTTTTATATCGCCATCTACTACACAATTCTTTTAAAAGTTAAATTGCATTTTCTTGTAATTTTTTCTTAAACTTTTATTTAACACGTCTGCCTGAAATTTGACAAAATACACTTTGGGGAGAGATTGTGTTGAACATAAAGACTTAAGGATGTTATTTTCTTCTTTTTTTCGGTTTTTGTTCAGGCAATATGTTTTCGACGGGACATGAAACCTAAGTGCGGATTATTTCCAAATGAGTAAAGAAACAGCAAAATGTCTGGTTGGTGATTAAAACTGAGGTGCAGACATTTTGCCCGAAGGCAAACAAAAATAAATTTTGTTGAAATAAAAAGAAAACAAAATTCACATGCAATGAAATTATAATTCAACAAAAACAAGTAAAAAGGCATTAAGTTCGGCAGGGTCGAGCTTTGAATACCCACCACCTCGGGTATACGTATAAAGCACCTTTCGTCATAATCCGGTGCATAATTTATGCCCCCATAGCAACTATATCGAAATATGGTCCGACTCGGTTAGAGGCTCCAGAATACACTCGGGAGATTGGTTTATATGGGAGCTATATCAGGTATTGGACCGATGCCATACTTGGCACGTATTTTGGAGGCCACAGAAGAAAACATAGTGAAAAATGTTTGCAAATTTTGTTAAGAATGCTGCTGTGATGCTGTGAGAACGTCGAGGAAGAAGAGACTAGGGAACATCTGCTGTGTATGTGTTCAGGCAGTCGGAAGGAGTTCCACTTTAGGTTTTCGTTTCTTTGAGAACTTGTCTGATTATGCTGATGTGAACATTCCCAAGTTTTTGGGCCTTTTAAAGCGATCTGGATGGTTCAACGGTAGGACCTAGAAGATATGTTCCTTCTCCTGTTTCTGTGGTATCAGACTGCCACTGTAATCTAACCTAACCAAACCATGATCGATTCCGACCACACTTGGTACATTTGTTGAATGTCATAGAAAACTTCATAGAACATAATTTCAGTTACATCGGATAAAAACTGCACCCTCTAAATAATCAGGATGTCGGCTTATATTGGAGCTATATAAGGGTCTACGTAGACCAATTCACACCATACCTGACACATACATATGTTAAAGGTCATAGAAGAGGTCACTGTGGAAAACTTCACCAAAATCGTATAAGAATTTCGTCCTATAGCCTCAAGAAGTATGATCGGGAGATCGGTGTATATGGGAGCTACATCACGTTTTGTACCGATTCGGACCATACTCCGCACATCTGTTATATGTCATAGAAAACGTCATAGTACAACTTTCAGACAAATCAGATTAAAATTGCACCCACCAAAGGCTCAAGAATTCAAACCGGGAGATCGGTTAATACGACAGCCTTATCTAAACATAAACGGATTTGGCCCATTTACAATCCTAGCTGAACTGTTCTAATAAGAAGTATTTATGCCAATTGACTTTCATTAACTCTAAGGGTTTTCATCGTTTGGTGGTGGTGGCATTACACAAACATTTGTTGTACCCTCCGGCATACGATGGGTGATTCTAATTTCGTCATTCGGTTTGTTACACCTGGAAATATTGGTCTAGAACCCCATAGAGTATATATATTCTTCATCGCTATGACATTTTAAGTCGATCTAGCCATGTACGTCCGTCTGTCGAAAGCACGCCTACTTTCGAAGGAGTAAGCCTAGCAAATCAGCTCACGTTTATATATAGCTCCCATAACAACCGATCTCCCGATTATACTACTTGATTATACTAGAGAGCGCAATTCTTATCCGATTTGGATGAAGTTTTGTACAATGACTTCTCATGTGACCACCACCAACATCCAGACCAAATATGGTTATGATCAGTCTCTGCACGCTATAAGTTGTTGCCATCAGTAATAAAAACTCGTATTAAAACTGTTATACAAACTGTCATACAAACTTTCACATTATGGTACGAATGCGAACTTCTTTAAAGTCTTTGTTATATGAATTTTTGGTACGCAAATGATTATACAAACTCTTATGGAAACTGTTATACAATCTGATATATTAACTGTTATACAAACTGTTATACAAACTGTTGTACAAACTCTTCTACAAACTCTTCTACAACCTTTTATAGAAACTGTTATACAAACTGTTGTGCAAACTCTTCTACAACCTTTTATAGAAACTATTACACAAACTTTCATGTACACTGTTATACAAAATATATAGCCAAAAGTATTCATAAAATGGGAACGCTAACATTTTTTTAACAAAGTTGCACTCGTGGATTGAAGAATTATATTTGTGTTCTTGGTGCAAGGAACAATAGAACACTTTAAGCGAAATGTGTTACATATTTGGCAAATCTGAACGTTACAATAGACAAACTATAATTTATAGGTAACACACATACAAAAAAAAACCAAACAAACTGTTATACAATTTTTAAGTTATCAATGTCCAAGAATTTTATTTTGGACAAATTGTATTCAAAAGATTTAAACTATTCCCTTTTTTTAGGTAAGAACAACAAATACTGATGATGGCCGGAAAACATACATATCAGAATGTGGGCCAGTAAAACCATTGCCCACTGGTTCAAAATTAAAATACTTCAGGTAAAAATTCTTAGTCAAAAGCAAACCCTAAACTGTTCTTAAAAGAACTATGGAACGTTTTATTTGATATTGAAATAAGATTTTTTTTGACTTCGATTGGTATAAAAAAGGATAAAAGAGAAATAATTTTGCCAATTCTTTATATGTTCAATTGAGGCGGCATTATATTGTGGATAAAAGCCTTAATATGCATGGATTGTTTCTGTAAAAAAAAGGGTGTTTATTTAGTCTGGTGGGGAGAATTCCCAAAATCAGAACCTACTAAGGGGGGTGGGCGCATCAATTTTTACTTTAAATTGTGCATAGATGAAGGATTTTGGACCTAATTTTCATTCGATTCGATTCCAGTCGATGAAAGAGGTGTTACTTACCACACGCAGATATAAGATACCGGAAGTTATATTACCGTTTCTGGACGACATCACTCGGCAGCGGTCCTAGCACTCGATCTGAAATTGTCCTGGAAAAGAAATAAGGTGAAAAGACGCTGTAAGTCATTGTGGTTTCCTCTATTGGGAAGATGCTAGGTAATATTGAAAAATAACAACTTCGGTCGAAAAACGACTACGAAATTTGTTAATTTTCCGGCAACAATTAAATTTGAGTCTCAACGACCCTTAGCCAACATACAACAACAAAAATATATCTATAAGCATTGTAAAAAAACATCTAACCAGCCGACGCATGTGCTTTTCTTCGGTTGGTGGTGTTTTTGTTATCTTTGTTCGGCTCGCGCTGTTTTGTCTCTTTCGTTTTACTGCTAGTCTCGGGTTTTCCTCTGTCAGTCACTTTCTACTTTTACGCTTAAAAACTAATTTTAATAATTTTGGTGCCGCAGAGTATTGAACTCATGATCTCGTGTTTGGTAGTCTTGCACGCATCCTCCAGCATATCGACATCATCTTCTTTATGATGAAATAAATCAAAAAGTACTGCTGCACAGTAATAAGTGTCTCAATTAATTAAATTACAAAAAAGGTAAAAACCACTCAAAAATTTTTTTTCTAAAACGAAATTCATATTTTTTAAGCCGAATTTTCTAAAAAAATTAAATAAAAAAAAAACATAATTTTTTTTTGGCCGACCGGGGGACTCTAACCTTGGCTTGCATGTCATGAATGGCATGACAGTTTGTGCTCTACATAGTAGTACTCCTTACAACTACCTCAACTAAAGGATTTGTTGGAAGTCAATAAAATTTAAACAATTTTGTCAGTCAACGTACTTCAAAAAATGTCGTCAAAATCGGATCAGATTAAGACATAGCTCCCATATATTTCTTTCATGCGATATGGCGTTTTAATGCAGTGGAAGCCACAATTTTGGTCCGATCTTTACAAAATTTAGCATGAGGTGTTTTACTTGACGTCAATATTTGACCCAATTTCATAAATATCGGTCCAAATTTATTTGCTGCTCCAATATACTTTGTTTGGAGGCCACGGTGCCAACAGTGGTTTTCCCCTCCTAATGCTGGCAACATTTGTGGGATACTATGCCATGTAAAACTTCTCCCCAAAGAGGTGTTGCACTGCGGCACGCCGTTCGAACTCGGGTTCCCAAGATTTTGCCCGGCCGAACTTAGCACGTTTCTACGTGTTACTTTCTCATAAATACATCTTCTCGCTAGGGTATCACAATCGGCCAAACTGGCTTCTACATGCTCTGGTTTCTCGCCATGGGAGATCAAAAGCGTGGCAGGAAACAATGGGTCTGATAATCCAACCAGGGATGGATCGCTGAATCACAAAGCAAACCCTGTGCGAACTATTTGCGCTTTCTACCATGACCGTGCAAATGGAGCATGTACTGATATTTTTGATTGCAAGGTGGCTACGGCTTTGTGACGGAGTTCTTTACGAAAGAAGGCGAAACATATCCAGGGGCTAAGGATAACTTCAGGCTAATAATAGAATTCTTGACTGGTTACTCCCAAAATCAGGTCTTTGACACTGGCACAGGGAGACGCAAACTTTTGCAAGGATTGTGGTGATGAAGGGATGTTGAAGACAGTTGACCACCTTTTATGTCACTCTCCTGCTATTGCGGGCAGAAAGCCCAGGATTATCGTTGAAGTCCTCTGCCCGTATGGATGGACTAAGTTCTATAACAAAATTTTCATAGATAAATTTGCGTTTTTCTGTTTTCCAGCTTGTATTCTCTCCAGACACACAGCTCTCGCATAATTCTAGGAAACTGTTGGGGCTTAAAATGGCTGACAAGAAAAACTCTCACCAATGGGGGCTCTTATCCGGTTCGGCTGTCATCGTTGTCATGTCTCTTTCCTTCTCTTTTTTATACTACTGTCTGGCACCTCACTAAAGTGTAACTTTTTCTGTATATCCGGTCGACGATTAAAGCTGCTAGCGACCGGGGTTGGTAGACGCGTTCCCTTTGCAAATCCAAATTTGCCCATGAACATTCCATTAAGGAACATGGACAAACTTCTCGCATATCAATAAGTGCTCTCCTATTCAAGTTTAAGCTCAATGATTAGGGGCCTATTTTTTACAGCCAAGTCCGAACGGCGTGGCGCAGTGCAACACCTTTTTGGGGAGAAGTTTTTACAAGGCGGCCATACCATTTTTTGGTAGGACATAGTTTCTCACAAATGTCTGGAATAACTACTGCTACAAAGTTTTTCTGATGTTCACCCCAGCATTTGAACCCAGAGGCGGACATGCTATCATCTGCGCTACGGTGGCCTCCCGTGTTCCCTTCAACCTATACATAACATGGTTATTAATTTTAGTAATACCTCAAAAACATTGATTTAATATCTTATAAAGTCCTTATTTCTGCTAGCCATTACATTTTAGGTCATGTCTGTCCGTTTGGCTGTTTCAAACACGTACAGCAACATTTAAAACCAGGCTTTCTTGTTGATTGACGTACACACACACACACACAATATTCCATTAAAATTGTCGCCTGTGTAAACCGACAAACCTATAATTTATTGCCGCCAGACAGTATTATTTTGGATTATGTTTTAAATTTTCATTTTCATCCCACGCGGTATATGTTGAGTGCTACACTTTATTGAAATAACTCTTGCCCACTTAAAAGAAAATCCATACTTAAACAAAGTTACGAAACATTTAAGTGTCCTCGAAATTATGTACGCAAGGACACAAAGACCTTTAGGCGAAAACTTTTCCTTTGCTATGCAGATTGTAAAAAATTCCGATTGCAAATTAAATTTTGCAATGACTTCTTAAGTCCAGGGACACAGCTTCAATTAACTCAATAGCGATTTTTTTAATTCTTAATCCCCCTTTGAGCCCTCAAATGAAGAAAGAACTTCAATGCTTGGCAATCAGAGAGTGTTGTAGGTAGTTTAAAAAATTTTTCACTTTATCGCTGCCAGACAAGTTTTCGATAATACTTAATTGATACCTGATGTTGAGTGCGAGTTTATGCCAGGCAACGTGAATGACATAAAACCCAGAGATTTGCGTCATGGAAAACTGGGTTGCCCACTTTGAGGCACGTGTTGTTCAATGCTAGCAGAGCATTGCATATTTTAAGGCTGTCGCTAAGATGAAAAGATTCTTTTCTCTTCTGTTATAATAATTACAATATCACTTAATCCTACAACACTTGAATTATAATACTTATGCAATTCGATTTATCCTTGGTCATCTCGTTTGTCTTATCACAGCTATCATTTCTGTTATATTGTTGGGTATACCGAAAAAAATTATTTATTTTTCCAAAAGCAACCAGGAATTGATGAGAAGCCATAGGTAGAACAAACTTGTAAATTTATACTAGCTTTAAAAGCAAACTCAAACAAAATCCCTCAGATAAAAGTCTGTCGACGAACAAAAAAAGAACAGCCATAAATTTTGCAAATGAAAGTATGCGAAAATCAAATCGTATAAAAACTCAGCATTTTACTAAATGGAATATGAATTCTGATGAATGCATGGTGTTTTTTTGTGTGCAGGGGAAAACGATGATAATTGGAAGCATCTGATTTAAGTAGATTTAATATCTACCCATGCTTATGCGGCAAAAGGAACAAAAGTTTAATTTGTTCAATCATAAGCACAGCTACGCATGGCATGATTTATATGGAAATTTTTGAAAAATTACAAAGGCAATGTACGCTTTGAATTTTCCACAATTGTGAGAGGATTTTCTCTTTTATGATATGGCAAGATGGAAAATGAAACCTAGATTGAAATAAATGAGGTAACATTGTAAGGAGGCTACAAGGACTTCACTGTCCCCCGATCAAAAAGGGATAAACTATTTGATCATGTTGTGATAGATGCAAGGCATTCATTCAAACAATGATTGGGATAATTTTTTTCAGCAAAGATAGCCAACCGTCTATTAAAAACGCACAATCTGCATCATAGTAAAGCGGGACATCGAAAGGATACAGATGCAACAGGTGACATACTCTAAGAGTGCTTGAATGAAGCACTATTTCTCCCTATAATGAAAATTTATTGCATTGGAAATTTCCCCATGACCATTACAGAGTAGTTTAAATTAGGTCCACACTATGCAACTATGGACATACACCTAAGCCAGCAATCGGCTTATAGTGCGCTCTAAATACTAAAAAGTAACGTCGAGAAAGAAAATCTAAATCAGAAATTCAATGCTGCTTACAAAATCCCTAATTGTTTTCTATACCACTCCCCTAAGTTAGTTCATGTCTGATATTGTGTCCACACCTAAGTGTCGGGCAATGATATAGGATAGACTGTTACGTCTCATCAAATTACCCACATGATACCACTTGCCGAACCGATTTTTCATAAGTGAGCTCGTAGTTCTATGTGTCTCGTTATAATGTCGAAAGCTAAACTGACCGCCTGCTTAATTCGCTTCAGTAATAGCCTATTCTTCTCACGATCTGGATCCCCCCATAGAATACGATATTTGAGATTAGAAAATTAAATTGATATCCAATTTCAGGGCGAAATGTTTGGGAGACAATGCATCCCTCCTTAATTTTCCCTTAGCTTGATATATATACCGACCATGGCAATATGGGGCTGAAATGAAAGGTTTTTAAATGTAGAGAACGAACATTATATAAGAATCTCGTATATCTTCAGGACCAATTAGCCACGCCATCCCAAACGTGATATTTACCATCCACGTAGTAAAAACTTTTCCACAAAGAAGTGCCGCACTGATGCATGCCGTTCGGACTCGGCTATAATGAGGTGGCCCCTTATCATTGAGCTTAAAACTTAAATCGTACAGCACTCATTGATATGTGAGAAGTTTGCCCCTGTTCCTTAATGGAATGTTCATGGGCAAATTTGCACTTGGAAGTATGATATTCAAATAAAAGGTTTTTGTGAATACAGTGTCTTGGGACACATCCCATGCAAAACGGGACGCGATTTCTGACCATGATAATATGGCATTCAAATGATAGGTTTTTGGGATAGTGAATGAATTTGATGTTCACATTCAAATCGAAATGACTAAGGGACAATTCCACCCCCCAAAACACCCCAACACAGCAACGTAAGGCTTAAAAAAAGGTAAAATGGCAAATTTTGCCCATGAACATTCCACTAAGGAACAGGGGCAAACTTCTCATATATCAATGAGTGCAGTCCGATTCAAGTTTTAAGCTCAATGAGGAGGCCACCGTAGCGCAGAGGTTAGCATGTCTGCCTATGACGCTGAACGCCTGGGTTCGAATCCTGGCGAGACCATCAGAAAAAAAAAAATTTTTACGGTGGTTTTCCCCTCCTAATGCTGGCAACATTTGTGAGGTACTATGTCATGTAAAACTTCTCTCCAAAGAGGTGTCGCTCTGCGGCACGTCGTTCGGACTCGGCAAAAAAAAGGTATTAAAGAGTAACAGTAGATCCTGCGGTGCAGACCTGGTACAGCTTTGTTGATATAAATATATACTACCATAAATGGAGAGATTTTTTACAAAAAACTTGTCAATAACGATAGTTTTATCAACATCTAATTGTTGTTGTTGCAGCAGTGTGTTGTACACTAAGGCGGCAGCCCTTGGCCAATCCGGTACGTACAACCGGCTGCCATGGGATTGAACATCATATATTACATGTTTGCTTTTAACATAAAATGCTTGTAACTCCTTAATTAAGCGTTCAGTTCAAAATAAATGATTACTACTAAAATCATTAGAATAACTGATGAATATTCAGGAATATTACAGGTTTTGTTAACTTAAAATGCTTGTATATCCTTATATAGTGCCAAGTACTTGCATTAGGCCACCATGGCGCATGTCCGCCTATAACGCCGAACGCCTGGGTTCAAATTCCAGCATGAACATCAGTAAAATGTTCAGCGGTGGTCATCCCTTTACAAATGCTGGCTACATTTATCCTGCCATGCTAAACTTCTCTACCAAGCGGTGTCGTTATGCGGCACGCCGTTCGGACTCGGCATAAAAAAGGAGGCCCCTTATCATTGAGCTGAAAATATTCACCGGACTGTACTCATTTATATGAGAGAAGTATCCCCTGTTCCTAAATGGAATGCTCATGAGAAACTTATTATTTTAAATGTTTGCGTTAAACTTAAAATGCTTGTTACTCCTTAATTTTGCGTTCAATTCAAAAATGGGCGGTACTTACCAAACCATTAGATTTGTTGAAGAGCATGCAGAAAAAATATCGGGTTTTGTTAAGTTAAAATGCTTATATCTCCTTGCTTGGGGCCAAGTATACGCATATTATCCTTAATGAATTAGAAGGCTAGCTATACCACACATTAGGCTTCTCTCTTGATTAACCCTCAACCCACAAAATTCATGGCAGTGTAGATTTAAATTTCGGCTAGAATAAGAATCGGCATTAACTATTGAATTTTAAGACAACATTAAATTTAAATCGACTTACCTTTGGTTTTTCCCTTAATTTTAAGAATTTTATTTTCACAAAAGCCATCATTCCAAAACAGCATTTCTCTTTGCCTAATATTTGATTTATTTCCGTAAATACCTTCTCGGAAAGCTATTTGCAGAAATAAATAGCTCAGCAAAACAATAATCTTTATTGAATGCTCATTGGCCATAACCGCAAGGCAAAGCAGGAAGGTAGAAAGGTGGGCTTTTGTTTAACAACTTTTTTGCAGGTTAATAATATTGATGGTTTTTTTTAATGATGCCTCGGGTTCCTCCTGCTCACCCCTCCTTCTACTTCCAATCAAGTTGGGTGTTCTCTATTTTTTTTTTCTTTCTCCTCCAGTTCATTGATTCTTTCGTTTGCATATTTAAAAAAACGATTTACAAATTATTAGCATAAAATTAATTTCTATTTTCTGCGTTCTATCATTTAAAACAGAAATCGTTTTGAAGCAATTCTGCACAAGACAAAAAAAGGCATAAAGGAATATTTATTCAAATGGCCTGAGATGATGGGAGATGGAGAAAAGAAGATGAAGAATCGTTTCAAGTCATACTTGTCGGAATTGAAGTGTTCGTTATAAGCTTCGAAGGAGGAAAGAAAAGGGAGAAGAACATGACATACGAGTGGAGGTGGAGAAAGCAGAAAGGAAATGAAAAGGCTGTTTTATAAAGACTGTTTTAGAAGCACACGCATATATGTATATCACATAATTTGTTCTAAGGAATCTTACCATGATAGTCCTTATTATAGGAATACAATCTAAAAGAGCTTCTGCCATAGAAAATTTTTTGAGTAACAACAAGACATTGATTAAACAAAATTTAAAAAGCCAAGTGTGTCAAGCATTCATTCTATTTCAAGATTGAATACCATTTTGTTGAAGAAAGACAAGGCATCCCCCTTCTCCATTTTCAACCGCTCAACACAAGTTCATTGCCATTTATTATTGCATATGAATTGTAAATGAAAAAAAATTTGCACAAAACAAATATAAATTCTCAAACTTCGCAGAGTTTAGCAAACCTCTTCCGGTTTTGTGTTTGCCATTGCTGCAGTTAGTCCTCTCAGCTTATGTCTAAAAGACATCCTCGAAATTGTTTTGCTGATAACAAAATATTTCCGTGGCAAGAAAAACCCCCAACAAAATTGGAACTTCCTCTCACCTATACACACTCAAGGCCCATTGCAAAAGCTCTCGAATCAAGCAATCGCCTAAACATTGGAAAATTCAATTTGTATTTTTTTTTTCGGCTGAGCTATTAAATGAAAATCTCTAACGTTGAAACAAGCTTTGGCGTTTGAGCAAAGAGATGTTGATGGTCGTGTTGTGTGTGTGTGTGTGCAGCACTACACAAAGCAACGAAAAAAATTTGCTATAATTGAAAACCGCGGAAACGGAAACGGATATGAGTAAATTCCGTTATTTTCGTTACGTTCCATTCGTTGTGTGTTTTCTTTTCTTCCATTGGCCCCAAACAGCCAGGCTACATGCCAGGCGGTATGATGGCTGGTGCCAAAGTGCCAATCTAGACCTACCAATTCGCATTGTATTTCATACGATTTTTTTATATTTCTTGTTGTACTAAAATTTGCCAAATAAGAGAAACAGCGCGTTTTTTTATTTGTTATTGACATTAACGGAAACCAGAGTTGTTGCCAGTGGTGCTGCTGCTGTTGCTACTCCTGTATCAATTGTCCTTAAGACTTGACTTGAAATGGAACAAAAAAAAAGACATTAAAACAAGATGTGTGTTTTGGGTTTCTTTTGCTACAATGCACAGTGGAAAAGGGAATACTTTTTCTATCATAGGAATCTATGCTTTGCAAGTATCGGCTATATGATAGGGAGTAATCAAAAATGTATTAGAAAACCTGAAAATTTCACAAAAATTTTTAAATTTTCTTCATATTTTTCTTGAAAGTGGGTATGAAATTCAGATTTTACAGAGAAAAACAATGTAACAAATAGTGACCAATGTCAGTGAAAAACCCTTTTTTTTGTGGTACTAAGTTTTTCAGCTTGAAATTTTTTTATTAGAGAAAAATTTCACTGAATTTTTTTAGAGAAAATTTCACAAAATTTTATTTTGAATTTTTATTTTCTTTAGAAAAAATTTCACTAAAATATTTTCTTTAGGAAAAATTTTACTAAAATTTTTTCTTTATAGAAAATTTTACAAATTTTTTTTTTTGAGAAAATTTAACTAAAATTTTTTCTTTAGCGAAAATTTCGCTGAAATTTTTCCTTCAGAGGAAAATTTTTCTTTAGCGAAAATTTTTCTGAAATTTTTTCTTTAGAGAAAATTTCACAAACATAATTTTACTGAAAATTTTTTTAGAGAAAATTTCACTGAAATTTTTTCTTAAGAGAAAATATTACTGAAATTATTTCTTATTGAGATTCCATTGCAGGATATTGTCCGGCTTTTTTCTTTAGTACAATTTTCGTTAAAATTTTTTCTTTAGGGAAAATTTCACTGGAATTTTTTCTTTGGAGAAAATTCCAGTGAAATTTTTTCTTTACAGAAAATTTCACTAAAATTTTTTCTGAAATTTTTCTTTAGAGAAAATGTTACTGAAATTTTTCTTTAGAGAAAATGTTACTGAAATTTTTCTTTAAAGAAAATTGTACTGAAAATTTCACTGAAATATTTTCTTTAGAGAAAATTTCACTGAAATATTTTCTTTAGAGAAAATTTCACTGAAATATTTTCTTTAGAGAAAGTTTCACTGAAATTTTTTCTTTAGAGAAAATTTCACTGAAATTTTTTCTTTAGAGAAAATTTCACTGAAATTTTTTCTTTAGAGAAAATTTCAATGAAATATTTTCTTTATAGAAAATTTTACTGAAATTTTTTTCTTTAGAGAAAATTTTACTGAAATTTTTTCTTTAGAGAAAATTTCACTGAAATTTTTTCTTTAGAGAAAATTTTACTGAAATTTTTTTCTTTAGAGAAAATTTCACTGAAATTTTTTCTTTAGAGAAAATTTCACTGAAATTTTTTCTTTAGAGAAAATTTCACTGAAATTTTTTCTTTAGAGAAAATTTCACTGAAATTTTTTCTTTAGAGAAAATTTCACTGAAATTTTTTCTTTAGAGAAAATTTCACTGAAATTTTTTCTTTAGAGAAAATTTCACTGAAATTTTTTCTTTAGAGAAAATTTCACTGAAAAAAAAAATCTTTAGAGAAAATTTCACTGAAATTTTTTCTTTAGATAAAATTTCACTGAAAATTTTTCTTTAGAGAAAATTTCACTGAAATTTTTTTTTAGAGAAAATTTCACTAAAATTTTTTCTTTAGACAACTAAAAAAACTGCGGTAAACATGTCTGCCTATGAGGCCGAACGCCTTGTTTAAATCCCGGCATGAACATCATAAAAATTTTTCTGCGGTGGTTATCCCCTTACTAATGCTGATCACATTTGTGAGGTATCCTGCCATGTTAAAACTTCTCTAACAAGTGGTGTCGCTATGCGGCACGCCGCTCGGACTCGGCATAAAAAAGCAGGCCCATTATCATTGAGCTAGAAAACTGTAATTGTATTGCACTGGTTGATATGACAAAATTATTCTCTGTTACTAAATGGAATGTTCATGGGAAATATTGTATATCCATTGTTGGGTCTATCTAGGAAGCACAGGGCACAAGTCCCGAAGAAGTTAAATCATGGGATCAGCTTTTTGGGAATATTATTATATTTAATTATAGAACTATCGGGGTGGAATTTGGTTATCGAACTTCATGCTTCATCATGCTTCGAACTTCATCATTCATGTTGTCATGAGCAGTGTTGCCGCTTTTGGTAGGTTCCTACCAAAATTGGTAGGTTTCATTCTCTTGGTTGGCTGGCATAAATTTTTGGTAGGTTTTTCCAACATATAAATATCAAGTGTAATTACCGAAAAAACTGCCGGGGATGACTCAAAATTAATTCACTTCGTGTCGTTTCTGTGTATTCGTTAAGAGTGCAGAATTAAACTAAGGATAGCTAGGGGCCAAGGGTGTTCCAAAGGGTCGCATTGCTTCAAATTTCAAAAAAACAATATGGTGAAAGTTCTGGTCTTGCCGTGACTGCTGGTACGAGTGTTACGGGATATCTGCCAAACTTCGTGAATTCTGGATAGGAAATTCGGCTTTTGTGCGTTCAATGCCTTCAATCGGAAAACAGGGCTATATGGCAGCTGCATACAACGAAAATGAACATGAGAAGTAAAAGCGCATTTCTCGGCTCAAACACTTAAATCGGTAGATCGCTTTATCCAACCACGGCATGGTTGTTCATTGTAATCGGGGCAAAGATACGACTTTATGAACTCAAGATTTCTTATAGGGAGATCGGTATAAAGGATGCTATGTCATAATATGGGACCTGTGAACTTAAAGCTTTAGAGTGATTTCAATAAACAGACAGACGGACATGTCTAGATCCTACATGAATAACGACGATGTAGTACCTTATAGCCTTCACAATGTATAATTTGATGTGTAGGCCAAACAGCCAACTCTTCTATGTTGGGTAGAAAAACATACGCCCCATTTTTGGCTTGTAGAACATTTAGTAGGTTATGCTTGGGTTTGGTAGGATTTTTATTAAATTTTGGTAGGAAATTATTTTCTTGAGTGGCAACACTGGTCATGAGTTGTTGTTGTCATGTCTGAACCTACAAAGCATATATATTCTTGGTCGTCGCAAAAATCGATCCGTCTATTGAAATCACGCTTCAGTCTTTAAATCTGAAGATATTGAGCTTGACATATTCTCTTTTTTTTACCATAAGCAGGATCAAATCGAATTTGGTCCGATCTCAGTGTATATAATGATATAAAGGGTGAAGATTATTTCATGCAAATGTTGACCGTAATTGCGCCTCAAATTATTCATCCGCTTAGTCCAATTTTGACATACTTTTTCCAATATTTCGTGTGGTATCTCAATAATAAATGCTTGAATGTTGTCATCCAATGCGTCAATTGAAGCGGGTTTGTCTGTGTAGACATGAGTGTATAGGCGTTAAATGGCACGATCTAGGCTGCCAATTGACCGGTCCCGAACGTGAAATAAAATGTTCACCGGCGAGTGCCTCTCAAAAAGTCGATTGTTATGCGTGCTGTGTGGCATGTAGCACCGTCTTGTTGAAACCACATATCGTCCAAGTCAAGCTCTTAGATTTTGGGGCAAAAAATAGTTGGATATCATCTCTCTGTAGGGTCGCCATTCACTGTTACGTTACGATTCGCATCATCTTTGCAGAAGTACGGTCCAATAATGCCACCAGCCTATAAACCGCGCCAAACTGTGACTTTTTCTGGATGCATTGGAAGTTCTTGCAATGCTTCAATGCTGATCTTCACTCAAAAATTGACAACTCTGCCTTTTTACGTATCTATTGAGCCAAAATGAGCTTCGTCTCTACGGAAGAAGAAAGGCGCGATGAACTTTCTTAACAGAGCACGCATTTTGATAATAAAATTCAATAATTTGCAATCATTTTTCATTTGCAAGACGATTCATGGTTAAATTATAGACCAAACTGAAGATGTTTGATAGGGAAGCAAAACTCGAAACGTGCGTTAACTGTTTAAACCAATGTTGCCAAAAAGATAATAACCAAAAAAATCAATCTTTATATCGATCTCACGATTTACGCTCTTGAACCCATAAAAGATCCATCTATCACCCGATTTCAATGGAATTTGAAACAGTGAATTATGACGAGTTTGGTTCAGAACAGAACATATTTCGATATAGCTACTATTGTTGTATGAATGGAACATATTTTGCCGGATTTTGATGAAATCTTGTTCGTGTAAATACTCGAGGTGGTATGTATTCAAACTTCGACCTATCCGAATTTAATACCTTTTTAGTTGTTTTGAGTTTTTCGTTTTGCACCCATTAACAAATTGACTGTCATGAAAAATAAGCAGTTGTCTTTTAAAAATGACGACTATGGCTTTTAAATATTTTAGGTAGTCCAGACCAATGTGTATTGCCTAGATGTCTTTTGATCTCCCTTCTTGACTGTGTGGTGTGTGTGTGCGTGTAGATGCCATTTTTCTTCAATGCCATTTGGTGCGTGTTAAATAGGGCTTAAAATGAATGAACGCGTGTCTGTTGGTATTCTTCTTTTGCCCGCTATAGCAACAGCGGACAGACAGGTAGGCACGCAGGCTAGCAGGCGACCATTGACTGACTGCTGAGCCTTAGGCGTTTATTTGTATTTGAGTATTGGGCCCAAATAGCAATTTGTAAATTGAATTTCTGTTTACCAGCCGCCAACAAACCATGTATACACCCGACAATGGCTTTGCTCAAATTTTACCAACTTCCTTCCGCCGTAGCGCAGAAAATTGTATTTCGTAGCCAAATTGGAGGTAGAATGTTTTGGTTTTTCTTTTCCATTTTGTTGCTGGTGTTGTTGTGTATTTCATATGTTTTATGGCTGTTTTTCCAATCTTGTTGTTGTCCCTCATTTGAATTCTTGGCAAACGGAAATTGTTAAACTTCTTTGTGCATTGAATTGGGTGGAGCTGTAGCACAGAGGCGGGTGAGAGCAAGAGGACTTTGAGTTAAGTCTACAACAATTAACAAGGTGTTCAGTTAATAATACCTTTCGCTTTATTTCGTTGTGCCATTATTAAATCAGGAGGGCGTTCTTTTTTTATCGCCTACAGAGCGAAATACTTTTAAGGTAGGAGTAATTGATGCCAAGCAATTACAACATTCAAGTGGCGTTGAAAAGGCATCATTAGCTAATACATGCTGGGCCAGAAATAATACTTGTGTACTCTAAAGAAATTACCAATGTAAACAAGAAGAGTATAGAAAGAAGAAAAAAGCAAATGGATAAGAAAACTGGCAGGCAATCCAAAAGCATTTCTTGAAATTCATTATCCAAAGTGGGAAAGCTTTATCAGAAGGATCACAACAAATATCCTAGTATTAAAATATTTAATATGGCTTATGAAATTTCGGTTATTTACCAAATATGGCGTCCAGCTAAAACAAACTATTTATTGAAAAAAGAACAAGTAAAAAGGTATTAAGTTCGGTCGGGTCGAGCTTAGGTTAGGAGCCCTTAACCTATTCACTGCATCAAATTTCAGCGAAATCGGGTAATAAATAAAGCTTTTAAGGGCTTCAGACCCCTTATCGGAAAATAGGTCTATATGACAGCTATTGGGTTGCCTAAAAAGTAATTGCGGATTTTTTAAAAGAAAGTAAAAGCATTTTTAATAAAACTTAGAATGAACTTCAATCAAATATATAATTGCCATTTTGTTCGATAACCTTTTGCCATCTTCCTGGCAAATTTAGAATTCCACGCTCATAAAACTTCTGGCCTTTATCTGCAAAAAAACTGAACCAAGTGCGATTTTATAGCCTCTTCATTGCCGAAAGTTTTACCATTTAAGGAGTTCTGCAAAGATCGAAATAAATGATAGTCTGATGATGCAAGGTCAGGGCTATATGGTGGATGCATCAAAAGTTCCCAGCCAAGCTCACTCAGTTTTTGGCGAGTGACCAAAGATATGTGCGGTCTAGCGTTGTCCTGGTGGAATATTACACCTTTACGATTGACCAATTCTGGTCGCTTCTCCTTGATGGCTGTATTCAATTTGACCAATTGGTGACAGTAAACATCCAAATTAATCGTTTGGTTCCTTGGAAGCAGCTCAAAATATACCACACCCTTCCAATTCCACCAAACAGACAGCACAACCTTCTTTTGGTGGATATCAGCCTTTGAAGTGGTTTGAGCTGGTTCACCATGCTTGGACCATGATCGTTTTCGACTAACGTTGTTGTAAACAATCCATTTTTCATCTCCAGTTATGATTCGTTTTAAAAACGGATCGAATTCATTGCGTTTAAGGTGCATATCACAAGCGTTGATTCGGTTTGTTAAATGAATTTCTTTCAATACATGTGGTACCCATTTTAAAATTGACGCCAAACAAACAAAGGTATTGGGTTGCCCAAAAAGTAATTGCGGATTTTTCATATAGTCGGCGTTGACAATTTTTTTCACAGCTTGTGACTCTGTAATTGCATTCTTTCTTCTGTCAGTTATCAGCTGTTAATTTTAGCTTGCTTTAGAAAAAAAGTGTAAAAAAGTATATTTGATTAAAGTTCATTCTAAGTTTTATTAAAAATGCATTTACTTCCTTTAAAAAATCCGCAATTACTTTTTGGGCAACCCAATAAATAAAATTTCGCGCACTTTTTTTCTAAAGCAAGCTAAAAGTAACAGCTGATAACTGACAGAAGAAAGAATGCAATTACAGAGTCACAAGCCGTTGAAAAAATTTGTCAACGCCGACTATATTACTACTATATTACCGACAATTACTTTTTGGGCAACCCAATTTATCTAAATGTAGCCCGATCCGAACCATATTTGGGTCCTTTATTCGGGTCCTACTCACTGATTTGAATTTCAGCGAAATCGCGTAATAAATACCGCTTCATCGGTAGATCAGACTATATGACAGCTATATCTAAATAAAGTCCGATCTGAACCTTATTTGGGTCCTATATTGGGAGACATAAACCTATTTACTATTTCAAATTTCAGCGAAATCGTGTAAAAAATAAACCTTTTTTATCAGATTCAGACCTTTAATCGGAAGATCGGTCTATATGGCAGCTATATATGTAAATACAATCCGATCTGAACCATATTTAGGTCCGATGTCGGAAGGCTTAAATAAACCAACCGTTTTTAATTTCAGCGAAATCGGGTAATATATAAAACTTTAATGGGCTTCAGACCCTTTATCGGCAGATCGGTATATATGGCAGCTATATATAAATATAGTCCGATCTGAACCATATTTAGGTGAGGTGTCGAGAGGCGTAATACAACTCACTGTTTCAAATTTCAGCAAAATCGAATGAAAAATTAAGCATTTATGGGCATTTAACCCTTTACCGGCAGATCGGTCTACATAGCAGCTATGTCTAAATATAGTCCGATTTGAAACATATTTTAGTTCTATGTCGGGAGGCTTAAAACTACTCACCGTTTCAAATTTTAGCGAAATCAGTAAATAAATAAAGCATTTATGGGCTTCAGATCCCTAATCGGGAGATAGGTCTATATGGTAGCTATATCTAGATTTAGTCCGATCTGAACCATACTTAGTTCAGATGTCGGGAGGCTTAAAATAACCCACTTTTTCAAATTCCAGCGAAATCGGGTAATAAATAAAGCTTTTATGGGTATTAGACCCTATATCAGCAGATCGGTCTATATGGCAGCTATATCCAAATATGGTCCGATTTGGCTCGTTCAAGAACTTAACCAGTGTGCATTAAAAAGGGTATCTGTGCCAAATGCCGGCTTAATATCTCAATTTGTGAAGGCTATGGAGTGATTACAACAGACGAACGGACAGACGGATAGACAGACAGACATCGTTCAATGGTCTTAGAATTTTACGACGATCCGAAATATATATACTTTGTTGGGTCGGACTAAATTAGTATACCCCCTATCCTACGGTGGTGGGTATAAAAACCAAAGTAATGTAAAGATAGATTGAAATAAGATTTTGTGAACCCTCAACCGTATGCAAGTTGCAAATTGCAAATTTGCCCATATACATTCCATTAAGGAACAGGGGCAAATTTCTCACATATCAATGAGTGCTGTCCGATTAAAGTTCAAGCTCAATGATCAGGGGCCTCCATTTTATTACCGAGTCCGAACGTAGTGCCTCAGTTTTTACAAGGCTGGCATTCCAAATGGTACAGTGCTTCGTAAATGTCGCCAGCATTGTACAGAAAAAAACCAACTACCAAATTTGAGCGTGAAACTTGAAATTCTCAAAGAATTTTTGTCATTGTATTGGCGATATTATTTGTTGAAATAGGTTTGTAGGAACTTGCCAGACAAAATTATTGAAATTTTGTGGATTTTCAAAAAGTTCCTTTGTTGAGTTGTAAAAGTAGGCGTCCTACCATGTAGCTCATAAGACTCGCAAGCCATTCATGACAAACCCAGGTTCGAATTCTCCGGCCAGTCAATAAAATTTTTATTTTTTTTTTCATTAAACTTGTTTTAGAGAACTCTGCATAAAAATATGTTTTTCGTATTAAAAAAAATTTTTAGGCTTTTTATATTTAATTAACTGAGACACTTACGAGTGTTGCTGTGCAGGAATACTGATTGATTCAAAATCAATCAAAAGGAAGATGATGTTGGTAGGCTAGAAGATGCGTGCAAGACTACCAAACAAGAGATCATGAGTTCAATCCTTCTTATTCGAATTTGTTTTTAAGGGTAATAGTAGAGAGAGAGAATGACGGAGAAAAACCCGAAAGCACAGTAAAACGAACGAAACGAGAGCACACGTGGTGGCTGGGTCAATGTTTTTTTTTCTTGCTTATGGATATATTTTTGTTGCTGTTATATGTTGGCTTGCAAAGGGTGCCTTTCAACAATAAATTTATACTTTTCTGAGATTCAAAATAAATTGTTGCAGGAAAATAAACAAATTTCGTCGTTGATTTTTCGAACAAATTTATTATTTTGCAAAATTATATTTATCTGTGTAGAAGCGGATAACCACCACTGAAAATCTTCTGATATTCTCACCAGGATTTGAAGCCAAACTTTAAGCGACACAGACGGGCATGCTAACCTCTGCGCTACGGTTGCCTCCACTCTCAACCTTATATCATCGGAAAGCCATGAGTTGCTCTTAAATAATGAGGGCTATATTGAAAGATGCACCTAAGTGATGCAACATCTTTGCAAATCAAGTAACGGTTTATAACTAATCTAAATCTTTTACATTTAAAATCCAAACAAAGTAAATTAATAGCTTTATCAATCTTCATATTTTACCAATTTCAGCTTGTGCATGCTTCTAATATTTTAGTTTTTATTTTACTGCTCAAAACACTTAGATACTGGTACAATAATTAAATTATCATTACCAATAACCCCATCACTACAATATGCTTCTAAAAAAATACCTTCTTGCTCTAGTCATAGATGAGAAAGTAGATGAAGTAGAAAAGTTAAAACACACCATCAAGAGCAAGTACCTATACAACAGTGTCTTAGTTAGTGTTGAAGAAATAGAACAAGTCTAGAAAACTTGCAAGGATGATGGGTTGCATTAATGCTGAGAATTAGTAATGAAAATCGCATTATTTTCCTTAAGCAGCTTTATAGAAATTACTTGAAAACTACAACAATAGAATATCCTACTACTTCAATACCTAAGTGCATACATAGAAAGAATATTAAAAAGGCACACACACACGCAAATAAACTCATCTACAAGGGTATGGTTTTATTTTAGTATTGATGCATACCCAGCAAAAGTTTTTAAACATATGAGTCTCTATATACAATAAGTAATGAAATGTAATCAGAAGAGTATTAGACAATTTAAATTAAATGCCTAAGATGATGAGGTCCTTAGCTCATATTAGTATATCTGTCAAACTAGAAATGAAAACTGCATGATATTTGTTTTATTGACAGCTCATTATTTTGTTTACATGCCACCAAAAGCATTTGGGCTACTGAATTTATTTAAAGAGAAAGTTTTTTATGATAAAATTTAAGCGTAATAATGTGACGGCATTATCTTTGGCTGAGAAATCACTAAGTGAATAAAACGTTTAAGTTGCTTCACTCACTTTAATGGGCTACGACAGAACATTTGTCGAACTAAGAATTATTTATCAAGTGCTTTGATCTTCTGCGCTCATTCTGCAATCGAAATGTCCTTCACCATTTGATTTTTCCCATTTGAGTTGGTTGTTGTTGTAGCCAAATTTTTTATGTGGAGGTGGCGATCCAAGCAAGCTCGTTCCGGTCTAAAAGACCGATCGCCGCGGGAAAAGGTTGGCCATTGGTAATTTAAAGGCGCCAATAACTCGTCTTGTCATATCGAGCATCATAGGCACTTAGTATATGTGCAAGAGCCGGTGCCGTCCGACCTCTCAGAGACTCTCCGCTAGACACCGTATGGAGTATTCTTTTAACCTGTGGACCCGCCCGGTAGCTCGCAGCTAAGCTTCTCGTGACAGCAATGAACACCACACAGATTGGAGTTCAATGCACCATTCTATGTGGTGTTCACAGCTATCCCGTGTCGGCATAGCGAGGATCTAGAAGGCAAATACGACGACGACTGTAGCCTACTGCTGTCTATGTTCGCACAGCACCTCGTAACATATTCAGAGCGACTATACTCCACGTAAGACCAGAGCAGGAGTGGAAATGCAGCCACTCCATGCACCGGTTACACCTCACCGACCAATGATGGAGGCGGTTCTGGCAAACCGAACAGAACCAGGGTCCGGGGTATTTTTCAATTCTGACAGAAGTTTTCAATTCTGACTAGAAATGCGTGGAGAAGGTACGGCGGGATGTGTCTCTTCCATGAAGAAAAAAGAACGAGCACGTACACTGAGTCAGTAGCCCTTGCCGATGAAGGATTCCATCAGGTCAATCCAGTGCGTACCATTGTATTTGTAATATTGCTTATTAATTCGTCATGAATGAACATTTAAAGCTTCATACTGATTGCTTGCCATATTAAAGAGCTTTGCTGTAAGATAGAATGCTGAGGAAGGATTCCTGTACATTAAAAAAGAAAACATTATACAGGGTTTTTTTTTCAGTCACGCTACAAAAGTAGACCGATAGGGACAGCAAACGACGCCATATTTTTTGCCGCTCTTTTGACATTTCTCTTCAGTATGTTTTGCCATTTCATAATGGAAAGATAGACGAGCTAATAGCGAGTCGAAATTATTAAAATTTACTATAGAAATTAGTTTTCATTGAAAAATCATCTTCAGCGATGAGGCTCATTTGTGGCTGAATCGCTTCATCAGTAAGCAAATTATGAGTCGTTGGTGAGACAGCAATCTGCACGTACTCTATGAATCGTCATTGCATTCCGAAAAAATTACGGTTTGGGTTCATGGGCCGGCGGCGTCATTGGGCCGCACTTCTTCCGTGTTGATCAAGACAGGCTGGTTACTGTGAATGGAAATCGCTTCGGTTCAATGATAACAGAATAATTTGGCCCCAAACGGATTATATGGACTTGGAGGGCATGTGGCTCCAACAGGATGGCCACACAAGGCACATAGCGAATGTCGCAATTAACTTATTGGACACAAAATTTGCGGAACGTGTTATCTCTCGAAATGATCCTGTAGATTGGTCGCTTCGGACGAACGATTTGACGCCGCTAGACTATTTCCTGTGGCGCTACGTCACACAGTGGCAAAAAATCGAAAAAAATTAATAAAAAAAATATGCCATGTTTGACATTCTAAGAAAAATAAATAAAGGCGTGCCAAGTTCGTCCGGGCCGAATCTTATATACCCTACCCCATGGATCGTATTTGTCAAGTTCTTTGGCCAGTATCTCTTTATAGGCAAACAGAGGATAATGATAAGAATTACATCCTCTATGGGCTCAATAAGCAAAATCAGCTGATGGGTTTATGTTGCAGCTATATCAGGTTATGAACCGATTTGGATCATACTTCACACAATTGTTAAAAGTCATACCAAAACACCTCATAAAAAATTTTAGCCAAATCGTTTAAGTATTGCGCCGTCTAGAGGCTCAAGAAGTCAAGATCTAAGATCGGTTTATATGGCAGCTATATCAAAAAATTGACCGATATGGCCCATTTACAATCGGAATAGCAAAGTTAATATGGGTGGAGGGTATAAAAATGAATAGAGCATATCTCAATAATTCGTATTCCATAATTCTAAAAATACCCCCTTCGGACAAAGATGGTTTCAAAATCGGCATTTTTTTTAGTAAATTTGCACAACCGCCATAGAGTGGGGATATACTAATCTAGTCATTCCATTTGGAACACCTCGAAATACTGATCTCCGACCCCAAGAATTATATATATTCTGGATAGTCTCAAGATCCTGAGTATATCTAGCCGTGTCCGTCCGTCTGTCGAAATAACGATAGCGGTCGAAAGCGTATAGCTAGCTGTTTGAAATTTTGCACAGATACTTCTGATTGATGTAGTTCGCATGGTGATTGAATGGTGAATGGGTCATATCGGTTTAGATCTGGATATAGCCCCATATAAACCGATCCCCAGATTTAACATCTTGAGCCCATAGAAGCCTTAAATTTCATCCGATTCGGCAAAAATTTGGAGCAAAGACTTGAGTTATAATAACAGTTACAGCCGCCATATAAACCTATCCCCGGATTTGACTTCTTGAGCATTAAGAAGCCTGATAAAATTTGAAACAAAGGCATGAGTTACGATGTCCAATATCCATGCCAAGAATGATTCGAATCGGTCTATAAACAGATATAGCCTCCATGTAAACCGATCCCTTGATTTGACTTTGTGAGCTCTTGGAAGCCTAAATTTTCACCTGATTTGGCAGAAATTCAGGCCAAACCCAAAGTTCTATCCGAATCGGTCAATATGGTAACATAGGCCCCCTAAGTACCTATGTACCGATATGACTTCTTGAGACCAAAAAATTCATATACGAGCAGAATTAATAAGGGTAAATTTTTAGCGGAATACATTGTGATGGGTACCCAAGATTCAACCCGGCCGAACTTAGCACGCTTTCACTTGTTTTTGTCTTAAAATCTGCAAAATTAAATCCATTGCAGGATATTGACCTGCTATAGACCATTTTGTTCAATGCTTTCTATTCATAGAATAGCACAGCATAGAACTCTCAAAAAGTAAGGCAAACTGTGTGATGTAGCTAAAAAGCATATGACCGCCTACCGTATCGCGTGTTGATTCGCCCTAAAACTTCATCAGCGGGATTCGTCGGAGCAATTTGTTTTATATACCAACCCAGAATGAGGATGTTTTTGTGTTCTTAATCAGATAATTTTTTTGATGCCATGACAAATCAATTAGAAACACCAATCCCAATGTTTGCTGGGCACATACTAGGACAAGGACATAACAGGTGTTTGTCTGTGGAGGTTTTCAAATCTGCAGCACTTTTGATTTTGAGTTTTAGAATAGAAGTTGAAGATAGCATCCTTGGCTTAATGACTAGTAGGAAAGGTAGAATACTTTTTGATGTAGCTTGAAAGAAAAGAAATAAGTGAATGGAATCACGTAGAATAGCTTTTGTTTTGTGAAAGTTATCCAATAGTTGAAACTTTAAAACCCACACACTGCATTACTTTCTGAATTAAATGGGGTATTTAATAGAGTGGCTCCAATCAAAAAGTCAGAGGACTTGAGTACATTAAAGAAAAATTTTGACCATCACAGCAGAATTAAGCAGCTCTAAATATGATCCACATTGGACTATATTTAGATATAAGGCCATAAATTCAGGAAAGCCTAATCTTTAATACAATTTGGAGACATTTCGAAATAATCGTTTAATTTTCACATAGATACGGAGGTCATTGTGGCGCAGTGCTTAGTATATCCGTCTTAATACGCTGTTCACATGGATTCGAAAACTGGCGAGAACATCAAAAAAGAAAGAATGCCTAACGGAGTCGGCAACAAATAGAAAGGGGTTCTTAATTTTATTGGCGAGTTAAAATTGAGTCTTAGTGTTCCACAATGGTATGATCAGAAGAAAGTTTACAATTTGAGTTGTTCTAATACGCCGCCACTTAACCTCTAAGTCGGAATTAAATCGGAACTTCTTAGGCTCATAAAAGTTTTAAAGTTTATTCTATTTCTCTGAAATCCGAAACAGTGTGCACCAAATACGGACCACATTTTTACAAAGCTGCCATGCAGATTTACATTCTGATTATGAACCTTTTAAGGTCATACAATGGGTTTTTTTCCTCGAATTCGCCGAAATTTGTCTATTACTGCCACACAGAGAGCTGCAGCTAAATTTCTTAAGTCCCTAATGACGTCTTGCAGTAAAGTCCTATATAGCATTACAAACATATCCATGTGGTGGGATATCTAAAATTCTTGTTGTTTATGACTTGCAGAGAAAATGATGTTCAACTGTAGAATTTCATAGAACAGTCCACCCAAAAGTCCACATTTATAAACTTCAGCTCAATTTTTTTACATCTATTACTCACTCATCTTCTGTTTCAATTAGCATTAAGCATTCTGTTGCCATTTACATTTCTTTGGAAACGACGGTGGTATCAAGTAAATCATTGGAATGAAAGAAAAACGGAAAACCATATCACGAATTCATGTCATTCATCGTTCAGAATGCACTTCCACATAGGCAAGAAGGCACAGTGGAGAAATTCAAATGTTTAGAGTCTTTGATTCTAAAGTTTTCGGAAATAAACTTGACCGAAGTGGTAGTTGCCTATATTTTGCAATCAGAGATGAATGGACCAATTTTTTCGAATTTTTGTTTGTGAGTTAACAGTGGTCCAATTAAAAGGTCGTTTCTGAACTTGAGGTCAAGTACCTAGGGGAAATGCCTTACCACAAAAACCCAAGACAGGCATTTCGTCGGACCGATACAATATGACACTTAAATAAAAGGAATTTGGGCAAACAGTGCGAATCTGAAATAAAAACAAGTAAAATCGGGTTCGTCAGTTTTTTCGGGATGCATCTTATATACCCTCCACATGGATAGCATTCGACACGCTCTTTGAATGATTTTTCCAAATATATAGAAGACACATCTATAGAATACCGATGAGCCGTACCTTTCATGACAATTAGGAGTCATAAAAAATATCATGCTTTTAATTTAAGCTAAATAATTGCGCCCTCCAGAGGCTTCAGCATTACAATGTTTTTCCCCTTTTGAAATTCCTGGAAAGAGATTTACTAATTAAAGTTTTTCTTAATAAATATTAAGTTTTTAGTGCAATTTCCTAGCTTTGTTCTTTTGACCGTTATCGTGATTTCAACAGACGGTAGGAAGTACGGACATGGCTAATTCGGCTGAGAATTTAACAAGTAAAAGCGTGCTAAGGTCGGTCGGTTCGAATCTTGGGAACCCATCACCATGGATCCTGCTAAAAATTTATACAAAATAAATGTAGTTGAAGGGAACAATTCCACATACCAAACTTCTGTCAAACCAGCAAAAATTAAAGCTTCTGGGAACCGAACAAGACCGGTTTACATGGAAGCTATATCAGCTTATAGACTGATTTGGACCGTATTTGGCACAGTTCTTGGAAGTTGAAACACAACACCGCATGCAAAATTTCAGCCAAATCGAATAAAAATTCCTGCTTGTAAGGACTCAGGAAGTCAAATCGGGAGATCGGTTTATATGGAAGCTACATCAGGCTATATACCCATTTGGACCGTACTCAACACAGCTGTTGAAATTCATAACGGAACACCACATGCAAAATTTCAGCCAAATCGGACAAAAATTACGGCTTCTTCAGGAAGGGTTCAGGAAGTAAAATCGGACTAAACCCATGTCTATGTCATGTGCAATTTCTCATCTCGTGACATACATTTCTACAGTAAACACCAATGTAGGTGAATATGCTTTTTATATCCACCGCCATAGGATAGGTGTATACTAATCTACTCATTCCGTTTGTAACACCTCGAAATATTCGTTTAAGACCCCATAAAGTATATATATATATATATATATATTCCTGATCGTCTCAACGTTCTGAGTTGATCTAGCCAAGTCCGTCCGACCGTCAGTCTGTCGAAATCAGGATAGCGGTCGACTGCGTAAAGCCAGCCGCCTGAAATTTTGCACAGATACTTATTACTGATGTAGGTTATTGGGGATAGCAAATGGGCCATATCGGTTCAGATTTAGATACAGCACCCTTATAAATCGATCTTCCGATTTAACTTCTTGAGCCCTTACAAGTCGCAATTTCTGTTCGATTTGGCTGATACTGAGCATGTGGTATTTTGTTATGACTTCCAACAACTTTGCAAAGTACGGTCCAAATCGGTTTATAAACTGATATAGCTCCCATTTAAAGCCTAAATTTTCATCCGATTTGGCTAAAATTTGAACCAGGACTTGAGTTATGACTTCCAACATCCATGCCTAGTGTAATCCGAATCGGTATATGAACAGATATATCCCCCATATATCTCTCGATTTGACTTCTTGAGACTCTTAATAGCTGCAAATTTTGTCCGACTTGGCTGAAATTTCCCGTATTGAGAACAGTTTCTCCCCAATCACGAAAAAATATCCCTGCTTGGAGAAATTTCCCCTAATCTGACAACACTGTGCTTAAAAAGTCCAATGGGGCTATTGATTTATGTGGGAGCTATAACAGGTTAGAAACCTATTTAGATCATATTTGGCACCGTTGTTGACAGTAATAACAAAACTTTTCTCACAATATGTCAGCCAAATCGGGTGGTAATTACTCCTTCTTGAGGCTCAAGAAGTCCAGATCAGAGATCGGTTTATATGGCAGCTATACTAAGTTATGAACCAATTTAGACCATTCTTGGCTCAGTAATTGGATGTCAAAACAAAACACCTCATGCGAGATTTTAGTCATATCGGAAAAGAATTGCACCCTCTAGAGGCTCAAGAAGTCGAAATCCGAAATCTCTTCATATCGCAGCTATATCATGTTATGAACAGATTTGGACCCTTCTTGGCACAGTTATTGAAATTCAAAACAAAACACCTCGTGCGAGATTTCTGTCATATAGGATAAGAATTGCATCCTTTAGCGGGTCAAGAAGAAAAGATCCGAGATCTCTTCATATGGCAGCTATATCAGGTTGTGAACCAATTTAGACCATTCTTGGCGAAGTTATTGGAAGTCAAACTCAACACACCCAGGGTCAAGAAGTCAAGATCCCAGATCGGTTATATGGCAGCTATATCATGTTATGCACAATTTAGACCATTCATGGTTCATATTTCGGAAGTCGAAACAAAGCACTTTAAGCGAAATTTCAGCCAAATTGGATAAGCAATTCGACCTCTAGGGGCTTAGGAAGTCTAGATCAGAGATCGGTTTATTCGGCAACTATATCAGGTTATGAACCAATTTAGACCATTCTTGACATAGTTCATGAAAGTCAAAACAAAATACCTCATACAAAATTTCAGCCAAATCATATAATATTGGGTTGCCCAAAAAGTAATTGCGGATTTTTTAAAAGAAAGTAAATGTATTTTTAATAAAACTTAGAATGAACTTTAATCAAATATACTTTTTTTACATTTTTTTTCTAAAGCAAGCTAAAAGTAACAGCTGATAACTGACAGATGAAAGAATGCAATTACAGAGTCACAAGCTGTGAAAAAATTTGTCAACGCCGACTATATGAAAAATCCGCAATTACTTTTTGGGCAACCCAATATATAAATAACAGTTGCTCTCTCTAGAGGCTCAAGAAGTCAAGACCTGAGATCGGTTTATATGGCAGCTATTTGTTACAAATTAAAACTAAATATGAACAAAAGTTCATTTTTAGCAGAATCCATGGTGGTGGGTATCCAAAATTCAGGACGGCCGAACTTAGCACACTTTTACTTGTTCATAGCTGATTTAGACTCTTACCTCTTAAAAACTTATAACATCGCCCTCGTAAGAGACAGGTTCAAAACCCTCCTCCGTCGGGAACCGTACTATTTTAGGGGACGCCTACAGTAGTGGCTACAAAATATCCCCTGTGGCATGCCCTGTCCACCTTGTCCCTTTTAATTATGTCATGGGACATACACATTATTCCTTAGCATGAAATTGAACTTTGGCTTAATTCATGGAAATGATACAAAATCTGTACTAAGGTACCAAAAGCCTCCCCCAAGATACATATATGATACATGTTTCAAAAATGCCATATATAGAGCAACTATGATGTCTTCTTATCACCCACCATTATCTATAAAGAGAATGCTATATAAGATTCCGCCACCGCATTTATTTGTTTCCCTTAAAAACAAACAAAGATTTTCTCAACCTTTTACATATAAATGTGGCCCACTGTATAAAGGATACAGCGCAGACTTAATTAAGGTTAAAACCAGAAAATTTCTTTCAACATTAAATAGCAAAGAGCATAAGGGAGTTTTGTGTGGAAATAGGGCATGCATACTTTCATGAATAGTTTTCTTTTTGCCTGTTAACTTTTAGCTTTACTCTTGTATCTCACTCTGACTTCGAGTAGTAGTACTAAGTAAATTAAAACTTTTGTTACCAAAAGGTGTTTCTATGTTCCATTACCTCTTCCCTTGGCTTCGTTGTTTTTCGCTACGCTTACCTTGCTAGCTAGCGCATAGCTGACAGGCACTCCATTGTAGTGTATCATTCATTATGCTGAGATGAAATTTGCAAGCTCTCATTTTAACAATAGCAGCAATGTTTTAATTAAGTTTCTTTTTTGTTTCTTAACTCTTCAATTTCCGTACTAACAAATTTAATTAAGTTAACATGTAATTGTAAAAAATAACTCCACAATAAATATGTTTTGAATGCTCTGGTTCAATACATACGTAGTGGATACAAAAACAACAAAAGTTTAGCATACCTTTGGGCTGAGCTGTTACGTTTTCTATTAAAGTAGTGCGATGCGGGTGTTTTGGGCAAATAAAAAATTCTGCATATTTACTTAGATTTAATTAGGAGAAACAAAAAGATAAACACAATTTTGATTTTCAACCCTCTAGCCCATTTCTTCCCTCTTGAGCCCCAAGCCCAGGCCTACAGCTCTGTAGTCTAAGGTAAATACCACAAACATTTTAAGAACTGCGACAATTATCTACATGGTCTAACAAGGTAACTTTATATTCGTAACACTCTAACAGTGATGTTTGTTTTTTACTCGTTTCAGCACTTAAATAAACACCTTAATGGCACCTGAAACAGCCGCAATGGTATGTGGTTATTTCAAAACTAAAATAATTGCATACTTTTGGGGTTTAATTAAGGCAACTCTCATACTTGTCTGTTGCCTATCTATTTTGGGTTAGAACCACAAACATTAAAACTTGTAATTTGTGCAATTTTTTTTTTTCATTTATTAGAAGTTTAACGTCATAAAATGTAAAAGAAAGTATCAATTAGTCAATTAGCAGCGTAATGGGATTCGTTCTCAATTATAAAAGGCAAAATATGATAATTAATTAAATAAGCTAAAGGGTTTACTCATTTGAAAATATACCAAATAAAATCGTTTTAATTGAATCGAAAACAATTTTATTTCATTAAGCAGGATTTCATTTAGGAAGATGTTTGTTAAAACTTAAAAATTATTGACATTTGTGTAGGTACTTTGATAAGTGATAACAAGGATTTTATTTAAGCCAACAGAATTTTAGCAAGATGGAAAACTGAATCTAATTTCAGCGAAATGGGAAAAGCTTTATTTGGAGAGTACAAACAAATTAGAGCAAGAAAGAAGAGATACGTGTATGGGTAATTTGAAATCATAGATTGTGAGGTAAACCGAAAACGAGGACATTTTTTAATTTTGAAAAAAAAAAAACCAGTTAGGAAGGGCAAAAGTCTGGCGGTGCCGACTGTATAATACCCTACACCTATCCAATAAGTACAATGTGGAAGCTTTATCAAATTCTGAACCAATTTTGGTGGACCTCGCCGGATGTTTTCAGATGGGTTATAAAACAATCCGTATCAAATTTCGAGCAAATATGTTCAAAAGGTAATAACTACGATTGACAAATGAAAACATTAATGCAAATTACCCAAAATCTAACGAACATATACATGGTAGCTATATCTAATTCTGAACCGATTTCGAGCAAACTTCTCAAATGTGGTAGGCGCCGAGAAAAGCGTTGTGCAAAATTTTGGCAATATTGGTCAACAAATGCACTTTCAGGAACCCTTGAACCGGAAATCGGGCGATATACATATCTGACAGCTATATCCAAATCTGGGCCGAATTTTATGAAATTCACAAATAATGTTGAGAGTCATAAGGAAATCCTTCCTGCAAAATTTGGAGAGAATCGGTTTAAAAATGAACACGTTAGTGCAATATATCTCAAAATCCGACGAACATATATATGGGAGCTACATCTAAGTCTGAACCGATTTCGAGCAAACTTCTCAGATACTGTGGCAGTTGTCAAAGAAAGCGTTGTACAAAATATTGGCAAGATGGGTCAATAATTGTGCTTGCTGTGACTCTAGAAGTCAAAATCGGACGGTATATATATATATATATATAAGAGCTATATCTAAATCTGAGCCGATTTCCATGAAATTCACAAGTAATTTCGAAAATTCTTCCTGCCAAACTTCGAGAGAATTGGTTCAAAAATTACCATTTTATTGCAATATTACTGCAAATCGGACGAATATATACTTGAGAGCTATATCCAAATCTGAACCGATTTTAAGCCTACTTTACACACATTGAGGAAGTCGGCAAAAGTCATATCGGGATATCGGTACTTAGGACCCCTATATCACCATATTGACTGATTTGGATAAAACTTGGCGCTGATGGTGTAAGTCATAAGATAGGTTTTTGGGTCAAATTTTAACCAAATCAGGTGAAAATTTAGGCTTTGAGGAGCTTAAGAAGTCAAAACGGGAGATCAATTTGTATTTAGGATATATCTGTTTATAGATCGATTCGGATCATACTTCGCATGGAAGTTGAAAGTCATAACACAAGTCTTTGATCTAAATTTTAGGAAAATAGGATGAAAATTGAGGCTTCTAGGGGCTCGAAAAGTCAAATCCGGGGATCGATTTATATGGAGGATATACGGAATTGCCTTTTATACTAAGGGATCAGAGAACAGAAGCAAATATTAATTATCGAAAATTGCTTTATTGTTTTTCAAAATACTCCCCATTTGGTTAGGTTGAAAAGAGGGTGCAGATGTTACTCCGCCCCATGCCACTATGGACATAAACCTAAGCCAGTAATTGGCTTCTTGTGCGCTCTAAAAACTATAAAGTAACCTCTTAAAAGAAAATTTTAAGTTAGGAATTCCGCCCTACTTACAAAATCCTTAATTGTTTTCAATACCACTCCCCTGAGTTGGTTCATGTCTGGGATTGTGCCTCCACCTAAGTGCCGGTATCTGCTCCTACGTCTCATCACCTTCCCCGCATGCCCTACACATGCTATCACTTGCCGCACCGATTTTGCATAAGTGGGCTCGTAGTCCTATGTGTCCCGTTGTGATACCAATAGCTATACTGACCTCCTTCTTACTTTCTTTCAGTAATAGACTCGTCTTCTCACGATCTCGATCCCCCATAGAATTTTCGCCATCCTACCGATCGCTTCGCTGCTCCACAATGTTGCATGCGCATTTTTCGCCCACTCCCTTAACTCGGACTGCGTCGACCCGAGAGGCTTCGGGTCAATCAAGTTTATTGACGGCAGTCCCCTGGCCTTCACCGCCAAATCGTCTGCCCTTTCATTCCCCCTCACTCCGTTATGGTTCAACACCCAAGCGATGCGGATTTTGCCATCCTCAGAAAAAACGTTAATCTCCTTCCTGCAAGACCTTTCGTGATCTTACCGACCTGGTTGTTGTTGCCCTTATCGTCATTTTACAGTCGGTAAAGATGTTTAGACTCGACGTCCTCGCGTTAGCACCACACCACCTCACGCAATTCGTGATCGCCCGGATCTCCGCCTGCAGGACCCATAATACGGTCCTGCAGTCAGGCAGTCTAAAACAGATCTCAGCCCCTGGGTTCTCAATGTAAACCCCCAGGCCCACTTTGTCCTCTAGCTTTGATTCATCTTTCAGATGGGTTCTGTCAATGCGAGACTGTGCCGATGGCAGCAGTGCTTTGAACTCGACTTCAAGGTTCAAGGTATCCGATCGGAAATCTCTTCCCTTCCTTCCAGGTTTCTAATCGTCGCCTCGATTATACCACGATGGTTGAGCTGCTCCCATCCTCAATCCATTCTCCCATCGCCTTATGTCTCATAGCCGCACTGGCAGCCTCACACTTAATGTGTATGTCAATGGGTCGGATATCTAGAATAGTCTCCAGTGCCCTAGTGGTCGTGGTCCTCATCGCTCCGCTTATGCCAAGACAACCTGTTGTATGGTCCCCATGTTGCACTTTTTCTCCATAGCAGTCCACCAAATCAATGAGGCGTAATGAAGTATTGGTCTAATTATGCTCCTGGAGAGCCAGTGGACTCCCCCGGATTCAGGCCCCATTTCGAGTCTTAGACCCGTCCACATAGTGCCTAACATCAGTGAGCCTTCTCAGTACGCTCCTGAATTTGACACTTCCAATTCAGTTTGCTGTCCAAGATCACACCTAAGTATTTGACCTTGTCAGATATCGAAATCGTCTTATTGAAGAAACGTGGTGCTTTAAATTTGCCCACCTTCGTCTTCCTCGTGAACAGGCATATTTCAGTCTTCTCTGGGTTAACATTGAGACTCCTGGGTCTAGCCCAGTCATATGCCGTATTCCCCATTAAAACCTATACACTTTTGCATGCGTTTGAACCAAGGCTGCGGAGTCGACCGAAGTAGAGTTTTTGAGGCCGGAGTCGGACTATTGAGCCGAAGTCGGACGTTGGTACGGAGTTAGGCAATCTAGCCCCGACTTCGAACAGCTCTCCGACTCCGGCTTAATACGCCGACTCCGATTGGGGTCGAGAAACGTTGACCTATTATTTTATTTTTAACGTACGGGAATAAAAAGAAGTCATTCGGTGCCAAGTCAGGACTATACGGCGGATGACTCATCAAATCAATGTTTTGAGTGCTCAAAAATGCAGTTGTTTGAGCCGATGTGTGAGAGCTCGTATTGTCATGGTGAAGAGTGATCCGTCTACGGGGGTTGGTTTTTCTGATTTCTCGGAAGACAACCGGCAAACAGATGGTGGTGTACCACTCAGTATGGACTGTTCTGTGTTATTCTAGCGGTACGATTGCGACATGACCAAAATGATTTCAGTTCGGCCGGGCCGAACTTTAGATACCCATCCGTAACAATCCGATGAAAATTGGATAACTTATGCACCCTTTATCGGGAGATCGGTCTATATGACAGCTATATCTAAATATAGTCCGATCCAAACCATACTTGGGACGGATGTCGGGAGACCTAAAACTACCAACTGTTTCAAATTTCAGCGAAATCGGATAATAAATAGGGCTTTTATGGGCTTCAGATCCTTTACCGGGAGATCGGTCTATATGGCAGCTATATCTAAATATGGACTGATCTAATCCATATTTAGTCAGATGACGGGAGGCTTCAAATAACCCACTGTTGCAAATTTCAGCAAAATCGGGTAATAAATACCGGTCTTCAGACCCTTTATCGGGTGATCGGACTATAGGGCATCTACAGCTAAATATAGTCCGATCTGGACCATATTTGGGTCATATGTCGAGAGGCCTAAAACTACTCACTGCTACAAATTTCAGCAAAATCGGATGAAAAATAAAGCATTAATGTCCATTAGACCCTTTACCGGCAGATCGGTCTATATAGCAGCTATATCCAAACATGGTCCGATTTGTCCCAATCCAGAACTTAACCAGCGTGCATCAAAAAGACGTATCTGTGCCAAATTTCAGCTCAATATCTCAATTTTTAAATGCTGTAGAGTGATTACAACAGACGGACGGACAGACGGAAAGACACACGGACATCGTTAAATCGTCTTAGAATTTTTTCGACGATCCGAAATATATACACTTTGTAGGGTCGGAAATTTATATTTCGATGTGTTGCAAACGGAATGACTAAATGAATATGCCAACTATTCCACGGTGATGGGTATGAAAACACCATTCATAGAAAAACACCACCTCCAAAATTTCAGGCAAATCGAGTAATAATTGCGCCGTCCAGAGGCTCAAAGTCAAAACTGGGAGATCGGTTTATATGGTAGCTATATCAGATTATATACCGATTTAGACCATACTTGGAACACTTGATGGAAGTTATACCAAAACGACATATGCAAAATTTCAACCATATTGGATAAGAATTGCGCCCTCTAGAAGCCCAAGAAATCTAATCGGGAGATCGGTTTATGTGGCGGCTATATCACGTTATGGACTGATTTAGACTATGCTTGGTATAAAAAGGTCAAGCTTTACGATAGAGCTGTCAGTTGGCAGATTGCAACAAAAGGGTTGTGCAATCCTCGTAAAGACGTTGAAAAATTTTATGAGGAAAATATTAATTGAATGAAGTATCAATTTTACTCATTATGGTAATAGAGCATTATTAAATAATGTTAATGTTATTAAATTTTTAATAACATTAACATTATTTAATAATATTTCCCAAATTAATTGATTGAAATCCCCTGCGCTTCAATTTTCAAATTCCAGCGAAGAGATTTTTATTCATTTAATCTCTCAAATTTGTTTTACATTTTCACTTGCATTTCCCTTTCGTCCTGACAGCCTTTTAAGTTTTATAAAAGGGATGCAATTTCAGGAAGCTTTTTGTAGGTGCTTGTATACAAAGAAACTCAATTAAACACGTTCGCCCAAAACTAATGGAAAGACACATTGTTGTAAGTGCTTGTAAGAGGCATCCGTGATGATGGGGAAATAAAAGCATTCAAGCTTTTGACTGAGCGTAAGAGCGAAAAAATCTTTCCATGATATGATCAAATATTCAGAAAAAAAATTCATGGTCTTCTCGTCCTTAACATGAGCATAATAATTGGTAAATTAAAGCATACTTTCAGGGGTATAACCTTCCTTGTTTAAGTAACACCATGAATTTTCGTCCCGTCCTGAAAGCCTTTTAAGTTTTATAAATGGGAGGCAATTTCGGGAAGCTTTTTGTAGGTGCTTGCAAACAAAGAAATCTCCGTTTACCATGTTCACCCAAAACTGATGGATGGACACATTGTTGTAAGTGCTTGTAAGAGGCATCCGTGATTATGGGGATATGAAAGCATTCAAGTTTTTGACTAAGTGTAAGAGCGAAAAAAAACTTTCCATGAAATGTTCAAATATTGAAAAAAAAAATATAATTCATAGTCTTTTCGTCCTTAATGCTTAATTAAACGCATTTAGCTTGAGCAAAATAATTGGTAAATTAAAACATACTTTTAGGGGTATAACCTTCAGTGTTCAAGTAACTCTAATGTCTTCTAAGTGCGACAACTATAAATGATGCCGTAATTATAATCTGCCCAAGCTCAAAATGCTTCTATGCCAAAGTACTTAAGATCCTACTCACGACCAGGTCAGACTACCATTTAGTTACTGCCTTTTAAGAAGAGCAGCAAGCAGCCTTAAGCAACCAGTACATACACACAATCTCCTTTATTGTTGCATACTTTCAGGTAACTTTATGTATTTGATTGTTGCTTAAGGCCACGATGTTATTTTAATATAAGAATAAAAAAAATCTTTTACAGATATGGTGTCTAGACTGCTACTTTACTCACATATCAAAGAACAAAAGTAAATACCAATTGTTTTAAAACAAATTTTATGGCTTTCTTAAAGGATTTAAGGCCTTAACACCTTTGCAATGAAATTTCCACAATCCCCATTACCATGTTGCCAATTCCCAATATGAACTAAACCAAAGTGCTTTATTGTGTAGTACATACCGAGTTAAATTTTTGTGTTATGTGCCTTTGTAGTGAGGACCCATACGGTCCATAAAATTTTAACAACTTGCAATTTTTAGTTCAATTCCTTTGATGTTGTGTGTGTGTGTGTGTGAGAAAGATTTAATGCATTCTTGCACTGGGTTCATTCTTGACTATCTTGCTTGATTGTCTTTGCCTAACTATTTATAACTGTCTGTCGATTCTAAATGCATCTCCAAGTCTCCTAACGTAAGGCATGGTTTTTTGTTTTGTTTGCCGTTCATGTTATTGCGAGTAGTTGTGATTAAATCCCTGAAGAATGATGTGGCAGCATAGAAGAACTTTAGTACTTTTACGGTAGCAAAGCAAAGCAAATGCTTGCCATTGACTTTAGTTTCAATTTTGTAGATGGAGGTAATCGTGTGTGTGTGTGTGTGTGTGTGAGCGCATGTGTTTGGCCTTATAAAAATTGCAACGAATACACCCTTGAGAATTTTAAATAATTTCCTTCATTGAAGCATTTTCTTCATAACAACACAGTATTCTTGGTAAGTTTGGAAAATTTCTCAGCATATGTCAGGTGAAGGATTGTATAGGGTGATTTTTTTGAGGTTAGGATTTTCATGCATCAGTATTTGACAGATCACGTGGGATTTCAGACATGGTGTCAAAGAGAAAGATGCTCAGTATGCTTTGACATTTCATCGTGAATAGACTTACTAACGAGCAACGCTTGCAAATCATTGAATTTTATTACCAAAATCGGTGTTCGGTTCGAAATGTGTTCAAATTTTGACAAATTTTGTTCAGCGATGAGGCTCATTTCTGGTTGAATGGCTACGTAAATAAGCAAAATTGCCGCATTTGGAGTGAAGAGCAACCAGAAGCCGTTCAAGAACTGCCCATGCATCCCGAAAAATGCACTGTTTGGTGTGGTTTGTACGCTGGTGGAATCATTGGACCGTATTTTTTCAAAGATGCTGTTGGACGCAACGTTACGGTGAATGAACACATTTCGAACCGAACACTGATTTTGGTAATAAAATTCAATGATTTGCAAGCGTTGCTCGTTAGTAAGTCTATTCATGATGAAATGTCAAAGCATACTGAGCATCTTTCTCTTTGACACCATGTCTGAAATCCCACGTGATCTGTCAAATACTAATGCATGAAAATCCTAACCTCAAAAAATCACCCTTCATCCATGTCATGCGCAGCACCAAATTACTCGGTCGCGCCAGTACTCCTCGTCATGGATAATTAGCGCGTATTTTTGCCTTTACTAAGTCTTGTCCGTTTCCTAAGAAATACTTCCCGGGAAAAGGTGGCCAGCCTCGCTAATCCCCATCGCGCCTAAATCTCTGATGTCTGCATAGTACGGGCATTCCGTCAGTACATGCCTCCAGTCCTCAGGTCTCCCAGAGTCGCACTGATCAGTCGCGGACAAGTTCCTCTGATGCAAAAATACATTAAATGAACCATGTCCTGTCAGTATGATGCCCAGACTTCGGCTGAAGTCAAAGTCCAAGCCTCGATTTCTATACCCTACGCCACTACTGTGGTACAGGGTATTATAACTTAGTGAATTAGTTTGTAACACCCAAAAGGAAGAGAGATAGATCCATTGATAAGTACACAGATCGACTCAAAATCACTTTCTGATTTGATTCGTCTGTCTGTCTGTCCATGTTAATTTGTGGACAAACTACAGGTCGCAATTTGCATCCGATCGTCTTTAAATTTGGTGTGTTCATGTTTTTCGTCCTAGAGACCAAGCCTATTGAAAGTGGATAGAAATCAGTTCAGATTTAGATATAGCTGCCATATATATGTTCGTCCGATTTGCATTTATAAATATGGTCATAAAATGGTCATGTGTTAACCGATTCTCTCGAAATTTGGCAAGAAAGATTTTCTTATGACATTACAGGTGAATTTCATGAAAATCGGTTCAGATTTAGATATAGCTCTCATATATATATATCGCCCGATTTTCATTCCGCATTTATTGACCAATCTTTCCGAAATTTTGCACAACGCGTTCCTCGACGACTTCCACAATCTCTATAAAGTTTGCTCGAAATCGGTTCAGATTTAGACATAGCTCCTATATGTATATTCTCGTCCGATTTGCAGTAATATTGCAATCAAATGGTCATTTGGTTATCGATTCTCTCGAAATATGGCAGGAAGGCTTTTCTCTTGCTTCTCGACATTATAGATACACTTCATAGAAATCGGTTCAGATATAGATGTAGCTGTCGTATACGTATATCGCCCGATTTTAACTCCTACAGCTTTTTTTGCTAATCTTGCCAAAATTTTGCACAACGCGTGTCTCGACCAGTACCACATTACCAAATTTTGGGAAATTTGCAATAATGTTGCCATTTGTGAACCGTAGTTATTACAGTTTGAACATATTGTAGTTGCTCGAAATGTGATACGGATCGTTTAATAACCCATCTGAAAACATCCAGCGAGGTCCATCGAACCAAAATTGGTTCAGAATTGGACTTAGCTCCCACTTTGTGCCTGACTTTGCCTTTCCTTACTAGTTTTCCGATGTGGCTGAAATTTTGCATATAATGTTCTGCTATGACTCTCAACAACTGCGCCAAGTTCGGTATTTTAGCAGAATCCGAACTCAGCACGCTTTTACTTGTTTTTTTATACCCTACACTACCAGTGTAGTACAGGGTATTATAGATTTGTGCATCTAAGAAGGAGAAGAGCTAGACCCATTGATAAGAATACCGAATTTTGCATATATCACTTCTTTGGCCCAAGGACGAACGCTATTGATTATGATAAAAATCGGTTCAGATTTAGATATAGCTCCCATATATATGTATCGCCCGATTTGAACTTAATTGGCCATAGTTGCTACAGTTTTCAAGCGATCTGCACAAAATTAGGCACGGATTGTTTTGTTACTGATTTTAAAATATATGCAGAATTTCATCAAAATCGGTTCAGATTTAGATATAGCTCCCATATATATGTATCACCCGATTGACACTTTAATTGCCGTATTGGCTACAATTTTCAACCGATCTGCACCAATTTTGACACGGATTGTTTTGCTACTGATCTTAACATATATGCTAGATTTCATCAAAATCGGTTCACATTTCGATATAGCTCCAATATATATGTAGCGCCCGATTTACACATAAGGCTGTAATAAACACAATTTGTAACCGATCTGCACAAAATTTGGCACGGATTGTTATACCCACCACCATAGGGTATACTAATTTCGTCATTCTGTTTGTAACTACTCGAAATATTCGTCTGAGACCCCATAAAGTATATATATTCTTGATCGTCGTGAGATTTTATGTCGATCTAGCCATGTCCGTCCGTCCATCCGTCCGTCCGTCCGCCCGTCCGCCCGTCTCTCTGTCGGAAGCACGCTAACTTCCGAAGGAGTAAAGGTAGCCGCTTGAAATTTTACACAACTACTTCTTATTAGTGTAGGTCGGTTGGTATTGTAAATGGGCCATATCGGTCCATGTTTTGATATAGCTGCCATATAAACCGATCTTGGGTCTTGAGCTCCTTGAGCTACTAGAGTACACAATTCTTATCCGATTGGAATGAAATTTTGTACGACGTGTTTTGTTATGATATCCAACAACTGTGCCAAGTCCGGTTCAAATCGGTCCATAACCTGATATAGCTGCCATATAAACCGATCTGGGATCTTGATTTCTTGAGCCACTAGAGGGCGAAATTATTATCCGATTGGAATGAAATTTTGCTCGACGTGTTTTGTTATGATATTCAACAACTGTGCCAAGTATGGTTCAAATCGGTCTATAACCTAATATAGCTGTCATATAAACCGATCTTGGGTCTTGACTTCTTGAGCCTCTAGAGGGCGCAATTCTTATCAGATTGGAATGAGATTTTGGCCGACGTGTTTAGTTATGATATTCAACAACTGTGCCAAGTATGGTTCAAATCGGTCCATAACCTAATATAGCTGTCATATAAACCGATCTTGGGTCTTGACTTCTTGAGCCTCTAGAGGGCGAAATTCTTATCCGATTGGAATGAAATTTTGCCCGACGTGTTTTGTTATGATATTCAACAACTGTGCCAAGTATGGTTCAAATCGGTCCATAACCTAATATAGCTGTCATATAAACCGATCTTGGGTCTTGACTTCCTGAGCCTCTAGAGGGCGCAATTCTTATCCGATATGAATGAGTTTTTGCCCGAAGTATTTTGTTATAATATCCAACAACTGTATTAAGAATAGTTCATATCGGTTCATAACCTGATAAAGCTGCCATTTAAACCGATCTGGGATCTTGATTTCTTGAGCCTTTAGAGGTCGCAATTATTATCCGATTTGCCTGAAATTTTGTACGACGGATCGGCTCATGATCATCAACATACGTGTTTATTATGGTCTGAATCGATCTATAGCCCGAAACAGATCCCAAATAAATCGATCGCTCAATTTTACTTCTGGAGCCCACAAAGGGCGCAATTCTGACAATTTACACAGGTCTTCAACATATAATATAATTGTGGTCTAAACCGGACCATATCTTGATATCACTCTAATAGCAGAGCAAATCTTTTCTTATATCCTTTGTTTGCCTAGAAAGAGGAGCTCGAGAAATGCGATCCATGGTGGAGGGTATAAAAGATTCGGCCCGGACGAACTTAGCACGCGTTTACTTGTTTTGTTACTGATCTTATCATATGTGCGAGATTTCATCAAAATCGGTTCAGATTTGATTGTAGCTCACATACATATTTAATGCCAGATTTGGACTTATATGGCCGTAGTAACAACAAATTTCAAACGATCTGTTTAATAGTCGGTTCAGGTTTAGATATAGCTGTCATACACATATTATTTATATATTGCCCGAATTTTTAATTGTAGGACAGGTGTAGGTTTTTTTTTAATTTTGTGTTTTTAGAAAATTACTTGAATTTTCTTTTAAAAACATTCATTAGAAAAAAATTCTTGGAAATGTTATCTTGACAAAAATATGTTGTCTTTGAGCAAGTAGAAAATATTTTCTCCTTCCTTGTATCTTTTCTTGGAATTACGTACAATAACGTTCGTTCTTAGAGACTGCATAAACAAAGCTAGATATGCTATGCTCTAAGAAACATTGAAAAGGATTAATGCCTTCAAAAGAAGGAAGCTCCGGTCATGGTGTTGGAAATTGTTTATTAACAAAGAAGTGTTTAAAAATGTATTTAATTGTTTACGAAGTAACTGCAACGGTCCTAATGACTTGGCAGTCTTTTGTTTCCTTGCCTTACTATCGTTGCGGTCATTACTGCATTCACTAAAAGGCTATAAAAAAGAAAAGTTTATGGGGCTTAGGGTGTGTTGGATGTGTGAGTGTGTGTGTGTTTTTGCATGGTTTTGTTGGCCCACAACCACAAAGTGTTAAGAAATTATTTTAGAACAAAGCTTAATGGACAAGTAACAATGATTTATTATTTATAAGATTTTTCTTTGCCTCCGGCCAAAGGAACTTCTAATAATAATTACAAACAAAAGCATTGAAATAATGTGTATCCTTAAAACAGCGAAAGGAGCAATGCAGAGTTCAAAAGGAGTCTAAAGGCTAAAATATTCTTCAATGCAGCTTTTACTTGTTTTCTATACTCCTGATTTCTTATTCAATTTTACAACTTACTTAGGGCTATTCGATAAAGAAGAGATAATAAAATGAAGACAAAAGCATCCGATTTTTGTCTGTATTAGAAATTCTTTTATCTTTGTATCATATTTTATTGTTAATAATTAAATTCCAATATTTTTATAATGTCATGTGCAATGCAATATCTCTATGCTGAAAATTACATACGAATCAATTGTTTCCTTGGGCCAATTTGAGTAACATCTTTTTGATATGTTTTAAAGATTATCTTCCATGAGATGAGATGTATATCTTAATGTATAGCAATTAGATGATATATGGCAAATTGGAATGTTAAAAGTGTAAAAAGTATGAAACAACAAATTTTGTCAGAATAAGGAACGTAAAAAGTAGGAAAATTAAAACAATTTAAAGCGTTTGGCCGGGCGTAACGTTATATACCCTCCTCCACTGATCGCATTTGTCAAAATCTTTGCCTTGTCGTTCTTTGTAGGCAAACAAAGGATAATGAATAAGAACTATTGGAGCTATGTAGGGTTATGGAACGATTCGGGCCATATTTGGATCGGAGAACTGCATAGGACCCAATATTTGGCACTCAATAGACACTTACGTAAAACACTTAACAGACACGTATGTTTGTTTTGCATTCCACCACAAAAATTAGATACATATAACTTAAAACATAAGTGTCTATTGAGTGTTTTACGTGTCTATTGAGTGCCAAATATTGGGTCTTATGGGTAGTCTTAAGCAGGCATTTGGTACCTACCGTTGAACCATCCAGATCGCTTTACAAGGTCCAACAGTGATCTTCTGCTAGCTTTCGGCATGAAACCCCTGCGAGAGTTTGGCGTGCTGAGATCTTTAGTGATTACTTTGCGCAACTCTTAGACGCCTCAATGGTGTCTTCCAATTCTCCACAGAATTTCGCCTAGAAACTCCTCCTAACTGTTTCCGTTTCTTTCTTCAACTTGTCTAGCGTTTCACGTTATTTGTCCCAGCACTTTGTCGTGTTCCCTCCTACTTCGCCTTATTAGAAAGCATTCTGCTTTCCTGCTTCAGCACCCTTAGTTTCGGTGTTCATCTTACACAACGCCAAACTTGTTCCCTCCTAGCAAGGACCTCAAGAGTGACAAGTATTCTGAAGTAGCCACAATTTTGGCCAAAGCCAAATTTCCATATAAAACTTTCATCGGACATGGGATTTTAAGCTTGAAGTAGCCTTTTTAAGCTTTTGGCAGAAGCCAAAATTCTCTTCCGATCTGGACGGAATTTAGCATAGGATGTTTTATTTGACATCCCAAAATGCGTGCCAAATATTATCAAAATCGGATTAGATTCAGATATGCCAATTTGCCCATGAACATTCCATAAAAGGAACAGGGGTAAACTTCTCACACATCTATGAGTGCTGTCCGATTCTATTTTTTAAACTCAATGATAAGGGGTCTGCCTTTTAAAGCTGAGTTCGAATGGCATGCCGCAGTTCCACACCTCTTTGGTGAGAAGTTTTTATATGGCTGTCATACCATTTTTTCAAATGGTATCGTTTCTCACAAATGTTGCAAGCATTAGGAGAGGAAGCTATCCGCTTGAAATTTTGCAAAGATACTTAATATCGATGTAGGTCGTTGGGGATTGCAAATGGGTCATATCGGTTCAGATTTAGATATAGCTCTCATATAAACCGATCTCCCGATTTGACTTCTTGGGCCTCTGGAAGCCGTAACTTTTACCCGATTTAGCTGAAACTTTGAGGATAGTGTTCACCAACTGTGCCAAGTACGGTCCAAATCGGTTTAAAACCTGATATAGCTCCCATATATTTTGGTCCGATTGGGCTGAAATTTTGAGGATAGTGTTCTATTATTACTTTGAACAAATGTGCCAAGTACGGTCCAAATCGGTCTATAACCTGATATAGCTCCTATATAAACCGATCTCCCAATTTGACTTCTTGAGCCCCTGGAAGCCTCAATTTTTGACCGATTTGGCTGAAATTTTCCATGTAGTGTTTCGTTATGTCTTCCAACAACTGTGCCGAGTACGGCCAAAATCAGTCTATTATATGATATAGCTCCCATAGGTCAAAGACCTGATATAGCTCTCATATAAACCGATCTCCCGATTTGACTTCTTGGGCCCCTGGAAGCCGTAACTTTTACCCGATTTAGCTGAAACTTTGAGGATAGTGTTCAACAACTGTGCCAAGTACGGTCCAAATCGCTATATATAACCTGATATAGCTCCCATATAAATCGATCTCCCGATTTGGCCTCTTGAGCCCCTGGAAGCCGCAAGTTTTATCCAATTTAGCTGAAACTTTGAGGATTGTGTTACGTTAAGACTTCCAACAACTGTGCCAAGTAGGGTCCAAATCGGTCTATAACCTGATATAGCTCCTATATTAACTGATCTCCCGATTTGAGTTCTTGAGCCCCTGGAAGCCTCAGTTTTTGTCCGATTTGGCTGAAAATTTTCATGTAGTGTTTCGTTATGACTTCCAACAACTGAGCCAAGTACGGCCAAAATCAGTCTATAATATGATATAGCTCCCATAGGTCAAAGACCTGATATAGCTCTCATATAAACCGATCTCCCGATTTGACTATTTAAGACCCTGGAAGCCGCAATATTTGTCCGATTTGGCTGAAATTTTCCACGTAATGTTTTATTAAGAATTCCAAAGCTTCTTGGTCTCTCGAACATCGATGTTCGGTTCCTAGGAGCTTTAAATTTGGCTGGTTTGAGAGAAGTTTGGTATGTAGAATAAAATTATGCCATTTTTAGCAGAATCCATGATGGCGGGTTCCCAAGATTCGGCCCGGCCGAACTTAGCACGATTTTACTTGTTAACACTGTAGTAGCCAAAATTTCTAGCTTATCTTTAAAAAGGCCACCGTACCGCAGATGTTCGCATGTCCGCCTATGACGCTGAACGCCTGGGTTCGAACCCTGGCAGAACCATCAGAAAATTTTTCAGCGGTAGTTTTCCCCTCCTAATGCTGGCGACATTTGTGAGGTACTTTGCCATGTTAAAACTTCTCCCCAAAGAGATGTCGCTTTGCGGCACGCCGTTCAGACTCGGCTATCAAAAAGAGGTGCCTTATCATTGAGCTTAAAAATTGAATCGGACAGCACTCATTGATTTGTGAGAAGTTTGCCCCAGTTCCTAAATGGAATGTTCATGAGCAAATTTGCATTTGCATCTTTAAAAAAATTCGCGTCAGCAGACAGGAGATACTTCTCTCATATAAATGAGTGTAGGACATCCCAATGACATGCGACCTCCTTTTAATGGCGAATCGGAAAGGCGTGCTGCTTAACGACACCACTTGTAAGAGAAGTTTTTACATGGCTGGATACCTTCAAATGTTGCCGGTATTTCTAATGTGGTAACCACCGCCAAACAATTTCTTCTGAAGTTCACGCCGGTATTTGTACCCAGGCGATCGGCGTTCTAGGCGAACATGCTAACCTCTGCCCTACTTTGGCCTCCCAGCTTTTCATGTAACTCCCATATGAATCTTTTAGCTAAAATAAACTTTGAAGACTGCAATGACAACAATTTAGGTCCTATCGAAGGAATACCTGTCAAGTCTCGACATTTCAGAATGATAGTCTGACTCGATTTAGACATATGTATGTTCTATGTATAAAAAGTTGTAAGTAAACATTTGCCTGCGCCCGACTTTTTCTTTCCTTACTGGTTTTCTCTAGTTATTACTAAGAAATGTTCGAAAAAATAAGTCCTTGACTTGAGTTTATTGTCCTTTCTTGGTCGTAATTATTTTTGCCAAAAACTTTCCTTTTTCAAATTAAGCTATAATTATGATTTATTTATAGCCCTCACTATAGCTCAAAAATCAATTTACCTAAAGTTAAACATTTCGCATAGGCTCATTTACCTGTGCGATTATTTGCGAATAAAGTTTTTACCTTCAACTTGTGAAGTTTTAGCACACAATGTCTAACGATTTACTTGCGACTCTGATGGATGTAATGCCTCCATGCATTATGTGTGTTAAGTGGGCAATTTTTATCCATAATTGCTGTTTGAAACTATGCTCATAATTATTGTTTACCACCGTTGGCCAAAACTTCGCATAAGAACTTTCGCTATTAAATCTTGAGTATGTTTTTATAAAACTATAAATTATTCTTTGTTTTTTGTTTTGCTCTTCTCATAGTTTCTATTGCTGTTGTCAAAAAACAAAAAAAAAATTCCCACACAATGTACAAGGGATCGTTGCATAGATGTAGGGGGGGAAAGTAAATTACACTGCTAAGTCTTTCAATCACATGGAGGAGGGAAAACATTTTCACCATTTCACGAAAGTTTAAACGCCAAAGCAAATGTTGTTCATTTGACGAAGAAAAATAAACAAAATTTGAGAAGAAGAAAAATAGACCATTAACACTAGAAGGTTTAAGATAAATTCAGGGAAAATACTGAGGAAAGACAAAACAAAGGAAAACATTTGATTATATAAAACGTAACTTTAAATATAAATTGAACTAACCGAACCGGAACCGCTCCGCTGCGCCTTCTTTATTTCTCTAATGTCTTTTTAGGGTGGAGACACTTCGCCCTGTATGCGGATATCGAATTCGTGCCATTGTAGCCTATGACGCTGAACGCGTTCCAATCCTGGCCTTGCGAGGTAAAATGCCGTGCATGGTCATTTAAAAAATTTTCCCCAAAGTTGTGTCGCATTGCAGGACACCGTTCGAACTCGGCTATAAAAACGGTCCCTTATCATTGAGTTTAAACTTGAATCGGAAAGCACTCATTGATGTGTGAGAATTTGCCCCTTCTCGGTTCCTGGTGGTAATGTTCTTCCTTAGGATAATGTTCTCATTAGGGGAGGGATGGCACCTCAGACATTTCAATTCAAATACGGATATCAAATTCGTGCTGCTCTTCCAAATCCCTTTAATTGAAGCCCCATATTGCCATGGCCGGTAAATATTGGGTTGCCCAAAAAGTAATTGCGGATTTTTAAAAAGAAAGTAAATGCATTTTTAATAAAACTTAAAATGAACTTTAATCAAATATACTTTTTTTACGCTTTTTTTCTAAAGCAAGCTAAAAGTAACAGCTGATAACTGATTATGGGTTGTGTTTATGGCATAAGGGGGAGGGTCCGTCCCCCTTCCGACACCAAAAAATTATATAGCCTTTTTTTCCTTCCAGAAATCCAGAAATTTCGAGAAAATCGGTTCTGCAGTTTTTCAGTCTATACGGAACAAACAAACCGAGTTTCATATATCCGTGATTGGCTAATGTGCCCTTTTTGGGCGTTTTTTGTGGGGGTGGGGTGATCCCCTATACTTCGACATGAATATGTATGCCAGATTCGTTATCTTTCCCCTGCATACTTTCATTTGATACCCATTATTGGTCCACTTTTGATTTTTGGTGGTGTTTTTGGGGTAACGGTGGAGGGACCGCCCCTCTCCGTTATCAATAAATTATAGAGCCCATTCCTACTACGCAGAGATTAGCATGTCCGCCTATGACGTTGAACGCCTGGGTTCGAATCCTGGCGAGACAATCAGAAAAAATTTTCAGCGATGGTTTTCCCCTCCTAATGCTGGCAACATTTGTGAGGTACTATGCCATGTAAAACTTCTATCCAAAGAGGTGTCGCACTGCGGCACGCCGTTCGGACTCGGCTATAAAAAGGAAGTCCCTTATCATTTGACTTCAACTTTAATCGGACTGCAATCATTGATCGGTGCGAAGTTTGCCCGTGTTCCTTAGTGGAATGTTTATAGGCAAAATTTGGATTTGCATTTGCATATAAGATAAGTTTTTATCCACCGAAAGATGGGGGTGTATTCACTTTGTCATTCCGTTGGCAACATATCGAAATATGCATTTCCGACCTTATACAGTATATATATTCTTGATCAGCGTAAAAATCTAAGGCGATCTAGCCACGCCGTCCGTCTGTCTGTTGATATCACGCAACAGTCTTTCGAAATAGAGATATTGAGCTGAAATTTTACACAGATTCTTTTCTTGTCCATAAGCAGGTTAAGTTCGAAGATGGGCTATATCGGACTATATCTTGACATAGCTGCCATATAGACCGATCCGCCGATATAGGGTCTTAGGCCCATAAAAGCAAAAATTATTATCTGATTTTTCTAAGATTTGGGACAGTGAGTTGTGTTAGGCCCTTCGACATCCTTCTGCAAGATGGCACAGATCGATCCAGATTTAGATAAAGCTGTCGTATAGACCGATCCTCCAATTTAGGGTCTTAGGCCCATAAAAGCCACATATATTATCCGATTTTGCTGAAATTTGGGACAGTGAGTTGTGTTAGGTCCTTCGACATCCTTCGGCAATATGGCACAGATCGGTTCAGATTTGGATATAGCTGTCGCATAGACCGATCCTCCGATTTAGGGTCTTAGGCCCATAAAGCCACATGTATTATCCGATTTTGCTGAAATTTGGGACAGTGAGTTGTGTTAGGTCCTTCGATATCCTTCTTCAATTTGGCCTAGATCGGTCCAGATTGAAATATAGCTGCCATATGGACCGATCTCTCGATTTAAGGCTTTGGCCTATAAAAGGCCTATTTATTCTCCGATGTCGCTGAAATTTGGGACAGTGAGTTGTGTTAGGCCCTTCAAGATCCTTCTTCAATTTGGGTCAAATCGGTCCAGATTTGGAAATAGCTGCCATATAGACCGAGCTCTCGATTTAAGGTTTTAAGCCCATAAAAGGCGCATTTATTGTCCGATTTCGCCGAAATTTGGGACAGTAAGTTGGGTTAGGCTCTTCGTCATTTTTCTGCTACTTGGCCCAAATCGGTCCAGATTTGCATATAGCTGCCATATAGACCGATATCTCGACTTAAAGTGCTGGCCCCATAAAAGTCGCATTTATAATTCGATTTCTCTGAAATTTGACTCAGTAACTTATGTTAGGCGTTTCGTCATCCGTGTCGTTTATATTTAAGAACGGTTTATTTTTAGATATAGTTACTAGAAAGACCAATATTTGTATATACACATATGAACAATGACTTTTACTCATTAGTATTTGGTCCAAGTCGGAACATATTTCGATATATCTGCTATGTGCCATAAGGTATGTATTTTTCATCGGATTTTGACGAAAGGTGGCTTACATATATACCTAAGGTGGTGGGTATCCAAAGTTCGGCCCGGCCGAACTTATCGCATTTAACTTTGGGATTTACCTATGATTTTTTGAAAAAAATAATTTAAAACTTAAAAACTTTAGATGTGTATTCCACTCTATATTCCTTAATTTTTAATTTAATCACATTATACGAGAACTTTTCACATTTGAAAATTTCACCATTGCAATTAAAAGGCTTATTTATATTTCAAAAGAAAAGCCACGAAACATGAACAACTGTGGTGCACAATAATAATTGGATTATGGATTATTATATTCATCATATATGTGAAATGATACAATTAGGCGGCTAATTAACAACAACTAATGGCTGTGCTTACCTGTTGTGATGGGGGAAAATCCAGTTTTGGCAATTAGATTTATTGCCCACAATGGCCATATGCAGCAATCATAACCTCACCACCCCAAAAGTGGGTCACATACATACATACTGCTGTCCAATAATACCGCCAAGCATAATCATATGCGCATATATGAGCATATATCTGTACACCCAGTGTCTTATCTGTAAAATAAAATGACGCGTTAATTTCTAATTTCTTCAGTTCATTAAGCAAAGCGTAATAAATAATTATGGAGAGTTTACTAACCATGATTATGATTTATTATGCGGCAGGTATGTGGGGACGCCTCAATGGTGGTAGTCTCCTATGTACATATTGATACACGACCACACACACACGCCCACAAGCATTTAAGGTCTTTGGTCAGGATATAAGACCACAAGTGGGAATTAACGAATAACTAAGCATTGGGATGAACATTAGAAGGCTCAATGGACAAACCCCTTATTTAAATATGACAAAATGGACCATAATTTTTCATAATAACACACCTAATTTATCAACATTAATTTCAGCATATAAAATTTGTAGAGATGGGAATTCTACTGGGTAAATATCCAATCTGCAGGTATTTATTTGGTATTTACCGAATGATTACCTTAAGAGGGTAATTATAATTTTGTAGATATTTTGCAGATCTAACAAGTAAAAAGGCGTTAAGTTCGGCCGGGCCGATCTTTGGATACCCACCACCTCGGGTGTATATGTAAACCACCTCTCGTCAAAATCTGGCGAAAAATTCATACCTTATGTCCCATAGCAGCTATATCGATATATGTTCCAATTTGGACCAAATACTAATAAGTACAAGTCATTGTTCAATTGCGTATAACAAAATATTGATCTTTCCAGTAGATATATTTATGAATAAACCGATCTGAACCATATACGACATGTGTGTGACGACGGATGTCGAAAAGCCTATCATAAGTCACTGTGTCAAATTGCAGTGAAATCGGATTATAAATGCGTCTTTTATTTGGCCAAGACTTTAAATCGAGATATCGGTCTATATGGCAGCTATATACAAATCTGGACCGATTTGGTCCAAGTTCCAAAAGTTTCGAAGAGCGTAACGCAACTAACTGTCCCAAATTTCGGCGAAATCGGACAAAAAATGCGCCTTTTATGGCCCCAAAACCTTAAATCGAGAGATCGGTCTATATGGCAGCTATATCCAAATCTACACCGATCTAAGCCAAATTGAAGAAGAAGGGCCCAACACAACCAACTGCCTCAATTTTTGGCGACATCGGACAATAAATATGCCTTTTATTGGCCCAAAACCTTAAATCGAGAGATCGGTCTATATGGCAGCTATATCCAAATCTGAACCGATCTGTGCCACACTGCAGAAGTATCTCAAGGGGCTTAACCTAACTCACTGTCCCAAATTTCGACGACATCGAACAATAAATGCGCCTTTAATGGGCCCAAAGCCTTAAATCGAGATATCGGTCTATATGGCAGCTATATCCAAATCTGGACCGATCTAAGCCAAATTGAAGAATAATGTCTAAGGGTCCAACACAACCCACTTTCCCAAATTTTGGCGACATCGGATAATAAATGTGTCTTTTATTGGCCCAAAACCTTAAATCGAGAGATCGGTTTATATGGCAGTTATATCCAAATCTGAATCGATCTGTGCCATATTGTAGAAGTATGTCAAGGGGCTTAACTTAACTCACCGTCCCAAATTTCGACGACATCGAAGAATAAATGCGCCTTTTATGGGCCCAAAGCCTTAAATCGAGAGATCGGTCTAAACGGCAGCTATATCCAAGTCTGAACCGATCTGTGCCAAATTGAAGAAGGATGTCGAGGGGCTTAACTTAACTCACTGTCCCAAATACGTAAATAAGCAGAATTTTCGATTTTAGAGTGAAGATCAGTCAGATAAATTGCAAGAGCCACCAATGCATTCAGAAAAAGTCACAGTTTGGTGCGGTTTATGGGCTGGTGGCATCATTGGACCGCACTTTTTTAAATGATAGGAATCGTAACGTAACTGTGAATGGTGAGCTCTACCGTGAGATGATATCCAACTTTTTGTTGCCTTAAATGCAAGAGCTTGATTTGCTGACATGTGGCTTGCTTGGGATTATTTTCTTTTTACGTACACAGTAATAGTGTGAGTATTATTGACCATCACTGAAACATACGCTCAAAAGTTCACCATATCTCTCCAGTAGGAGAAACAGAAGAGAATTATTATTGGTCCGGTAAACGAATAATCGTTTGCGGCTATCAAAGCAATTTTACCATTAAACAGATATTTGATTGGATATCTTGAGCGCCTGGAAACTGCTAGGTCGCCCTAGTACTCAAATTGATAGCGTGCTGGGATTAAAAAGCAGTCTCCTGATAAGGCTTCTACAACCCCAGGAATCTTCAATTTTTAACTGACTTGACAGAACCCATGGTAATGGATTCTCAAGATTCGGCCCAGCCGAAGGTAGCACCTCCATGCCTTTTTTTTTAGATTTGTTGACACCAAGGATAATGATATCCGAGGCCATGGGTGCTTCTCAGTATTTGTTTTCTACTTTAAACATTATGTCATAATGGTTGTAAATTGGATATAACATTAGTAAATACCTCTAGATCCTCTAGGAGTAAACTTAATGCCAAGATTTGTAGTCAAATCGCAGAGAGATTTCATGGGAGTCCTCTTTTGGTTACCATTATTACACAAGTGGCCTCTCGGCTAAACAAAAAAGGCGGATTGGAATAATCATATGCACAGATTCTGCACGACAATCTCCTCTAGACCTGAAAAGGAATTAGAATTTGCCAAGGATAATGACGTAATGGTCTAGCGAATCGTAAGGCCCTGAAATACTCGCTTGCGTCAGCAAGTCCTAGAGCCAATTTAATGGGCAAATAGAGACGTCCATGATGGACCCTAAAACTAGTTGGTCGAAGGAAGCGTTGCAGAAAGCTCTTCAGCAGGGCGAAAGCCACAACGAACCCACACGACTGTGGAACATCCATAAGGCTCAGCTAAGAATAAAAGGCGAGCTAAAAAAGGTGCAGAACAAATCCGAGGAGAAATTCTGCGGCTACATGGATGATACATATGAGACCTCTAGGCTAAAGAAGATCCTATCTTCGAGACCTATTACGGTAGGATACATTCAGAAGTCCGAAAATGTATAGTTAATGTGTAGTCAGGAAACACAAATGCTACTCGTTGATACACTTTTCTCGGGAAACTCTCCAATAGATAACTTGGCGCCGAAAGAGGTTGTCACTTATATAAATTCGTCGGATGTTGTTGACGAAATTATGCCTGAGTCTAAGATTCTTTGGGCGATAAAAAGTGTCCCCGCCTTTATGTCGCCAGGAGCTGATGATGTAGCATGGATTGAATGTTGGAATAAGTAAAAAAAAAAAAACAAGAAAATCACGAGGTAAACGAATTGACAAAATAAATGGGGCGTCGCCATCGAATGTTTGTATTTTAATTGTCCAGATGTGGATTTTATTAACCCATCAGAACGCCGAGTTTCAAATCACGGGTGGAACACCTGGAAACATTGTTCAGCGAATATTTCCCCTCCTTAATGCTGCCGATATTTGTGATGTATTCAGCCATATGAGAGGTCTTAAACAATCGTTTGGGCGAAATTGGACGCTGATCATTGGGTTAAACTTTAATCGAACTCTACTCATTGATTTGATTCCTTAATGGAATGTTTGTGTGAAAATTCATGTTATATGCAATAGGCTATCAAATGCTCCCCGTGACAAAAAGCGACACCAAAAAACTCAAACTTACAACAAAGGGTTAAAAGCACTAAGGAGAAATCCCTTTGTGCCTTTTTTTTCATTTGGCACTAGATGGTCTTTTCGGGTTTTTGGTAACCTAAAAAGCACAAAATCTCCACTGACAGTGGATCACAAAGTGGGGGTTGTGAGCACTCCAAAATTATGTGGCCCAATCTAGACTTGAAGAGATCTATCGCCTTGCTGTCGCTGCCTTGAACAGTTGTCTCAGTCACTATGTTCGTCATGGCAGCAAATCGCAAAAAAATTAAGCAAAATCGAAAATTTCCCATTTTATACCCTCCACCATAGGATGGGGGGTATACTAATTTCGTCATTCTGTTTGTAACTAGTCGAAATATTCGCCTGAGACCCCACAAAGTATATATATTTTTGATCGTCGCGACATTTTATGTCGATCTAGCCATGTCCGTCCGTCTGTCTGTCGAAAGCACGCTAACTTCCGAAGGAGCCGCTTGAAATTTTGCACAAATACTTCTTATTAGTGTAGGTCGGTTGGTATTGTAAATGGGCCATATCGATCCATGTTTTGATATAGCTGCCATATAAACCGATCTTGGGTCTTGACTTCTTGAGCATCTAGAGTGCGCAATTCTTATCCGATTGGAATGAAATTTTGCACGACGTGTTTTGTTATGATGTCCAACAACTGTGCCAAGTATGGTTCAAATCGGTCCATAACCTGATATAGCTGACATATAAACCGATCTTGGGTCTTGACTTCTTGAGCCTCCAGAGGTCGCAATTATCCGATTTACCCGAAATTATGTAAGACGGATCCTCTCACGACCATCAACATACGTGTTGATTATGGTCTGAATCGGTCTATAGCCCGATACAGCTCCCATATAAATCGATCTCTCTATTTTACTTCTTGAGCCCCCAAAGGGCGCAATTCTTATTCGGATTGGCTGACATTTTACACAGGTCTTCAACATATAATTTAATTGTGGTCCAAACCGGACCATATCTTGATATCGCTCTAAAGCAGAGCAAATATTTTCTTATATCCTTTTTTGCCTAAGAAGAGATGCCGGGAAAAGAACTCGACAAATACGATCCATGGTGGAGGGCATATAAGATTCGGCCCGGCCGAACTTAGCACGCTTTTACTTGTTTTGTTTGCAATTGCAGTTGTAACTTTTAATAAAATTTAATTTTGTATGCATAAAATGACTGCCGAACTGCGATGGTCAAATTGTGGATGGGAAGATATCGATTTTGCATAAAAAAATCGGGACTCTACTGATCACTTCACTTGTCGGCCGAATGAAAGTTTCAAGTGACGACTTCTGCAGAAGCTATGAGGACGTCGAGGAAGAGGAGACTATTGAACATCTAGTGGGTGTGTGTCCTGTACTGGCAGTCTGGAAGAGTTCCATTTTAGATTGTCATTTCTTTGAGAACTTGACCAAAAATTGGGTTGTCAGTTCAGTAGAAATCCATCTTTAATATTTCAACAGATTTTTTTTTTTTGTTTTATTAAAAACAACAGATTTTGTAAGTCGAAATGGCGGACGAATATGTTTTGCAGAACAGCAGTCCAATGATTACTAAAAAAGCAGTAATGTCTGGGGGGGGGGGGGGGGGGGGGGGGGGTGTGATAGTACAAGATGTCTACTTTGAAGAGTTTTGCACCAAGCCAAATGCGATTCTGATTTTGTTAAACACTCACAGTTGCTGATGAAGGAAATGTGCGGTAAATCTATAGTGAGACATATGTATGTTCTTACAGATTTCTACTTTAATTATGCCTTTTGATAGTCATGATTTTTTGTTATCTGGCTGGCAGGCAAAGCGACCAAGGTGATTAGTGGCAGCAATATTGTGGCATCTTTTTTTTGGTCGTCCCGGTTTGCGGAAGGTCTACTTTCGTAGAGTTTCTGAAAACAAACCCTGTATATAAGACATGCTGTATGACAAGCAGAGTATGCTTGTATGTAAGCAGAGTAAGCAGAGTATATCTCCCTAAGCCAAGAAGCCAGTCTATCGGAGATAGCTGTTAATTTAACAGGTGATACATAATCAGGGTTTGGCGGCTAAAAGGAGTCGAATAACTTACAGGATTTTCGACGCAGACACATTTCCTCCAACAACCTCCGACGAATGGATATCAGTGGCAACTCTTTCTGCCAACACATTGTCCATTGGAGAGTTTCCGGGAAATGTGTATCAACGAGAAGTTCTAGACATTCCCAACTAGTCATTGTCCATACTACTGTTGTAATAGCAGCAAAATTAACTACCAACAGTCAACAGACAGAGTTTACTATTATTAGCAGACTTTTTTCTTTTAGTGTAAAAACAAAGGTTCTGCACGGCAAACTTATTATTGGTGAAGGATATAATGAACCTAATAGTAACAGCAAAAGTGGAAGACTAATGGAAGTCATTGCACAGTGGCGTCACATCAGCGTACTCACTTTCAGGCGAACACTATGAACAATGACTGAGTTAACAAAACTTCGTTTTGTGTGCATTTCACTAAATACAGCTTCGTATGGTGCTTTATGCCTTCTTGAGACTCTTGAAGAGTCAATCATGACCCGATTTAATTTTTTACAAGATATTTCACACATGAACCAAGTTAATATGTGAGGACTTTTTGCAAAATCCATGGTCTAAGATTCGTCCCAGAGCTTAGCAGGTTTTTACTTGATATCATGCTATAATGCTATTCTGCAGTTTATTTCGGCTAAGAAATTTCTTAGTTTCTCTCTTTTAATTTAAATCGTTTTATCCTTAGGCAGACTTAGCGTTGGACACAAAATTGCAGTTTATGTATTTTACTTAAGCTCAATTTGAAAGCTCTTCATCATTTTCATTTGACAAATTTCTACCCTAATAGAAGGCGTTGATGACTGCCAGCAGTGTTAGCATAGAGATTTGCGAAACACTTTTGCTAATGTAAATGCAAATGATTTCCGGCATTTCATAAAATGAAATATTCGTAGCCATAAACAAGAAAATATTTTTCTCTTACCATCATTACTGATATCCCAGGAACGCCTCAACATCCAAATGCCATTGGTGAGGCAAGGACTTTACAAGGTAAAATTTTTGCATAACAATTTGTTGTTATTGTCTTTGTATAGCCAAAAACAGGTAGAATGTTTTGCATTCTCCTCCACTGCTCCCTCCTCTAAAGGCGAGTTAGACCGGGTTTCAAAGCAAGGTATAGCAAAATAAATGCGTTGCCTGCAACTCGACCTTTGGTGTTATGAAACTGCATCACACCACTGTCGTTTGTTTGTAACAAAAAGGCTAGTGCAACCGAGTGGTGACGTTCTCATTAGAATTACGACAAAGTTCTGGCGCAGTAGGATTCTTAACTGGTTTCCTTTCACATAACCAAATGGTTCCCTTGTTTTTGGTGTTCTAATATTGTTGTCACCCTCTGTGTGTCTGTCTGTCGTTTTCATTTCAGCTAACAAACTATTGTTGCCGTTATGCTGGTAGAAGAGAGGAAAACAACATCATCAGACCATAGAGTTTTATGAAATGCTGGTCGCAGGGCTGGCTCTAGTGATGGTGTAAATGAATGGCATTTGGTATGGATGATTGTGATTTGAAGATCTGTGGGAACTATTCTGAGTCTGGTTAGGTGGTTCTGTTGGGTTGTTGTTGGTTTAAAACAAAACAGAATAGAAAAGCGTTGTTGCAGCATGGTGTTTTGCTCTATTTTCTGCACTTCCCCATGCAGCCAAATGGTTGAGCGACGTATTTATCCGTTTAAAGACAAATAACGCACAGCATTAGCGCCAACAGCTTCAACCGAATTAGCGCATCCATGAAAAATAGTTTCAGACAACTATTTAGTTCTCAAAGGGCACATGAATCGAGGAGAGCTTTTTCAAGGCCTTGTAACAAGAATTTTAACTTAAACTAAATACAATTTTCTGCAAACAATGACCAAATCTCCTTATATATAAAATTCAACTTGCGTATGTTTGTTTGTTTGTTTCGCATAGACTCAAAAACGGCTGAACCGATTACCTTGGAATTTTCACAGAGGGTTTGGGTTGGTCTGGAAGGAAACATAAGCGGACCCTCCCCCTTACCCCAAAAGTACTACCCAAAAATATAAGTGGACCGATCGGGACAATATTGGATTAAAATGAAAGGTATTCAAGAGTAGAGTACGAATTTCACAATAAAAGTTGGGTCCAAGTACCTGGGGGGCCGCCCCAGACCCAAAACTCCTTAAAATAGGTTTATTTGACGATCATGACAATATGGGACTCAAATGAAAGGTTTTCGGGAGTAGATAACGAATATGGTCAGGAAGTAGGAGTTGCCTTTATAATTTATTGATAACGGAAGGGGGCGGACCCTTCCCCTTACCACAAAAGTACTACCCAAAAATAAAAGTGGGCCAATCGGGACAATATGGGATTCAAATGGAAGGTATTTAAGAGTAGAGTTCGAATTTCATAATAAAAGTTGGGTCCAAGTACCTGGGGGGGCCGCCCCAGCCCCAAAACCCATTAAAATGAAATTGACGATCATGACAATATGGGACTAAAATGAAAGGTATTCGGGATCAGATTACGAATATGGTCAGGAAGTCAGAATAGACTTTATAATTTATTGATAACGTAAGGGGGCGGACCCTACACCGTTACCTTAAAAACACCACTCAAAATCAAAAGTGGACTGATAAAGACAACATGGGTATCAAATGCCAAGTATGCGGGAGTAGATAACGAATCTGACATACAAATTCATGTCGAAGTATAGGGGGTCAACCCACCCCCACAAAAACACCTAAAATGGGCACATTAGCCAATCGCGGATATATGGGACCGGTTTGTTCGTTCAGTATAGACTGAAAAACGGCAGAATTGATTTTCTCGAAATTTTCGCATATTTTCGGTATTGGAAGGGGGACGGGCCCTCCCCCTTATCCCAAAAACGCAATCCAAAATCAAAAGTGGATCGATCGGGACAATATAGGTATCAAAAGAAAGGTACTGGAGAGTAAAATACGAATATGGTATTCAAATTAGGGTCAAAGTACACAGTGGCCCCTCCTCCCCAAACCCCAAAACTTTTCTAAACAGATATATTCAAAGTTCATGTCAATATGGGACTCAAATCAAAAGTATTAGGCAGTAGATTAGAAATATGCCATTTTAGCCGACCATGGCTATATGGGACTCCAATGAAAGGTATTAGGGAGTAGGTTACGAATATGACATAAAAATGTCGATTCAAGTCTAGGTGGCGCCTTTCCTCCTAAAGATACGTCAAATGTGTTATTTGACCCATTATGACAATATGGTAGTAGAAAACAAATTTGAAGACAAGTTTTTTGGGGTACGAACGAATTGGATTTTTATTTTCAGTGCCAATGAAATGCCCATAGGATGGGAATATACTAATCAAGTCATTCCGTTTGTAAAACCTCGAAATGTTCGACCGATTTGGCTGAAATTTTGCACGTAGTGTTCCGGTATGATTTCGAACATTTATGTAAAATACGGTTTAAATAGGTCTATAGCCTGATATAGCTCCCATATAAACCGATCACCCGAGTTGATTTCTTAAGCCCCCGGAAGCCCTAATTTTTGTCCGATTCGGCTGAAATTTCACACTTAGTGTCCTTTTATGACTTCCAACGACTGTATTAAGTACGGTCCAAATCGGTCTATAACCCGATATAGCTCCAATATAAACCGATCTCCCTATTTGACTACTTGAGCCCCTGAAGGCCCTAATTTTTGTCCGATTTGGCTACAATTTTGCACATAGTATTTTGTTATGACAACAACTGTGCCAAACCGATCCAAATCGGTATATAACCTGCTATAGCATCCATGTAAACCGGTCTCTTGATCATTTTTGTTAGGATCCTAGAAGCTTTAATTTATACTGGTTTGACAAAAGTTTGGTATGCAGAATAAAATTATGCCCTTCAACTAAATTTATTTTGTATAATATTGTATTTTAGCAGACTCCATGGTGGTGGGTTCCCAAGAGTCGTCCCAGCCGAACTTATAACGCTTTACTTGGTAAATTCTTAACTGAAGCAGCTGTAATGTAACTTTTTAGATTTTTAAAATTTGTTTTTTTTTTTTTTTAATTTAAAGAAAAAAATCTAAAAAGAAAATAAATAAATATACAATTTTATAAAAATTATACAGTTTTTACCCACTGAGCGTTAAATTGTTGAAAATCAAATTTCTGCAAAATTTTGAAAACATAATCATTCAAATTTTCTATGGCAAACAATTATGAAAAATAATTTTATTTTGCCGCTTGAGTGTGTGTGTATGCGAGTGAGTGTGTGTGTATGCGAGTTGAAGTGTCTGTAGATCTATAGAGATAATTATGTTTTCCCATTATTCAAGTTCTATTTATTATGCAACCTACATAGAAATCAGAGCGTCCTCACCCAAACACAAAACATAGACATTTTTATTTTGCTTCTTCTCATTTTGCAAGCGTCTCGTCTCTCTTACAAACAAACTCACTAGCACACATTTATTCACTAACACACAGAGGCGGCAGCGCACTCACTTTCACCCGGACACCATGAACAATGACTTTGTTAAACAAAGCTTCGTTTTGTGTGCATTTCATTAAACATAGCTCCGTTATGTTCTTTATGCCATTTTTCACCATCATTGTTTTAGTGTTTATGTTTTCTCTCTGTAATGTTGGGGGAATGGATGCATGCGCGTGTATTGCAAATGACTGTGACACCTACATCCACTCCACCCCACCACACCCCATCATCATCATCATGCACTAAAGTGCTTAGGTATTAGTGTAAAGATATTAAAACAACAACAAAAACACACACCTAAAATATCAACGGAAATGAAATACCATCATTGTAACGGAAATAATATTTTCCTGCTATTTTACATTAAGTCCCCTGCATGCAGCAGCAGATTTTGTTTGTTTCATAATTTTTAATGGTCTTCGACAAATGGTAAATTTACAAATTTTCAAGAGGGAACTGTTTTTTGGTGGAAAATTTTACCAAATTTTATATATGTAGGTCATTCATGGTTAGAAATCTTATTACAGAGTAATGAGATTAGAATCATAAAGGGAATGGAATTAATAAAGGTGTGGCTGGAAAACATTTTTAATTATTCATAAACGTATTTTATTTGTTAAAAATTTTCACCAGCGCGGGCAAGGTTTCCAGGGGTGGGAGGATAAACATGAAATATTTAAGTTTTTACATTGAAATAATTCTCTAAAGAAAAAATTAAATTTTCTTTATATAAAAAACCTATGAAATTTCTCAAGAGAAAATATTTCGATGACAATTTGTATACAAAAAAATTCCACAATAATTCTCGAAAGAAAATATTTCGATGAAAATTTGTATACAAAAAATTCCACAAAAATTCTAAAAAGAAAATATTTCAATGAAAATTTTTATACAAAAAATGTCCATGAAATTTTCTCAAAAAAAGAATTCTATTAAATTTTCTATAAGGAAAAATTTCCATGAAATTTTGTATAAAGAAAAAAATTGCCATGAAATTTTCTATAAAACTTTCTCTTAGGAAAACTTTTCTAGGAATTATTTCTCCTAGCGCAAATTTCAATAATGCCAGATTTTGGATAAGGGTGCACTTATTTAAGCGAAACTTTGTATGCCACCTTATGGTACCCCAAAAACCACGAAATTGATACAAAATTTTGGGGTCAAATAACTTGGGGGGACGCCCCAACCCAAAACCCACCCGAACGGACATGTTTACCATTGAGACAATTGGGTATCAAATAAAATGTATTAAAGAGTAGAGTACGAAATTGGTATAAAAATGTTATCCTTAGTCTTCGTGGGGGTCCCCACCCCCAAAGAGCCCCCCCCCCCAAACAGGAAACTTTCACCGCTTTGGGCGATATGGGTATCAAATAAAACATACCTAATGGTAGAGTACAAATCGGACATAAAAATTAATTCCTTGGTGTCTGAGGGGCCTCCCCACCCCCAAAAAGCCCTCCAACAGAACACTTTCACCCCTTTGGGCAATATGGGTATCAAATCAAAGTTTCATAGTAGTAGAGTACAAATCGGACATAAAAATGTATTCCTTCGTGTCTAAGGGGCCTCCCCACCCCCAAAATCCCCAGCAGTGCGTATTAACCAATTGGGACAAAATTGATATCAAATGAAAGTTATTTAAAAGTAGAGTAAGGGTCTGATTTAAAAATGTATTCCTTGGTGCCTGAGGCGCCTCCCCATACTCCAAAACCCCCCAGCAGGGGGAAAAGGTATTTAGAAGTAGAGTAAGAGTCTGATATAAAAATTCATTCCTTGATGTTTGAGGAGCCTCCCCATTTTCCAAAACCCCCCAGCAGGGCATATTTACCGATTGGGACAATCTGGGTATCAAATAAAATGTATTTCGGTAATAAGAGTTTGGTCCAAGGTCTACGGGGCCTCACCATTCATAAAAACCCCTAAAACGGACATGAATGTCCAACGTTACAAAATGGGTATCAAATGAAAGTTCTTTGGGAGTTGGCTACGAATCTGGTATACACAGAGACAGAGTCTGGGATCGGCCCACCCACTACATACCCTTCAATAGGACATGTAGTTCGATGGGGATAATATGGGAATTATAGCTCTTTGACAGTAGAGTTTGAATATAATGTTGATATAAGGATCCAAGTATTCTGCAGTACTTGTAGATGGCGACAATAAAGGATTCAAATAAATGGTCCTTTTGGTTTTGGCGTCGGGAAGACGGGCCTTCTCCTTCCAATATAAAAAACATAAAACTATCATGTAGGATGACTGAGAACATATTGTACACAAATGAAAGGATGTGTCAGAGGGCAATCACCCTCGCCCCATCCTACCCAAAACAAAAAGGAATTAAAAATAATATATAAAGGCCGATAAGGATAGAATAGGACAGCAAGAAAAGGTCTTTGGTAGTAGAGTACACATTTTGATCTTAAAATGGGATAGACTTGGGAAGGACTAGCGGATCTTTAAAAATGTGCTATTCCAAGTGGTAGGTTTGAAATATTGGGTTGCCCAAAAAGTAATTGCGGATTTTTCATATAGTCGGCGTTGACAAATTTTTTCACAGCTTGTGACTCTGTAATTGCATTCTTTCTTCTTTCAGTTATCAGCTGTTACTTTTAGCTTGCTTTAGAAAAAAAGTATAATAAAAGTATATTTGATTAAAGTTCATTCTAAGTTTTATTAAAAATGCATTTACAATATGATTTTAAAAGTTGATAATCAATAGAAAAAAAATAATTAATGTGGATCTGAACGAAACCAGTAGCCCTCAATGTTTCGGAGTTCAATATTTCAATTTATTAGAATATAATCAAATCAATATTTGAATATAAAAAAATGCAAATTTTGCCCATGAACATTCCACTAAGGAACACGGGCAAACTTCTCACATATCAACGAGTGCAGTCCAATTCAAGTTTAAGCTCAATGATAAGGGGCCTCCTTTTTAAAGCCGAGTCCGAACGGCGTGCCGCAGTGCGACACCTCTTTGAAAAGAAGTTTTACATGGCATAGTACCTCACAATTTTTGCCAGCATTAGGAGGGGATAACTACCGCTGAAAATTCTATTTTCTGATGGTCTCGCCAGGATTCGAACCCAGGCGTTCAGCGTCATAGGCGGACATGCTAACCCCTGCATGTGAAGGGTGATTTAAAACCAAGAAAAAGCGTGCTAAGTTCGGCCGGGCCGAATCTTATTTACCTCCATCATCATCGATCGCATTTGTCAAGTTCTTTGAATGACTTTTTCAATTCAAAAAACACCAGTCATAGAAAAACAACACTTCCAAAATTTCAGGCAAATCGAGTAATACATGCGCCATCCACAAGCTCAAAAAGTCAAACTGGAAGATCGGTTTATATGGCAGCTATATAAGGTAATATACCGATTTAGACCATACTAAGCACAGTTGTTGGATGTCACAACGACACACGTCATGCAAAATATCAGCCAAATCGGATAGAAATTTCGCCCTCTAGAGACTCAAAAAGTCTAATCGGGAGATCTGTTTATATGGCGGCTATATCAGGATATGGACTGATTTAGACCATACTTGACACAGTTGTTGGAAGTCATAACGAAACACTTCATGCAAAATATCGGCGAAATCTGATAAGAATTTCGCCCTCTAGAAGCTCAAGAAGTCAAGACCCAAGATCGGATTATATGACAGCTATATCAAACCATGGATCGATATGGCCCATTTACAATCCTAACCGACCTACACTAATAAGAAGTACTTGTGCAAAATTTCAAGCGGCTAGCTTTACTCCTTCGAAAGTTAGCGTACTTTTGACAGACTGAAGGACGGACGGACAGACGCACGGACATGGCTAGATCGACTTAAAATGTCATGACGATCAAGAATATATATACTTTATGGGGGACGCATATGTCGAGGTGTTACAAATGGAATGACGAAATTACTATACCCCCCATCCTATAGTGGGGGGTATCAAAAGCACATAAAATTCTGAAAAATGCATGAAATCTTTATGTGAAACGATAGTATGGTCCATATAATTTAATGTTTGAATATTATTTCATGCAAATGTTGACAGTGACTGCGCCTCAAATGGTCCACCCGCTTAGTCCAATTTTGGCATAATCTTTCCAACATTTCGACCGGTATCTCACGAATAAATGCTTCAATTTTAACCTCCAGCGCGTCAATTGAAGCGGACTAAAGGCGTTAAATCGCACGATCCAGCCAGCCAATTGACCGCTCCCGAACGTGAAATGAAATGTTCATCAAACTCGTCTCTCAATAAGTCTATTGGTACGCGTACTGTGTCATGTGGCACCATCTTGTTGAAATCATATATTATGCAAATCAAGCTCTTGCATTTAGTCAAAAAAAAAGTTGGATATGATCTCACGATAGCGCTCACCATTCACATTTACGTTACGATTCGCATTATCTTTGAAGAAGTACGGTCCAATGATTCCAACAGCCCATAAACCTCACCAAACCGTAAGCTGTGTTTCCAAATAGATTAAAGCTAAAAAATCACCCTTTAGCAGCCATATATACCGATTTAAGCTTGGTATAAAAGACTCAAGTTGTAACCGAGTTAACTGAAATTTGGTACAATGGGTTGCTTTAGACCTTTACATAGCCTTCCCGAATGTGATAGAGGCCGGACTATATTTAGATATAGCTGCCATATAGAATAATATTTAATGTTACCGTCTTGAACAATGAACTGCATAAGATCCCTCGACTTCCGTGCCGAGTTTGGTCCAAATGAGACCATATTTCGATATAGCTGCTGTATGTTAATAAATTATGACTATTTCACCGGATTATGTTTAAAGGTGGCTAATATACATATGTGGGGGCCAGACCATCAGAAAAAATAAGCGGTGGTGGTTTTCCCCTCCTAATGCTGGCAACATTTGTTAGGTACTATGCCATGTAAAACTTCTCTCCAAAGAGGTGTCGCACTGTGGCACGCCATTAGGACTGGGCTGTATAAAGGAGGCCCCTTATCATTAAGCTTAAACTTGAATCGGACAGCACTCACATTGATATGTGAGAAGTTTGCCCCTGTTCCTTAGTGGAATGTCCATGGGCAAAATTTGCATTTACAATATACATATGTCGAAGGTGGTACCTAACCCATCCAAAGTTCGGACCTGCCAAACTTAATGAATTTAATTTTCTTTTGAAGACATCTCGTCCTTTGCAACAAATGCATTCTCATTTATGCCATTAGAAGAAGCATTGAAATTTTGCCTTCAATAAACATTTCAATAAAAATTTCTTCTAAATTTATTGTCTTTAGTTATAAGGCAACATATTATTCGTTTTCTTTTGGCCTTTTGAGTCATTACCATCAAAAATTTGTTTGTATATCCAAAATCCTCAGTATTTCCATTACAAAATCCACCAATAAAATCATACACTTTAAGCAAGATTTTAAATGTAAGATTTTAAATGTGAATAGCTGCATAACCCCCCCCCCAAATTGTATTGAATTCCAATCAATGATTTTTTTTTAAAGCTCAAGTGTTTACATTTAAGAACTTTACTTCACTTCCCATCACATCACATCGATATTGGCCTTTCATTGTTTATCGAGTAATTCAATTAAAATTCCTTTGCGTATTATTGGCATACAAGAGAATCAGCATAAAAACGAAGAATAAGCTCAAGCGTACATTTGTGTATGCTTTTGTAGCATGGCAATGTCCTCAAGACGTTATGGAGTTTGTGTGTGGGTGTGTGTGTGTGTGCACTTCACTGCTTGTGTTGCTGAACACTTTTCATCCCTATTGACATTTATTGTTCCTTAAATTTTCTTTATTTACTTAAACTGCATACTTGGAAAAATGCAGGGCACTTTAAGAGTAAAGACACACACTCACATGATGTTCACTGGATTTGTTTATATGCATATGCAAACACCAACACAAATATTCCAGCATTAATGCCGCATTTGTGTAAGTGAAATTACTAGGGTATAACGAATCATTTGAAATGTTTACATTTGAGGAGATTTTCTTTACAAAAAAAATTATTTAACATTTTTTCTTAAAATTTTAATTTCTAAAAAATTTTAATGTGGAAATAAATTTTCGACAATATTTTCAATTAACTAAATTTTGAATGATTGATATGGGTTCTAAAAAATTCAACATATTCATTCAACATATGATAAGGGACAATGAAATAAACACCTATTCCTAGTATGTAAGTAGTTCCTTATTGAATTGTTTGTCTTTGTTGCATCTTTTTCGTACAGAGTCCATTGGTATAAGTTATGCGCCAAGCATCCATATGAAACATTCACGACTTCAAACACGATATTGTTGCAGAAGAGGGCCATCTAATCTAAGAAAAACAATTGAAAAGGCATTACGTTCGGCCGGGACGAACTTTGGATACCCACTACCATGGCGGGTATTTATGTAAATCCCATTTCGTCACAATCCCGTGTAAATTGGATAACTTAAGCATCCAAATTCGGCACGGACATTGAGTGGTCTAATATGAATGTCACTATTCAATTTTGTTGGTCTTTTTGGCAGATATATCCAATTATAAACCGATCTGAGCCATATTAAGGTCGGATATCGTAAGGCTCAGAAAAACTCAATGTTGCAAATTTCAGCGGAATCGGGCAATAATTAAACCTTTTATGGGCTTCAGTCCCCTTATCGGCAGATTGGTCTATATGGCAGCTATATCTAAATATAGTTCGATCTGAACCATATTCAAGTCGGATGTTAGGAAGTCTTTACCTACTTACTGTTTCAAGTTTCAGCGAAATCGGGTAATAAATAAAGCTTTTATTGGCTTCAGACCCCTTATCGGCAGATCGGTCTATATGGCAGCTGAATCTAAATATAGTCCGATCTGAACCATATTTAGGTCGGGTATCAGAAGGCTAAACATAACTCATTGTTTCAAATTTTAGCGAAATCAGTTAAAAAATAAAGCTTTTATGGCCTTCAGACCCTTTATCGGGAGATCGGTCTATATAACAGCTAAATCTAAATGTACTCCGATCTGAACCATATTTAATAGGATAAAAAATAAAGCTTTTATGACCTTCAGGCCCTCTATCGGGAGGTCGGTCTATATGGCAGCCATATCTAAATATAGTCCGATCTGAACCATATGTAGGTCAGATGTCGGGAGGCTTAAGATAACCCACTGTTGCAAATTTCAGTGAAATCGGGTAATAAATAAAGCTTTTATGGTCTTCAAACCCTTTATCGGGAGATCGGTCTATATGGTAGCTATATCTAAATATAGTCCGATCTGAACCATATTTGGGTAAGATGTCGAGAAGCTTAAAATAACCCATTGTTTTAAATTTCAGCGAAATCGGGTAATAAATAACGCTTTTATGGTCTCCAGACCCTTTATCGGGAGATCGGTCTATATGGCAGCTATATCTAAATATAGTCCGATCTGAACCATATTTAGGTCGGATGTCGGGAGGCTTAAGATAACCCACTGTTTTAAATTTCAGCGAAATTGGGCAATAAATAAAGCTTTTATGGGCTTCCGTGATCGGGGATCGGTCCATATGGACCGATTTAATCCATATTTAGGTCAGATGTTGGGAGGCTTAAAATAGTCACTCTCTCAAATTTCAGCAAAATCGGATAAAAAATTAAGTTTTTATGGGCATTAGACCCTTTATCGGAAAATCGGTCTATATAGCAGCTATATCCAAACATGGTCCGATTTGGCCCGTTCAAGAACTTAACCAGCGTGCATCAAAGACAAGCCTGTATTGTGATTGCAACAGATGGACGGACAGATGGATAGACGGACAGACACACGGACATCGTTAAATCGTCTTAAAATTTTACGACGATTCAAAATATATATATACTTTGTAGGATCGGAAATTGATATTTCGATGACTGAATGAATGAATATACCCCCTATCCTACAGTGGTGGGTGTAAAAAATAGAGTCGGATGAGTGAGCTACGACAAATCCAGCAGCAATACATTGAGGAAATTGTGTTCCATAATTACCCGGAATATTGGGAAATTTTAACACAGACAAAATCGCTGAAAAATATTTTTAAATTTTTTTTACAATTTAAAACTAAAAAGTTTGTTTAACACTCCAAATATTTGAATAAAGTAAATTAAAAAGTAAATTAAAAATTTTATTAATTTTATTTTTAAAAAGTATTAGCAATCGTTAAAGTTTTATTAATTTTTAAAGCAGATTTTTTACAATTTTGTATTAAAAAGCACAAACGCCAAAGGACATCTCTATTATTTGGTTGGTAAAAAAAAGGAAAACTGAAATCCTTTTTCTATACATTCATGTTTCAATTTATTTTTCTTTTAAAATAGGGTTTCTTGCAAAAATTAAATGTTTATGGTAATCCGGAAGCCTTATCGATTACCTGTGTGCCTCAGCCTAAGGAGACGGTAAGTTTTTTATGTATAAAAATTTTTCAATTTGGTCAGAGAGGCGCATCAACGGTGTCTGCAGCGAATGAAATGTTTGGAATGTAAAGCATCTGTAAAAACATCTAAGTTATCACATTTGGAGTTTTATGTACAGTGAAGTTTTAACACTATTACTAAAAAAAGTTGACGGTTGACATCACTGTGAAAACTTTACGAAGAATGGAAGAAACACATTTACGAAGAATAGGTAGAAAAATACCCAAAAATAGAGCTGTTTTGGAAAAATTATACCCCGAGTTGAGATAGAAACATTTCAATACGTTTTTCTCGTCATATAGATGATTGGAATTTAATCTTGAGATCAGTTTATATGGGAGCTACATAATGTGGAGACCATCGTAGCGCACAGGTTTGCATGTCTGCCTATCACACTGAACTCCTGGATTCACATCCTGGCAAGAACATCAGAAACAAGTAAAAACATGTTAAGTTCGGTCGTACCAAACTTTGGATACCCATCACCAGAATCACCCTCTTTTATAATAACTTCATCGGGATCATATTTGATACAGGTCCCGAGAACTCTTATACAAATCACAATTTGAGCAAAATCGAGCACAAAATTCGCTTTTTATGGCTAGTCTCATCAAAGACGACCAGCCCGGTTGATAAGGCTGACCTGCTGGCTGACAAGTTTGCGAGAAATTCTTTTTTGCCGGAAAGCGATCAACCACTCGCCGTTATTGAAGACGTGTCTAGTTTCATGCCTCAGTTATATTATCGACCACGTGGAGTCAAAAGGGTTCTTGAAGATCTCGACGAAAATAAATCCCCAGGCCCGGATGGCATATCGGCACCTCTTTTATGCAAGTGTTCTTCAAAGCTCGCTCGTCCTTATTATTACCGTGCGGGTGTTTTCTCGGCGCGTTGGGTGAAGGGTGAGGCAACCGAACCTGCGAATTACCGAATAATAGCGTTATGCTCTGCGCTTTCCAATGTTATGGAGAGCATGATCAATTACCATCTCGTGAGATACTTAGAGTCCAATAAGTGACTGACAATATGGGTTCCGCAGAAATCACTTCACGGGTGACCTGATGGCATTCCTGTCTGAACGTTGAAGTCGCTCTATTCACCAGTACGATGAGAGTAAGGTCGTGGCTCTGGACATCTCCAAGTCATTTGATAGGGCCTGGCACGGAGCAATCCTTCTCAGAGATCGCACTATAAAAGTTGTTGTAGATGTGTTCTCATTTGACGAATATACATTGACCGCAGGAGTACCACAAGGTTCTGTTCTTTCATTTCATTTCATTTTTTTTCATTTCATTTCATTTATTTAACACCAAGCACAACAAGATTATATCTTATATTTTACTGTGCTGGTTCACAACAGTGCAGTTTCATCAATTAATTCCATTATAAACTATAACTTATAAAAAAATAAATAAATAATTTAATTATAACTTATACTACTAGACTACATACAATTTCTACTTATAATAATCATGTAGCTCCTTTTTGAATTCAATAGCATTGCTTATGAGTTGTATATATGATGGGAGGGTGTTCCAGAGACGAATACTGTTTACAATAAATTGCCTTTCAGTGATTTGAGATTCAAATCTAGGTTGAATCAGTTTGCGCCCTCGATTTGATCTAGCAAATTGTAGGTGTTTGTAAAGATATTCAGGTTGTTTGTTATAAATAACCTTATGTAGTAATTGCAAGCATTTAACATTTAGTAAATTTTCAACTGAAAGATCAAAAATCTGATAAGCAAATTGTGATATGTGGTCATACCGTGGTCTGTTGTATACATATCGTGCAATATCATTGTAGGCAACTTTGATTTTCCTATTGTCATCAGCACTGCAACTTGCAAATAATTCACAATTATATAGAAGAGTTGGGATTAAGTAAGATTTAGCAAGAAGCATACGAATTTCGAAAGGAGTTGACAGACGAGCTGCCCACATATTCCGCAGCATACCACGAACTTTTCCCACAGCTGCATTTATATGATTCGTCCAAGTTAAGGTAGAGTTGAATGTTAAACCCAAGTTTGTTGCTGCTTGAACACGGTTTACAATCGTGTTCTCAATCTTTACTTCAACTTGGTCAGGGATTGTTACACTTCTTTTGTGTATGATGATCAGCTTAGATTTGGTAGGATTTAAACGTAAGGCATTATTAACAGCCCAACAATATATTAAATTCAAATCATTATTTACATTAGAAATACATGTTTGAAAGTCATTCAGTTTCGTGCAGGTATACAGTTGAACGTCATCAGCATACATTTGTATCTTACATGTTAAAGGTACATCGGGCAGATCATTAATGTACATGGTGAATAACAATGGGCCCAAGATTGAGCCTTGGGGCACACCATTTGGAACATGAAGCGTATTTGACCAGATATCATTACAATATACGGACTGAGATCTTTGAGACAGGTACGATGATATCAGTTGACAGGCAGTTCGGGAAAAATTAAATAGTTTTGAGAGCTTGACTACAAGAATTTGATGGTTTACAGTATCAAATGCTGTACTGTGATCCAATAGAAGGAGAAAAGATACCATCTTGTTGTCCATATTTTGTCTAATATTTTCAACAACGTCTATTAAGACAGATGTGCAACTTCTCTTTTTTCTAAAACCAGATTGCCATTCTGATAATAGATTTTGAGTGCACAGGGATTGTTCGATTTGATTCGCCATTATGCATTCTAGCGCTTTGGATAAGAACGGTAAGATTGCAATGGGGCGGTATTCATTATTCGATTTTCTAGTCGGTATGATTTTAGCGAGCTTCCATTCATGCGGAAAGGTGGACTTGGTCAGAACAGTATTGAAAATATATGTTACATATGGCAGCAATTTTGGCATGATAATTTTGATAAATCTTGGATTTATTCCGTCAGTTCCAGTTGCATCAGATTTTATTGAGAGTATGCTGTTCAAAACGTCAGTTTGGTCTACACAGCAAAAGGAAAATGGATTTTCCACTTGTACAGTGTTCATATTTTCATATATATTTTCATGGGGACATATAGAGCAAACAGATACAAAATGCTCATTCAGTTCATTGATGTTTAGATTGGGCGGAAAGTTGGTGTTGGTTTTCGCTCCTATGCCAATTTTACGAATTTCCTTCCATTTAGATCTGCTGTTAACAGCATTTAGAAATTTTTTCCGAAAGAATAGCGTTTTGGCCTCGTTTATGCTTTTCCCAACATTTCGCCTGGCACACTTAAAGCGCTCATGCAGTTGTGTTGTTCTGTATCGTTTCCATCGTTTGTATGCAATATTTCTTTCATCGATTAGTGCACGTAACTGTTCATTAAACCATGGGGGTTGCTGATTTTTTATGGTAATGGTTTTTTCAGGAACACATTGACTATATATTAAGCTAATATAATGCTGCAAAAATGCTGTTTGGTCATCCACAGAATTTAACTGATATATAGAATCCCATTCGACATTATCAGTAAGGCTATTAAGAAGATTATAGTTCAGTTTTTTAAAATCACGGAATGTAATTGTCTCGTCTTGTTGATTTATGTGATAGTCATACACAAGAAATATCAAGTCATGTTTAGAAAAAGCCGGTGCTGCAATTTGGTCATATAAAAGAACCTTTGACTCACAGTTCACAAAGAAAATGTCCAAAAGAGTAGACGAATGATTAGTAAAATGGGTTGGAACAGAGCGGTTAGTAGGTACCAGATCAAGAAGTTCCATAGCATCAGAAAATTGCGTTTCAATTAAAATATTGCTGTTAAAATCTCCCGCAATAACAATATCATTATATCGTAATGATATTCTTTCAAGGCACGATATCAGCATGTCAAACGGTGTGCTGCTGTTGGGCCTATATACACATCCAATAAGCATTGACGAGTTAGAAATGCCAGTTATTTCAACAAAGAGGTATTCAATACAGTTGCCTTGCTCAGACTTCAGTTTTATAGCACCGTGGATACAGTTTTTTAAATATATTGCAACTCCACCAGCATGGGAGTGCCTATCAGCTCTCAAAACTTTATATCCCGGTAAAGAGTACAAATTGTCAGATATTTCAGGATGGAACCAGGTTTCGGATATGCATATTATATCTATATCAGAGTTAACAAATATATCACGAAGTTCATCTAATTTATTATTTAGACTTTGGGCATTGATGTGGACAATCGTTAATCCTGATTTCTGGTTTTTAAGAATTCTAATCATACAGTTTAGATTATCTCTGGAACCATAAGCAGTATTACTTGGCATCACAAGTCAATTGGATAAGCAATGCTGGTAATGTATATATTTGTTCTTCGTAGTTATGAGCTCTATTAAAGTTAGCATTAATAAATATAGTTGTACAACACATATAAAATTTTTGAGTATAATAAAAAATTCTTAATAACAAGAAGAAACATAAAATTAACAAAACTAATTGGGACTTATTATAAGATATTGCAAGATTCATTTCAGTTATCGTTGATGGTGCGATCTGGTGTTTCTCGAAAAAGTTGTGTTAACTGCTCGTTATTCTCTATTAGAGTAGGAGGATCTGTTCCAGTACGTTTAACATAAACAAATCCACGAAGTGAAAAAACGGACTCCAAGTGCTTCTGTCGTTTCAATTTCAATGCATTTTGAAAAATCTTGTAGTTGTGACTCGTAAGATTTTCATTTACATAAAATGGTTTATTTGAATCAAAACCGGCATGAGTTAAAATCAGTTTCGAATTATTCGATTTTCTAAAACGTGCAATGTTCTTCAGGACAAAATTTTTGTCAGACGGAGTAGTTAGATTCACAATAATCACAGGATCTGCCGCACTATTTTGGTTACGAATATTATTCATACGATACATCGCCTTTATCGTAGGAATAGAAATATTTATTGTATCACATATATTTGCAAAAATTTGATAAAGGTTTTCACCGTTATCATACGGTATACCATTTATCCGCAGGTCGCACGCTACCTGTTGATTCTCAAATTTTTGCTGATTAGCCTTCATTGCATATATCTCATTACGCAGATCAGTAATTTCACTTTGCTTATGTTCAATTTTATCCGCCAGTGTCTCAAGCTTTTGAACCCTGTCATCCAGTTTGACATATTTTTCATTCAGTTTGCCAATCTCTTCTTTTATGTCAACCATACTCTTATCAATGACACTTAAGAGACGAGATTCACTCTCTTTTAACAGAGATTTAAGAAGCTCTGTTTGTTTCTCAAATCTCTTGTCAATCAGATGAATTATGCGCTGAGGGGAGTCGTATTGGGAGAGTCGCGGAGTTTTGTTGAGGTTACCCTCACTTATGCTTACTCCCTCTCTCATTCTTTTTGGCGCCATCAACAACATCTCTTGAGGAGATGCATTGTTGTTGTTTTCAGTTGTAATGGTTATGAGTGGCATTTCAGACATGATCAATATTTCTATTACCTTGTTGTTGTTGTATGGTATTTAGCTTTTATCTGTTTTACTTTGCTTGGTTAAAATTTCTTTCGTTTTTGTTTTTTGTTTTGTTCACAAACCAGATGAATATTCCAACAATATCTAGTATACACTGCACAACAGTAATTTTTATTAATAAATAAACACAAACAAGTGGAATTTATATAATAAAACAATCAGTTTAATTAATATTTATTTGGAGCTATTTTGAACACGACCGTACTCTAAGAGAGCCAATTGTTTTCTCCCTCTCTTTTTCTTATTTTCGTTGACGATCTACTGGGTCTGACTTCGAACCCGATCTACTTGTTCACGAATGACAGCAACCTCTGTCATTCATTTTCATACGTCCCTATGCCGAGTCTTCAAGAAATTGAAGACAGGAGGCGGATTACGGACGTAACACTCTGCCAGGATTTGCTGGCCGTTTCTGAGTGGGGTCGAATGAACAGATTCGACCAAACAATCCAAATTGCGACGATGATGAAGAGAGGCAATAGATTTGGATACCCCACTGTCCCCAATCAACGCCATCGCTCTCCTCTGTACATGTATTCGAAGTGTTAAAAGAAGCATTCAAGTGCTTGGGCTTTCTTAAGCGATGTAAGAATTTTCACTTCTGTTGATCTTCCTAATATCTAGACTACGTACATCAGGCCAAAGATGGAATATAACTCTCATATATGGATCAGGGCTCCAAAATCATCCTAGAAGCTGCTTGACCGTTTCCAAAGACGGGCGTTGGTGTTGATTGGAGATGGTAGGGTATGCAACACTATTGTTTCCCTTAAGCATCGCTGAAATCGGGGTTGTTTGGCGCTGTTCTATCGATTCTTCTACGGTGTGTGTTCTTCGAAATCAGTTTTCTGATTCCTGACTTGGGGTTGTTTGTTAGAAATACAAGATTTTCTAGAAGCGCATACCGGGTTGTAATCGATTGGCCAGCTGATCGGACCATGCACTACCGAGAGAATTTCCTTTTTCGCAAGGACGGTTCGTATGTCGAATCGACTTCCGGCGGATGTTTTTCCCGCTACTTACAACATCCAGAAATTCAAAGCAAGTGTCAATAAGCACTACTCCCTCTTTCCACACTCCTATTCTTAACTATTCTCTCCAACGCAATGCACTGCATATAAAGGGAACGTCCCCAGCGTATTGGCTGATTGAAAAAAAATTTTTAAAAAAATGGAAGATCGGTCTATATGCCGATATTAGCCATATGCGGTTTGAATATCGGGGCCTCTAGCACAGCTTCCTGTTTAACATTTCAGCGAAATTGAAAGAAAAAGCGGCTTTTGCGGGCTTAAGACCCTAAATCGTCAGATCGGTCTATGTGGCAGTTATATCCAATTATAGACCGATCCATTCAAGAATTTAATCTGCGTATAGAAGAAATACGAGTCTGTGCAACATTTCTAGTCAATATCTCAATTTTTAAAGTCTGTAGCATGATTACAACTGACAGACACCCGGATGGACACATGATCTAATTTTGCCAAACTCTTTCCAACATTTCGGCCTGTGTCTCACGAATAAATGCTTCAATGTTGTCTTCCAATGCGTCAATTGAAGCGGGCTCGTCTGTATAGACATGAACTTTATCTAAACCCCACAAAAAGTTATCTAAAGGCGTTAAATCGCATAATTTAGGCGACCAATTGACCGGTCCCGGATGTGAAATCAAATGTTCACCGAACTCACCTCTCAATAAGTCCACTGTTACGAGTGCTGTGTGGCATGTGGCATCGTTTTGTTAAAAGCACATGTCATTCATATCAAACTCTTCCATTTTGGGGCAAAACAAAATTTAATATCATCTCACGGTAGCGCTCACCATTCACAGTTATGTTACGATTTGTATCGTCTTTGAAGAAGTATGGTCCAATGATGCCACCAGCCCATGAACCGCTGCAAACTGTGACTTTTTCTGGATGCATTGGTAGCTCTTGCAATGCTTCTGGCTGATCTTCACTCCAAATTCGACAATTCTGCTCATTTACCTATTCATTGAGCCAAAAGTGAGCTTCATCGCTGAAGAAGATGAAGTGCGCGATGAACTCTCTTAACAGAGCACGCATTTTGATAATAAAGTTCCATATTTTGCAAGCGTTGTTCGTTTGTAAGATTATTTATGGTTAAATTATAGACCAAACTGAAGAAGTTTGCCAGCGAAACAAAACACGAAACATGCGTGAGCTGTTTAAAATCAAAAATTTTTCTTATTTACGTACCCATTGAAATATGAGATTCGTCCATGAAATGGATGAGGCGCGCGGTGAACTTTCCTAGCAGAGCACACATTTAGATAATAAAATTCATTAATTTGCAAGCATTGCTCGTTTGTAAGACGACTCATGGTTAAATTTTAGACCAAATTGAAGATGTTTGACTGTGAAACAAAACACGAAACGTGTGTGTGTGCTGTTTAAACCAGTGTTGCTAAAAAGATAATAGCTAAAACATCATCCTTTAAATGTTTTGTAGGGCCGGAAATGGATTTTTCGATGTGTTGCAAACGGAATGACTAAATGAATAATCCCCCTTTCCTATGGTGTTGGGAATAAACATGTTTTGCGGTGGTTAACCCCTCATTTGTGAGATACTATGCAATCTAAATACTTGAGTCCAAGGAGATATCACACTGGGGCACATCGTTCGGTCTCGGATATGAAAAGGAGGCCTCTTATCATTCAGCTTAAAACTTGAATCGGACAGCACTCATTGATTTGTGAGAAGTTTGCCCTTGTTCCTTAATGGAATGTTCATGGACTAATTTACAAGTGCAATTCGCTGTTCCCAGATCAACTCAATATCCCAAATTGCAGTCAAAACCCACAGTTCGGTTTATATGGCGATATGTACAAATCCGATCCGGTTTAGCCCATTCAAGAACATAACTTGCGAATAGCAAAAAATATAGACCTGTGTGGAGTTTCACCTCATTACAGCTGACAAACAGATGGGCAGACCCACGCATATCATTAGAACTTCTCAGAAGTGTTATGCAGCCTAAGATGGATTAGCCACCCATCCCCATATGAAAATAAAACATTCTCACATAAATGAGCTCAACGACAACGCTCGCTTCCATTTTCCTAAGATTATTCGTTTTCTTATTTTTTTAATTTTACTTTACTTCATATATCAAACCACCCTAATATATTAACCCAGCAATGTAAAAACAAAATTCGCTTTCTTAAGAAAACAAATGGAAAACTAAACTAACCAAAATGCGCGTAAATTGTTGTTTGTGATTGCTCAGGGAAAACGAAAAGAGAAGTAAAAGTAGTTGCAAGGAACTTGCATCAACGTTTTTCACATACTTGACTCATGCAAATTTACACCAAAGAACAAAAGAAAAATGTAAACAAATAGTCATAATTTTTGTGAGTGTTAACATTTTCTCAGGATTCGGAAGACTCTTAGAAGATATATGGTTTACATGGAAGCTATATCAGGCTATATACCCTCAACCGTAGGATGGGGTTAGACGAATTTCGTCATTCCGTTTGTAACACATTGAAATATTCATCTGAGACTCAACAAAGATTTTTGATCATCTTGATTTTTGATCGTCTTGACATTCTGAGTCGATATAGCTATGTCCGTTCGTCTGTTTCTCTGTCAAAAGAACGCTAGGTTTCAAAGGAGAAAGGCTTACCGTTTGAAATTTCGCACAAATAATTCCTAATAGAGTAAGTCGATCGGTTCATGGTTTGATATAGCTCCCATACAAACAGATCTTCCGATTACAAAGGGTAATATTTCGGCCATAATCTTTTCGGTAAATCTGGTTTAAACAGCTCACGTACGTTTCGTGTTTTGTTTCACTGTCAAACATCTTCAGTTTGGTCTATAATTTAAACATGAATCGTCTTAGAAACGAACTATACTTGAAATTAATTGAATTTTATTATCAAAATTTGTACTCTGTTAAGAAAGTTCAACGCGCGCTTCTTGCGTTCGGCGACGAAGCTAATTTTTGACTCAATGGGTACGTAATTAAGCAGAATTGTCGATTTTGGAGTGAAGATCGGCCAGAAGCATTGCAAAAGCTACCATTGCATCCAGAAAAAGTCACAGTTTAGTGCGGTTTATGGGCTGGTGGCATCATTGGATTGTACTTCCTCAAAGATGATGTGAATCGTAACATAACTGTGAATAGGAAGCGCTATCGTGAGATGATAACCATCTTTTTTTGGCCAAATTGCAAGAGCTTGACTTGCATGACATGTAGTTTCAACAAGAAGGTGCCACATGCCACTTAGCACGCGTACTAATGGAGTTATTGAGAGGCGATTTTAGTGAACATTTTATTTGACGTACGGGACCGCTCATTTGGCAGGCTGGATCGTGCGATTTAACGCCCTTAGATAATTTATTGTGGGGTTATGTTAAAGCTCATGTCTCAAGCCCGCTTAAATTGATGCATTGGAAGACAACATTGAAGGATTTTTTCGTGAGATACCAGCCGAAATGTTGGAAAGAGTATGCCAAAATTGGACTAAGCGGATGGATCATTTGAGGCGCAGTCACGGTCAATATTTACATGAAATAATCTTCAAACATTAAATTATATGGACCTTTCTATCGATTTAAATGAAGATTTCATGCATTTTTCTAAATTTGAAGTGTTTTTTTTTTTTTTGATAAACTTTCCTATAGCTCTTAAAAATCACCTTTTATTTCTTAACCCTTCCTCCAGAGAGTGCAACTCTCATGCGATTTGTCTACAACTTTGTGCTATGACGTTTTCTATGACATTTCATAGATGTGCCAGATATGGCCCGTATCGTTTCAAATCCTGATATATTATCTTCCATATAAACCGATCTCAAAATTTTACTTCTTGAGTCTCTAAAGGGCGCAACTCTTATCTGATGGGGCTGGAATTTTGCTCAATTACTTCTTCTATGGAGGCCACCGTGGTGTTCATCTATAACGCCGAGCGCTCAACTCTGGTTATATCCTGGCTGGCTGGCTATATTTGGGAAGTATCCTTTCATGTTCAAACTTCTCTTACCAAGGAGGTCTGCCTTTCTGACCCGGCATAAAAAAGGCCCCTTATCGTTCAGCTTATACTTTCATCCAACTGCGCTCAATGATATGCGAGAAGTATACCCTGTTTTTTAGTGGAATGTTCATAGAAAATTTAGTATTTAGTACTTCTTCTAAGCCCTTCAAGATATTTGTCATATATGGTGTGAACAGCTCCACAACCTGATATAGCTCCCATATAAAGCGATCTCCCGATTTCATTTCTTGAGCATGTATTGTATATAACGCAATTCTTATCCGATTAGGCTGACATTTTGCACATTGACTTCTACTAGTTTTTTAAACATCCGATTCAAGTTTAAGCTCAATGATAAGGGGCCTCCTTTTTATAGCCGAGTCCGAACGGCGTGCCGCAGTGCGACACCCCTTTGGAGAGAAGTTTTACATGGCATAGTACCTCACAAATGTTGCCAGCATTAGGAGGGAAAAGCCACCGCTGAAAATTTTTTCTGATGGTCTCGCCAGCATTTGAACCCAGGCGTTCAGCGTCATAGGCGGACATACTAACCTCTGCGCTACGACGGCCTCCCACCACTGTGGTACAGGGTTTTATAACTTAGAGCATTTGCTTGTAGCACCCAGAAGGAAGAGAGATAGACCCATTGATAAGTATACCGATTTAGTTTTGTCCGTCTCTCTGTCTGTCTGTCCGTCCGTCGGTCGAAAACACGCTAACTTTCGAAGGAGTAGAGCTAGACGCTTGAAATTTTGCTTATTAGTGTAGGTCGGTTGGGATTGTAAATGGGCCAAATCAGTCCATGTTTTGATATAGCTGGCATATAAACCGATCTAGGATCTTGACTTCTTGAGCCGCTAGAGGGCACAATTCTTATACGATTTGGCTGAAATTATGCATGACATGTTTCGTTATGACTTCCAACAACTGTGCTGAGTATGGTTGAAATCGGTTCATAACCTGATTTAGCTGTCATATAAACCTATCTGGGGTCTTGACTTCTGGAACCACTAGAGGACACAATCATTATCCGATTTGGTTGAAATTTTGTATGAGGTGTTTTGTTATGACTTCCAACAACTATATTAAGAACGTTTCGAATCGGTCTTTAACCTGATATAGCTGCCATATAAACCGATCTGGGGTCTTGACTTCTTGAGCCTTTACAGGGAGCAATTCCTATCTGAATTAGCTGAAATATTGCATAAGGTGTTTTGTTATGACTTCCAACAACTGTTTTAAGAATGTTTCAAATCGGTCTATAACCTGATATAGTTGCCATATAAACCGATCTGGGGTTTTGGCTTCTTGAGCCTCTACAGGGAGCAATTCCTATCTGATTTGGCTGAAATATAGCATGACGTATTTTGTTATGACTTCCAACAACTGTATTAAGAATGGTTCAAATCGGTCCGTAACCTGATATAGCTGCCATATAAACCGATATGGGAACTTGACTTCTTGAGCCTCTAAAGGGCGCAAATATTATCAGATTAGGCAGAATTTGGCTGAAATTTTGTACAACGGCATCACATGACCTCTAACATATGTGTCGAATATGACATGAATCAGTTTATAGCCTAATACAGCTCTCCTATAAACTGATCTCCCTATTTTACTTCTTCGGCCCCTAAAGTGCGCAATTCTTACTAGATTTGGCTGAAATTTCACACAATGACTACTACTATGGTTTCCAATATTCAGTTCAATTATGGTGCGAAGTGAACCATAACTTGATATTGTTCCAATAACATAGCAATTATTTTCTTTTATCCTTTGTTTGCCTAAAAAGAGAGATACCGTGGAAAGAGCTCGACAAATGCGTTCCATGGTGGAGGGTATATAAGATTCGGCCCGGCTGAACTTAGCAAGCTTACGTTACTTGTTCGTTTTGTTTCTCTTTCGAGACGAGCTCAATGATCGAAGATTCGAATGGCTGGAATTCGAACCTGTGTACACGGAGCAGCAGCAAGATTTGTTGCCGTTGCCTAGCGTTCGAAGCCATTAATTCCTTCTACTTCCAAACGACATTCACAAAAGCAACCACACTTTAAAATATTAGGATCGGCCTATAAATAGTGTGTTGGTAATCTGTGCAAAATTCTGTGCTGACTTTAAGACCATATGTGACCGCCGATGGGTCAATTCCTGCAATTTCAAAAAAAAATTTACCAATTTAACAGAAACAAAAGAATTTTGGCAATATTCGAAATTTTGAAAAAATGTGGGGTGACCCCCCCCCCAAATGAAATCCTGGCTACGTCCCTGGCTCCCATATATGTGTTATATATGTTTGTCTGATTTTGGGTAATTTGCAATAATGTGTTCATTTGTAAACCGTAGTTATTACAGTTCGAAATTTGATTCGGATTGTCTAACAACTCATCTGAAAACATCCGCCGAGGTCCATCAAAATTGGTTCAGAATTAAATATAGCTCCCACAACGAATTCTAAGCCTATTAAAATCGCCTAATTTGGTATTTATCAACACTTTGGCTATGACAATGAAGAAAAAAAAAATAGTCGCCCCACACCAAAGCAAACTGAAAGTTTTCTGCGATTTTTTCTTTCTTTTCTTCCGTTTCGTCGCTTAATTGTGGCTATTTATTTCACCCCCTTCAGTTTATATTGAATTTTTCAACACTTGCCAAGCACACATAAGGTGAGTGGTTTCTTTTTTTTTCATACAAATATAATGAAATAACATGAAAAACTACTACAACTGAAGGGGGAAACTTGAAAAACAACAACGCAACAACAACAAAAAGGGTGAGCAGTGAAAGCAACAAAATTACATTGTACCCAACTATTGTAAAGTTTTCATGAAAATGCGGTTATTGTGGGCTTGTTTTTGGAATGCATTTTGCCAGCTAGTTATTGTTCCCAGCTGACAGGTTGTTGGCACCCGAGAATAGTGAACAGCTCGAAGGTTCCTCGCTTGCCAAAGAAGGAAATTGCAAAAGTTTGGCGTTTATTGGATCCTCCCCCGCAACTCCTTTCACAATGTCAATATGCTGTTGAAATTTTACAAATAAAGGGAAAACAATGATGGCTTAACATTTTCTAATTAAAGTCTAAAGGAAAATTCATATAACTTTAAACGAAACTTTTGTCTTGAGAAAAAATTTCGTAGAAAATTTTAGTTGTTTTCAAAGAAGTATCTTGAAATTTGACTTAAAACTAAATTTTATTGAAATTTTGTCTTTAAAAAAATTCTTAGAAATTTTAAAAAAATTATCATGCAAATTTTAGTTTTTTCACAAAAGTGTCTTGAGATTTTATATTTGTGAAACTTGTTTGAATTTGTCTCCGTAAAAAATTCCTGTCAAATTTGGTTTTAAAGAAAACTTATCCTAAATATTGTCCTTGGAAGTTTTCTGCTTCCTTGAAATCTTGTCTTCAGAGAAAATTTTCTGGGGAAAATTTCGAGGTAAACTTGTGTGTAGGGAAATTTTATTTCCATCTGTAGAAGAAATTTTATCTTAAGACGAATTTTTTTGGAAATTTTGTTTTTAAAGAAAATTTCATGAACACAAAGTTTTTATAGAAAACTAGCTGGACACGGCCCGCTCCGCTGCGCCTTCTTTAACTCTCTCATATCTACTTAGGGTGAGGACACTTCGCACTGAATGGGGATATTTTGCTACTGTAGCCTATGTCCGCCTATGACGCTGAACGCCTGCGTTCGAATCCAAAATTTAAAGCGGTGGTTATCCCCTCTTAATGCAGGCGACATTTGCGAGGTACCATACCATGCATGGTCATGTAAAAAATATTCCCCAAAGAGGTGTCGCACTGCGGCACACCGTACGGACTCGGCTATAAAAAAAGGTCCCTTATCGTTGATAAACTCAATTTGAATCGGAAAGCACTCATTGATGTATGAAAAGTTGCCCAACACGGTTCCTGGGGAAATTTTTACTTTACTCCCAAATTCTTTTATTATGAGCCCCATATTACTATATTGGTAAACATTTCGGGTTTAGCGGGTATTTCGGGGTAGTCAATTGGTCATTTAAGTAAAAGTAAAATTCGTGCTCTACTTTCAGAAACATTTCGTATGAGTCCCATAATGGCATGATCGATAAATATGTTGTGTTTGAAGGTGGGGTGGATCCCAGGGTCTTTGTCCCGAAAATGAATATAAATTTCCCGAAAATCAATAAATTTCCACCCCAAATAGCTTTTATATAATAGGGAGATATTTTAGGGTGGAACGGCTCCTAAACACATGGCTCTATATTGTAGTGATTGGTCTATATATCTATTTGGGGGGTTTTGGGCGGCACCCGCTGCACCCGTCCCCAACAATAGAAAACATGTTTTTTCTTTGGTGACTGTTAGAGTGCAAAAATTTCGAATGAATGGCATTACCAATCTCCGAGATATGGTATTTTCGAATTAGGGTAATGAGAAGTGCTTTTTAGGGGGAGACATTTCGACTCAAATATGGATATCAAATTCATGTCCACTCCCAAATCCCTTTACTTTGAACCCCATGTTGTCATGGTGGGTAGGTATGAACCGTTTGGAGGGCGTTTTGAGGCTGAGGAGGCCACCGGCACCTGAAAATAGGTATCAAATTGGTTCTTTACTGCTGCTTATGTGCTGCATACAAATGCCACTCCCCTAAGTTGGTTCATGTCTGGTATAGTGTCTCCCACTAAGTGCAGGTATATGTTAGAGCCGAAAGCCGGGCAATGAGATGGGGAATGCTTCAACGTCTCATCTTCTTCCCCGCATGCCCTAGACATGCTATCACTTGCCGCACCGATTTTACATGAGTGAGCTCGTAGTCTCCCTTCTGATTTCCTTTACGTACTAGCCTCGTCTTCTCACGATCTGGATCCCCCAATAGGATATTCGCCGTCCTACCGACTGTTTCGCTGTTCCACAGTGTAGCATGCAAATTCGTCGCCCACGCTCTTAACTCGGACTGCGTCGACCCGAAAGGCTTCGGGTTAACCAGGTTTATTGACGGCAGTCCTCTGGCCTTCACCACCAAATCATCTGCCCTTTCACTGTTTGCCGCTTGTCTTGGCACTAGGACATGCTGACACAAGCGAGTCATTCAGAGCTTTCGTGATACACTTGACTATTCTGTCTATATCTTTCGCAGTTGCCACTTCTTTTTCTGGTCTATAGAAGGGATAGACGCGCAGAATTTTTGCCGAAATTGTCCTAATACGCGTTTCTTCTGTTTAGTCGAGGGACCACTTCTGCGGTATTTTCTCCAAGGAGGAAACTAATATAACGATGATCAGAAAAAAACAAGTAAAAGGACGTTAAGTTCGGCCGGGCCAAACCTTGGATATCCACCACCTTTCATCACAATCCGACGAAAAATGCATAATTTATGCCTCCATAGAAGTTATACCGAAATATGGTCCAATTTGGACCAAATTCGGTGCGGATATTGGATGGTCTAATAAGTACAAGTCATTGTTCAATTTTGAAGAACAATATATTGGTCTTTTTGGTAGCCATATTCAAATATACACCGATCTGAACCACATACGACACGGATGTCGAAAATCCTAACATAAGACACTGTGTCAAATTGCAGCGAAATCGGACACTAAAGGAGCCTTTTGTGGGCCCATAACCTTAAATCGAAAGATCGGTCTATATGGCAGCTATATACAAATCAGTACCGATGTGGGCCAACTTGAAAAGGGATTGCGAAGTGCCTATTACAACTCACTGTCCCACATCTCGGCGAAATCGGACAATAAATGCGTCTTTTATGGGCCCAAAACCTTAAGTCGAGAGATGGGACTATATGGCAGCTATATCCAAATCTGAACCGATTTAGGCCAAATTGAAGAGGGATGTCGAAGGGCCTAACACAACTCACTGTCCCACATTTCGGCGAAATCGGACAATAAAAGCGCCTTTTATGGGCCCAAAACATTAAATCGAGAGATCGGTCTATATGGCAGCTATATCCAAATCTGAACCGATGTGGGCCAAATTGCAGAAAGTGGTCGAAGGGCCTAACATAACTCACTGCCCCAAATTTTGGCGACATCGGACAATAAGTGCCCCTTTTATAGGCCACAGAACCTAAATCGAGAGATCCGTCTATTTAGCAGCTATATCCAAATCTGGAACTATCTGAGTCAAATTAGAGAAGGATGTCGAAGGGCCCAATACAACTCTCTGTCCCAAATTTCGGCGAAATCGGACAATAAATGCGTCTTTTATGGCCCAAGACCTTAAATCGAAAGATTGGTCTATATGAACCGATCTGGGCCAAATTGAAGAAGGATATCGGCTGGCCTAACACAGCTCATTGTCACAAATTTCGGCGAAATCGGACAATAAATGCGTCTTTTATAGGCCCAAAACCTTAAATAGAGAGATCGGTCTTATGGCACCTATATCCAAATTTGGATCAATCTGAGCCAATTGAGGAAGAATGTCGAAAAGCCTAACATAAGACACTGCGTAAAATTTTGGAAAAATCGGGCAATAATGCGTCTTTTATGGGCCCAAGACCGTAAATCGAGACATCGATCTATATGGAAGCTATATCCAAATCCGGACCGCTGTGGGCCAAATTGCAGAAAGATATTGAGTGGCCTAACACAACTCACTGTACCAAATTTCAGCAAAATCGGATAATAAATGTGGCTTTTATGGGCCAAATACCTTAAATGGGCGGATAGGTCTATATGGGGACTATATCAAGATATAGTCGGATATAGTCATCTTCGAACTTAACCTGCTTATAGACAAAAAAAAAAAAAAGAATCTGTGCAAAGTTTCAAGTCAATATCTCTATTTTTAAGGACTGTACCGTGATTTCAACCGCCAGACGGACGGACATGGCTAGATCGCCTTAGATTTTTACGCTGATCAAGAATATATATACTTTATAGGGTCGGAAATGGATATTTCGATGTGTTGCAAACGGAATAACAAAATGAATATACCCCCATCCTTTAATGGAAATTTTGACCTAAGTGGAAATTTCATAGAAATTTTGCCTTATGAGAAAATTTTATGGAAATTTTGTCTTGAGAGAAAGTTGCATAGAAATTTTTTCTTTGGAGGAAATTTTATAGAAAATTTGTCTTTTGGGGAAATTTCCGAAAAACTGTGTCTTTAGGGGACATTTCATCAATTTTCTCCCAGTAACTGGAAGATCTGTTGCCCATCAAAGCCATTACTAAAAGAACATTTTCTATCTACACAAATGCGGTGTATTAAAGGATATTACGACCTGGTTTCCCTAATATAAAACTTGTGGGTGTCATTTGCAGCATATTTGTGGATGTGTGTATGTGATGTAATGTGATATGTACTTATGTTGGTGCTTTGTTGTAACACTCCTGCTCAAATACTTGAAAAACATACCTTCAAAACATTTAAAACATAGCCCCAATACACACGCTGATATTTACTCCTCCAAGTCAACATCTACTGACACACACACACACACACACACATACACTCATCCTCAGTAGAGACATGGTAATATTACCGCTAGCATTGTTGCATGTCATGTTATCGTAAAGCAATTGCTGTTAATTATAGACGTCAGTTCGTGCATGTGTTGCCAAGTGGCAGTCAAGTATTTGAGCATTTTGTTGTATTGCAAATAGCAAAGAGACCATAAAAGTAAAAAAAAAAGAGAAACCTGCTCAGGTTAATGGTGAACGAGCAGATGCCACGAACACCAGCACCAACGCCATAGCTGGCATCAAGAAGTGTGGCATTCTTATGGCCAAGGAAAGTTGTTTTGAAAAAAAAAAAACACAAAAAATCAAATAAAAAGCTCAAGAAAGTTTTACTTGTCTGCAATTTTTTAAAGGCAATTTGTTGTGCGGTTAAAGAGGTTTTCTTTAAAGAAGTTACCTTTTTCCTAAGACTTTCTAACGTTGCTGCTCGAGTTGTTTCAAAGGAGCTATTTTCTATTAGTATATAAAGTCGAGGGGATTTTTTGTTGGATTTTTAGAGTTTTTGTAATGGTTTTCCTCTGAAAAACAGGATATATGTATATACTAACGTTTTGCAACAAAGTATAGATAAACAAATCTAGTAAAAGTGGGTGAATTCAATCATTTGAAATGTGCATCGATGGAAATGCTAACCTAAAGATAATGTTTTCAAGGTGATTTCAATTTGAAAATAAAAAAGGGAAATTACAAAACGAATCCTTGGCGAGCCTTCAAATCAGCTGAGAGAGAACGTGTATGCATACATATGTCGACATAAATAATGGAGTAGGTTATATTCATGTAAAACAGTATATGGGACAAATACCGTCCATATGAATCTTAATTTGCGACTCACTATTAAAGGGTCTCATTATGAGGAGTTTTCTTCCATATCAATGGCTGCCATTCTATTCAAGTTTTATATAATTTTCCGAATCCAGAATGCGTGTCGCTGAGCGACATCTATTTATAAGGGGTTTGAAGAGGCTGCAAGTAAATGTGTGTGGAACTAGTTTAAGTAAGGTTATGGTGACCCTCAGCTATCAGACTCACTTATAGAAGGAAAATGCCTTGTAGCTCTTAAAGTTAATCCAGCCAGATCACTTAAAAAATGCATTTTTAAATCCTTGGACAGACAAGTATTCCAAGGAATATGAACTTAAAATTGAACTCCTTTTACTTGCCAGCACGGGCACGGAGATATTAAGTGTTTAATAGCTTCCTCTCCCTCAAGGTCGTTATAGCTCCCTCGACATTTGTTTCTCGCAACCTTAAGTTGTCTATCAGCAAGTATTCTATTCACAAATAGATCTATATTGATGGACGCGATGAGTAGGTTAGGTTAGGTTGAGAAGAGGAGGCAGATATAAATCCGTCCCATCCCACTATGGACATACACCTAAACCAGTAATTGGCTTGTTGTGCGCTCTAAAAACTATAAAGTAACCTCTAAAAAGAAAATTTTAAGTTAGGAATTCCGTGCTACTTACGAAATCCTAAATTGTTTTCAATACCACTCCCCTAAGATGGTTCATGTCTGGTATTGTGTCCCCACATATGTAAGTGCCGGTATCTGTTAGACGCGAAAGCCGGGAAATGGTCTAACGTCTCATCATCTTCCACGCATGCCCTACACATGCTATCGCATGCTCTACACATGCTATCGCATGCGCTACACATGCTATCGCATGCCCTACACATGCTATCGCATGCCCTACACATGATATCGCATGCCCTACACATGCTATCGCATGCCCTACACATGCTATCGCATGCCCTACACATGCTATCGCATGCCCTACACATGCTATCGCATGCCCTACACATGCTATCGCATGCCCTACACATGCTATAGCATGCCCTACACATGCTATCGCATGCCCTACACATGCTATCGCATGCCCTACACATGCTATCGCATGCCCCACCCATGCTATCGCATGCCCTACACATGCTGTCGCATGCCCTAAACATGCTATCGCATGCCCTACACATGCTATCGCATGCCCTACACATGCTATCGCATGCCCTACACATGCTATCGCATGCCCTACACATGCTATCGCATGCCCTACACATGCTATCGCATGCCCTACACATGCTATCGCATGCCCTACACATGCTATCGCATGCCCTACACATGCTATCGCATGCCCTACACATGCTATCGCATGCCCTACACATGCTATCGCATGCCCTACACATGCTATCGCATGCCCTACACATGCTATCGCATGCCCTACACATGCTATCGCATGCCCTACACATGCTATCGCATGCCCTACACATGCTATCGCATGCCCTACACATGCTATCGCATGCCCTACACATGCTATCGCATGCCCTACACATGCTATCGCATGCCCTACACATGCTATCGCATGCCCTACACATGCTATCGCATGCCCTACACATGCTATCGCATGCCCTACACATGCTATCGCATGCCCTACACATGCTATCGCATGCCCTACACATGCTATCGCATGCCCTACACATGCTATCGCATGCCTCACATATGCTATCGCATGCCCTACACATGCTATGGCATGCCCTACACTAGCTATGGCATGCCCTACACATGCTATCACTTTTATATAAGTGAGCACGTAGTCCTATGTGTCCCGTTATGATACCAATAGCTATACTGACCTCCTTCTTACTTCCTTTCAGTATAGCCTCGTCTTCTCACAATCTGGATCCCCCCATAGGATTTTCGCCGTCCTACCGAAAGTTTCGCTGTTCCACAATGTTGCATGCGCACCACTCCCTTAACTCGGACTGTGTCGACCCGAAAGGCTTCGGGTTGACCAAGTTTATTAACGGCTGTCCTCTGGCCTTCAACGCCAAATCGTCTGCCCTTTCATTTCCCCATACTCCGTTATGGCCCAGCACCCAAACGATGCGGATTTTGCATCCTCAGAGAAGGCGTTAATCTCCTTCTCACAGTGCAAGACTGTTCGTGACCGTACGGTCCTGGTTGTTATTGCCCTTATGGCAATTTTACTGTCCTTAAAGATGTTCACACTCGACGTCCTCGCGTTAGCACCACACCACTTCACGCATTCCGTGATCGCCCGGATCTCCGCCTGCAGGACCGTATTATGGACGGGCAGTTTGGGTTCTCAATGTAGACCCTCAGGCCCACTCTGTCCTCAAGCTTTGATCCATCCGTGTAACATGATCTTCCAGATGGCAATACTAGGGTTCCGTCAATCCAAGACTGTGCCGATGGCAGCAGTGCCTTGCATTCGACTTCAAGGTTCATCTCAGGTATTCGATCGGAAACCTCTTGCCTTCCTTCCAGGTTTTCTATCGTCGCCTCGATTATACCGCGATGGTATGAGCTGCTCCCATCCTAAATCCATTCTCCCATCGCCTTAAAACTTATAGCCGCAGTGGCTGCCTCACACTTAATCTGTATGTCAATGGGTCGGATATCGAGAATAGTCTCCAGTGACCAATGATCAGGGTGTGGTCCTCATCGCTCCACCTGTGTCTAGACAACATGTTCTCTGAACCTGTTGTATGGTCCTTATGTTGCACTTTTTCTCCATAGCGGTCCACCAAACTACCATGGCGTAAGTAAGTATTGGTCTAATTACGCTCCTGTAGAGCCAGTGGACTACCTTCAGGCGATTTCGAGTCAACAGCCCGTCTACATAGTGCCCAACATCTGTGAGCCTTCTCAGTACGCTCCTGAATGTGACGCTAACAATTCAGTTTCCTGTCCAATATCACACCTAAGTATTTGACCTTGTCAGATATCGAAATCGTCTTGAAGAGGAATGGTGGTACGTTAAATTGGCCCACCTTGGTCTTCCTCGTGAACAGGCATATTTCAGTCTTCTCTGGGTTAACATTGAGACCTCTGGGTCTAACCCAGTCATATGCCATTCTGCATAGCTCGTTCGGATCCTTACCCCTAAGAAGTATTACAACATTGACGGGCTCAAATCCCTCCTCAGTCACCATCCGTAATAGGTCACTTATGGTGGTCACCTATAGGAATGGCGATAAAATACTCCCCTTTGGCGTGCCTTGTGCCACTTTCTCCCTTATATTTTTGCCATGGGATACACAATTTATCCACCTGTTCCTTGGCATATGGTTTGTCGAGTCTCTAAGGACCGGGTCCACCCGGTACTGGTCTAAGGATTGGATCAGTGTGTCGACCCGAACATTGTTAAAATCCCCCTCTATGTCAATGCACACTGCCAGGGTGGTTTCACAAACTCGTGCAGAGACTGCCCTGCACGAGGTTGTGCATAAAATAGAGGAATCCTTCGATGACGCGATGAGTAGGACTTTTGTTAACAGCAAATCGAATGTCCTCTTTAGATCCACTTTTGACCACATAATCTTGAAGCCCCAAATTTATAAGGATCTATTATCCATTGCAATTTGGTCCTTTTTTCAGCTGCACTGGAATGGATAAGATAGTTTCTAGTCTACAATTGATTAGGACACTTCTGTATTACGGTACTTAGAACAGGTGAATTTTCCTCTGTTTAGTCTTTTGGTTTAAAGCACTGCGAAAGTTTAGAGCTCTTTTTGAATTAAGGAAAATAACGTTCTCCACAGATTTATTGGCTGCCTGGCTATCTGATAAAATATTTGTACCCACCGTCCTAGTCACTCTTCTCCTTTAGATACATTATGACAAAACGCCACTTGCAAAATTTCCACTACGTGAAAAATGTCAGCCAAATCAGATGACAATTGCGGCTTTCAGAGGCTCAAGATGTCAAATCGGGAGATGGGTTTATATGGAAGTCATAAAACTTCCAGTTTGAAGTCATAACAAAACACTCCATACAAGATTTTAGCCAATTTGTATAAAAATTGCGGCTTCTAGGGGCCCACGAAGTCAAATCGAAGAACCAGTTTAGATGGAAGCCATATGCAAATTTCAGCGGGTAGGGCCCATTTGAAATCTCCAACTAGCTACATCAATAATAAATATAAGTGCGAAATTTCAGGAGGATATTTTTAATTGTGATTTCGACAGACGGACGGACAGACATGGCTTGACGATCAAAAAAATTTATATGGGGCAACCCATTTTTGATATTTCCCAAAACTTTGTTATCGTCTTGAAGTACAACCGAAACATTTATATTTGAAAATCGACTTCAACCCATTGGAACCATTTTCCCATAGATTTCAGTCGAACCGGTCGCCACTTACCGTTCAATGTTCGCTCTGATCTCTTCAATCTCTTCAATGGCATAGACCAATGACATGAAGTAGCCCCAAAGAAAGTAGTCTAGAGGCGTCACATTGTACGAGAGAGGTGTCCAATCGACTGGGCTATTTCTTGAGAAAACACGCTCATCAAATTTACTCATCAATAAACCGATTGTAATGTGTGCTGTGTGGCTTTTGGCAACGTCCTGTTGCAGCCACATGTCGTCCAGGTCCACATTTTCCAACTAAGGTCAACAGCTTTCCTTGGGAAAAAAAATACTTTTTGGGATAAAACTTGGTGCAGCGAAGCACACCGGGCCAGTATGTATAGACTAAAATATAAATAATTCTTAGGATATGCTCTCGTTTTTGTTTAAAAATAGGAGATAGACTCGGCCATGTAGGATATTATACGTCGACTTCGTTCCTTGTTGCCTTCCGGCATAAATTCCTTCAGAGTTATTATGCTCTATTGTTGTTTTCTTTTTTTTTCCAACATCTTTATATTGTTTTTAGCTCATTTCCCACTCCTGCCATAGAATCGTCATAAACTAATTAAGACATACACAAAAGTAACGCGATGAAGGTGTTTGTCGAAATACTCCTCCTCTTTGGTAAAATATGCCATTGTAATGGCCAAACAAATGTTCATAATAATTGCTAATCTAAATTCTAATCGGATTTACAAGAAACGCAACATTATGAAGCTGAACATAACAAAACTGCAATAATTTCCTTAAGCGCTTTGGCTGCCAGGCCAAAACGCCTGACCGCTGATTGTTTGCCTGAATGCTAGAGAAGCCAACTAAACTGGTGGTGCAGTCATTTAGGAAATTACCATGAATTTCCTGTTTCATCAAAGGCAGCTAACTTCAATGCAAGCCCCTCCCGCAAGGGCCAATTTCAAATTGCATAAATTTAGTTAACATGAAATGTAAATAAACGGAAGAAGGTATGGTGAATGGTCTAGGCAAAAAACAAACACATGCAAACGATCTTAGTACAGACCTAAGAAACAGTGCCCCAGTCCGTGGAGCAAAAATGACCCTGCCCTAGGTGAAACTACTGCCCTGAGCATAATACCACCACTTTAACTATTAAAGCCTTTTTAAATCATTTGAGTGAAATAATAATGGAAAATCGCTAGCTCAAATTGGTGGTTATGCGGTTCAAAAAACAATTTTCACAAAGAAAAGCTTTAGCTTTAAACAACCGCAACAAAAACTCTTAAAGTCAGTCAGCTAGGCGGCTGGCTGGCAGTAGCCAGCAGTCAGCCTCCAGGAAATCAGGCCATATTGCATGCCAAGCGCACACCCAACTCAAGTGTAAATATTTAAAATGCTTTTGGCCTGAAATTTAATGAAAATACAAATTGCTTTATGAACACCAGCAACACCCGTTGAAATGGCTGCCATCGCCATTGCCACTACCGCCACTACCGCCACCACCCCCATCATCACCACTACTTCCACCACAACTCTTAAATACGCACGGACACACCATTTGGCAACGAACTACAAAACCAAGTCTTCGACAACAGAACTTGACCACTGATATACAAGTTGAAGGCTTGTGTATGGGGCTTTCCACAACTGAGTGTAAAGTTGAATTTTTTAAATAGGTTCATGCGGTTTAGTTGTGAAATCTCTCAAGAAACTTACTTACCTGGCTGGCCTAACATCAAAAAAGCAAACTCAGAAGGTGCTTCGTCAGAAGTACCTTAGAAGCATGAAATAATAAAAACTTAAGTGTCCAGAGCCCACGAGAAGACGAGTACCACTGCTTTCAACAAAGCCTGAATACGGCGATTCTAAAGTTCCTTTCGATGCAAGTACAAATTTCGCGATGATTGGGTAACAAATGCCCTTACAACAAAGCGGTAGACGGACAAACGGTACAGAAAGGATACATGGACAAGATATGCGAACCATAAATATTATTACAGCCACAATAGTGGTGCAGGGTACAATTTGTGTTTTTATAATAAATCTTTTTATATATAAAAATCAATTTGTGTCGTTTTCTTGTTTGTGTGTGATTTTTTTTTTCACAGATGTTGCATAACGATCCCTTGATGAAAATAGGGTACTAAATTCTTTTTTAACTCTGAAGGGGGAGCGGACCCTCCCCCTTACATTAATTTTCACAAACGCCATATCTCGGCGATGTGTGGTGCGATTTAAGCGAAATTTTGTGTGCTCTCATATAGTAACCTAAAAAAAAAATTTGGTATACAAATTTCGGATGGGGTACTTGGGGAGCCGCCCCACCCCCTAAACCTACCAAATATATTTATACACCAATCACGACAATATGGGACTCAAATGAAAGGTATTTAAGATTAGAAAACGTATCTGATATCCAAAACGTATGTCGGACCAAGTGTTTGGGGGACCGCCCCAACCCCCAAAAAACACCTAAATCGGACAGATTTACCCACCATGGCAATATCCAAAAATGTGGAATCAAGTTTCTGGGGGTCCACGCCTCCCCCAAAACACTCCCCAAACATGACTTATTTACTGACCATGGCAATATGGGGCTTAAATAAAATCTATGCGAGTGTAGAATACGAAGCTGATATCCAAATGTGGGACAAAGTGTGAAGGGGGGGGGGGGGGGGGGGGATGGCCCCCTCTTCAAAAACATGCCCTAAGAGGCCCAAATTTACGACCATATCAATATGGGGCTCAAATGAAAAGGTCTTACAGAGTTAAGCACGAATCTGATATCAATCTTCGGGAAAAAGTTTCTATGGGGCCACGCCACCCCCCATAACACCATCCAAATAGGAAGTATTTGCTGACCATTGCAATTTGGGGCTCAAATAATAGGTATATGAATCTGATATATATTAGATAGGACATGAATCTGATATATATTTTAAAGGCCGAGTCACTGAGTGGCCGCCCAAACCGGTCATGTTTGCCAACTATGGAAGTACGGGGCTCAAATGAAAGGTGTTTGGGAGTAGACCACGAATCTGATAGCAACATTCGAGACCAACTGTCTAAGGGACGTCCAAACACCATAAAATCCCCCAAATAGGACGTAATTTCTCACCAAGACAATTTGGATCTTCAAGACAGTGGAGCTCCATATTGATAGTTTTTGGGACCCATAACCCAAACCGGACATATTTGCTGACTTTTCCAATAAGGGGCTTACATAAAAGGTATTTGAGATTAGATAACGAATTTAATATCTAATTTCGAGGCCAATGCCAATATGGCGTTCAAATAAATTATATTTAAAAACGTGAGAATAGAGCACGTAGCTGATATATTTTCACGTCTTAGTGTTTGGGGGACCACCCCTTCTCTCCAAAAAACCTCTAAATCGCGCATATTTACCGACCATCCCAATGTGGGGCTCATATGAAATTGATACCCACTTTCGGGATCAATTTTCTGGGCGTCTACCCCTTTGAGACAAGAGCACGATGCCGATATTTTTTTCAGGGCCAAGGGGGACCACCTCACCTCCGTAAATACTCCCAAATCGGACATCATGAGAATATCGGGCGGAAATAAAGTCATTTTAGAATGACTTTTAACCCTCCGAGCGAATTCATGGTCCAATAAACAGCATATGGAATTCAGATAAAGGCACTTATATTGTTAGTCAAGCGATATGCATATACTTTTTTCGTAGCGAAAAAAGTATATGCATATCGAAAATAAATATTCAAAGGATAAGTTTGTTACATATAAAGTAAAAGAAAGCGCAGCGCAGCGGGCCCGGTTCAGCTAGTTCTATATGAACTTTAACAATTTCACACTGGGAGCTGAAAAACTCAACTGGACTCCTTAGAAAGCAAACTCTCCTTAGAAATATTACCCTTAATAGCATGGGACGGTCTAATATTAATCACCCTATTTACACTAAGAGCCGTAGTTACTTAAATTTGGTAAGGTATTTGCGCAAAAGTTCATCAAAATCGGTAAAGAAATTGTTGTTGTTGTTGTAGCAGTTTGTTGTGTTCTATCTTTCGTCTGCTTGATTCTGTTGAGTATCCAGATGCAGGAACTATGCGACTAAGATGGGTTGCGTCCAGAGGGATCTGGATCTAAATCGCGTAGGTCTGGCTAGGCAGTTTAACAGGAGTTGTGTGTCGTGTGATCCTTGGTCACAATCGGGACACACATCCTCGACATAAATCCTTGATTTGTAGTATTTGAGGCGGCTGCATCTAACGGATCGTAAATGAGCCAAAACTACTTTGGTTTGCCGGGTGCAGTTAATTGCTTCAGGCGTAATGGGAGTCGGTCGTTCTCCAAAGACTACATTCACCCGGTAGCTATTTACCGCACCTGCTACGTGTCTGCATGAATGTTGTCTAGACCTGCTTGATATGCCGCTAGATCCAGAGGTTCCCCCTTGTAGCGCTGAACCTCACGCTCTAGATCATGAAAATCTACCTCAAGGCTTCTGGGCGGCGGATAGCTATCCACAAGATAATGATGTGGATGGTCCTTGCGATGTCAGCCAAGAAGGTATTGCTTAGACAGCGTGTAGTTATGCGGTGGAGTGGAATGAATGATAGGTAGAGGTTAAACAGTGCCGGAGATAGCACCCCGCTTTGGGAAACTTCCTGTTTTACTCTAAGGTGCTTCGACTTCTTATTCCTAAATTCCACAAATGACCGCCGCTCTTACAGATAATTCGCAAGCCAGCGTTTCAGGCCTGGCTGGTGGTACGTGTTGGCCTTGGCTGACCGTGTCGAATGCCTTCGATAGGCCCAGTGCCACGAGAACCGCCCTATCACATTGCCTGGGCTGATTCAAGCCACGACAAAAGTGTGCGGTGATGGCAAGCAAAGTAAAGGGTGATTTTTCTTGAGATTGAGGATAGGAGCAGCTCATACCATCGCGATAAAATAGAGGCGACGATAGGAAAGCTGAAAGGAATGAAAGATGTTTCCAATCGGATACTTGTGACGGCACTTGATTTCAAGTGTGAGGCACTGCTGCCAGTGGCACACTCTTGGATTGAGGGAAACCCAAGTATTGCCATCTGGAAGATCATATCACACGGATGGATCAAAGCTAGAGAAAAGTGTGGGTCTGGTGGTCTACATTGAGAATCCAATGACTAAGATCTGCCTGACCATAACACAGTCCTGCTCGAGGAGATGCGGAACGCGAACAGACTTGGAATGTTAATAGGAGATTAACGCCTTCTCTGAGGATGGCGGAGTAACTCTAAATGAGAAAGCTGTCGACCTAACAGAATGAGCGCGTTGAGTTAAACTCGCAAGATTTAAACAATTTTAAATTTTGACGACCAAACACATTACTTCACGTGTGGCAACGAAGAATAAAGTTCGCTTTTAAGCGTACAAGTTGACAATTTTTTAACTTCTTCGCGTTGCTTTTGTCGAATTTGTATACCGATCTTGGATCTTGACTTCTTGGGCCAATAGAGGCCGCAATTCTCTTCCGATTTAGCTGAAATTTTGCTTGAGGTGATTTTTAATGACTTCTAGCAACTGTGCTAAGTATGAATTAAATCGGTACATAACCTGATATAGCTGTCATATAAGCCGATCTTGAATCTTAACTTCTTGAGCCACTAGAGGGCGCTATTCCCATCCGATTTTGCTGAAATTTTGTACAACGACTTCTCCCATGACCTTCAACATACATGTCGAATATGGTCTCACTCGATCTATAGCCTGATACAGCTCCTATATAAACTGATTTCTCGATTAAGTTTCTTGAGCCACTACTAGGAGCAACTTTTATCCGAATGGACTGAAATACTACCCAATGATGTTTTCTATGGTCTTCAAAATTCATATCCATTATTATTTGTTTGACTAAAAAGAGATACCGCGCAAAAACTCGGCTAATGCGATCCATGGTGGAGGCTATATAATATTCGGCCCCGCCGAATTAAGCATGCTCGTGCTTGTTTAATAGTAATCAAAATCATTTATGCTCAACTTTACAATTTATCGTGGAAATACCCATAAGAAGCTGTTTGGATAGCCCAGAACATCTTGAAGCCAAAGCCACTACCACTACCACTTTTACCACATACAAATTAGAGGTTATTTATAAACTGCTTCACATTCCCATACAAAAACACTCACACATACACACGCGAATAAAATTCTTTTGTATGTAGTACACACAAACACGCACTTTCTAGTGGACATTAGTTAGAGATTGGTGTGAAGAGTACATGTGTGTGTGTTTCAGCACAACTCGAATAGTGTTTGTGGCATATAGCTTTTAATTATGCATATACTCGTGGCATAAGTAAGTGTTTGTGTGTGTGTGTGTGCAGGTGAAGAAATTTCATTTCGTTGCCGCCAATTTTTCGCATGCACTCCATAAGGCGTTAATTGAACATTCACATCCTCTTGCCTGGTGCAGGAGAGCACTGAACATGCCATTCAATTTTAAGAATCTTCAGCTTTCACAATAAACGTAATAATTCGCAAAATGTTTTCATTAAATTTTCATTTGCCTTATGGGATAAATGGCCATAGGGTAAAAAATTCCCAGGTCGTACTACATTGCAAGGTATTCATAACGAAGGGGTTTTGTCAGAAGGGCCGACATTTTGGGGAAGGTTTAAAACCTTAGTCTTTGTGAGATTTTAAGCATGTTTTTTGAAGCAACCATTTGCCTTTTTTAACCGGTTGTCAAATTTCCTTAACTTAAGGCAATCGAGTTGTATGCCATTCATACACTTCTAAATTTTTTATTAAACAATTAAGCAATGAATCATTGCAGTGCATCCATATTCGATAAACTTCAATTATCACAAAACAAAGAAGCCTTCAAAAAGTATCCCAAAGAGATTCCATGCGTTTCGTATGCTTTTCTTTTAGCAAAGGTGTTACAAAAGCATATTTGTTCTTAGGATTCTTTGTTCAACTCTCACTCTGTGATCCCTGAAGCTACCATCCAACCATCTATCTATCTATGCCCACCACAGCCTTCATGTTGCAACGATAAATGTATTGGATAACTTCAAAACCATCATGGTATGTTACAAGACATAGCTGCCAATTATCAGATTTTGCTTTTTGAGCTTTTCTCATGTTTGCCTTTCATTCTACTGCCATACTAAACATTGAGAAGAAAATAAAAGAAAGATCAGCGTCAGGAAGCAGAAAAAAGTTTAATTCCATATTGAGGAAGTACATCAATTGCCAATGGAAATAATTAAATGCAATATACACCTCTTTGCAAAAGGGTTTGTAATTTGAACCAGGCACCGTATGGGTGGACAAGCACAATTTTTACTCTGCACACCTCCCAAAAGTATGCTGTGAAAAATTTCATACATATCCTTGGGGATTCTTTCAACTGTTAAGTATTTAGGTTGTCAGTTTTCATGAAGTCAAGACAAACCAAGCCAAGCAATAGGAGGAAGTCAAAGCAAATTGACAAGCAGCAACCAAGGAACTGGGCAAAGCTAAGCAATATTGAATGGTGTAGAAGGAAAGAATGAAAACACACAACACAAAAAAACAAAACACCATGAATAGAACAATGCTCTAATTACGGCATTTGTTCATTTCAGTCAATGAGTAAGCTAAGTAAGCATCCTAACACTATGCCATACAATGTAGCATGGAAACAATTTTGCAAAAACAAAAAAACCTTAACGCAGAGAACACTACACAAAGTAATTTTCACTGATATATAGGGTTGCCCAAAAAGTAATTGCGGATTTTTCATATAGTCGGCGTTGACAAATTTTTTCACAGCTTGTGACTTTGTAATTGCATTCTTTCTTCTGTCAGTTATCAGCTGTTACTTTTAGCTTGCTTTAGAAAAAAAGTGTAAAAAAAGTATATTTGATTAAAGTCCATTCTAAGTATTATTAAAAATGCATTTACTTTCTTTTCAAAAATACGCAACTACTTTTTGGGCAACCCAATAGAATTAAATGGAATTGGCTTAAAATGAAAGAAGATACGAGAATTCACTATAAATTGAGAGCAAATCAAATGGGAAACATTTTATCTCACTTGCCAATTTGAGCATTTTTGGTTTCATTATCTTCGTGGTGTTTTTCGATTTCCTTGCCATTGCGAAAAAGAGCAGATTAACACTTCATTGTGGAACAATGCAATGGAATTCTCTAAGAATTGAGAGAAAATCCTGAATGTAATTGCAAAAAAGGGTTCATTTAAGGACTTTATCCATTCACCATTGTTCAAAATATATAAAAGGAAACAAGCAAGGAAAGTCAGAAGTCGAGCGGTGCAAACTATAAAATACCCTACACCTGCCCTATAAATGGAAATTGGGAAATACTAGTAAATTTCTTTTGATAGTCTTCGCTAGAGGTATAATTAAACACTCTGTATTATATTTGAAAACCTGTTAAAGTTCAAATAACTACGGCTCTACAAGTTTCAATGGGGCGATGTATATACATGGAAGCTATTTATTAATCTGAAAGGATTTTGATTATATTCACTTAAAATATAAAAAGTCACAACAGATTGATAGGTGCAGGCACAAAAAAAAAACGTTAGGGAAATTTTTACGACAAACAAAATACTTTTATCGCAAAGTTTTGCTTTAATTGCAAAAACTGTTTACCGTGTAACGTCTCACATCAATATATGAAACGTTAGCCATAAACGTAGTAGTATTTAACGTAACTAACTTTGTTTACTGTAAACCCCTTAGGAGCTTCGTCTATTGTAAAATGACCTTCCTTTGATTATAAAACCAAAAATCTTTGAATGCAAAATAGATTTGAAAGCTGGAAACGATTATTCGTGTACTGGATCAATTATTATTCTCTTTTGTCTCTCCTTATAGAGATAAAGGGTGAGTATTTGAGCGTATAGACCAGTGGTGGGCAAAAATACTCACTCTATTGCACATTACTTTCAACGTACACAAGAAAATAATCCCAAACAAGCCCATAGGCTTGCAAATATTTGCAATTGTGTGCTGGTATAGACACATTCTCACACACAACATTTTTTCTTTTTGGTTTGACTGAGCAAAGAGCAGTCAGTATACTGAGCAAAAAGCAGTCAATATACTGAGCAGCTCTGACAAGGCGCATGGTAAACTCGAAAAGTTTACATTTTTAAAGTCTCGGCACGAACATGATGGTATATCAAATGACATAAATCATTAGACACACAACACACAAACGGCTGCCAGGTACAAGAATTTCTAAGGCACATACATTGTTTAGAAACATTTAAGCGTTAAAGAAACATCCATCACAAAGTAGGTATTCAATGTGCGAAAACAACAACAACCATTTTTGTTTTATATGCTAAAAATAAAACAAAAAACGCCATAAATAAAAAAAAATGTAAAAACGCGCTATGTTCTGCCTGCTGAATCTTTGGAACCCACCACCATGGATTCTGCAAAAATATGAGAGATATATCAAGTTATAGACCGAATTGGACAGTACTTGGCGCAGTTGTTGAGAGTCATAACAGAACACTATACGCAAAATTTCAGCCTAATCGGAAAAAAATCGCGGCTTGTAAGGGCTCAAAAAGTCAAATCGGGAGATCGGTTTATATGGGAGCTATATAAGGTTATAGACCGATTTGGACCGTACGTAGTACAGTTGTTGGAAGTTATAGCGAAACACTACACACACAATTTCAGCTAAATCGGAAAAAATTGTGGCTTACATGGGCTCAAGAAGACAAATCGGTAGATCGGTTTATATGGGAGCTATATCATGTTCTTGATCGATTTGAACCGTACTAAGAACAGTTGTTGGGAGTCTTAACAGAACACCATGCACAAAATTTCAAATCATCCAAATCGGATGAAAATTGCGGCTTCCAGGGGCTCAGGAAATCAAATCAAGAGTTGGGTTTATATGGGAGCTATATCCAATTCTGAACCGATATGGCCCATTTATGGGGTTCCACATCAATATTTCGGGGTGTTACAAACAGAATGACTTGATTAGTATACCCCCATCGTATGGTGGTTGGTATATCAAACGAATACAGTAGATCGTAATACAAAACCACAATGGAGTTGTGCGAAAATGGAAGACTTTTAATATAATTGTGTATTATAACATCGAAATAAATCCAAATATATGCTGAAAGTATTTGAATTACCAACTGGGATCTGTTTATAATTCGTAAAAATGTGAGTTTGTATTATGTTACAACATTAAATTGAACTTGGCATCCTTTTCACTATGCACAATTCTCTTTAAACGTTTAACGTTGAATTAATTTATAAATAACGAAAACCTAGTTGAAACCCCGAATAACATGTTCCATATATCAACAATGAAAGGTATGGTCAGGCTAAAAAAACTTTATATTTGTCACTTATTCTTGCAAGAAGTTATCGCAAAAAACATATACTTTTATCGTAAAGAAAGTCCAACGTTTTTCAGAAAAGAAGTTTATTTGATGAACATTTCTTTTATGTCAAACAAAATATTTTTTTGCATGTGTCAATTGTTGTAGTAGCCACATCTGGATGTGGGGGTACCGATACTCGTCGCGGCGGGAACTCGATGCTCATTGGTTATTTAAAGGCGCCAATAATTCGTCTTGTTATAGGCATTCAGTAATTTAGCAGGAGCGGGTGCCGTCCGGCCTCTCACTGAGACTCTCCACTCTATAACGCTGATTGTCTGCGACTGCAATTACGGGTACTCCGCATGGAGCATACCACTATCCTCATCCTGTGTACGTGTCCGGTAGATCCCAGCTAATCTTCCTGTGATAACGGACACCACACAGATCGGACCCCAAGGCTTCAGCCAGTGGGTTATACCGTGCAGGGAAGTGTAAAAATATCCCGTTCCGGGAGATATAAATTGCGTGAGGATCGGTTGAAATGTTGAATGATCGAGGTTTATATAAGAGTTTTATCAGGTTATATACTGATTTGGACCGTAATAGGCACAGTTATTCGACACTACATGCTAAATTTCAGCTAAATCGAAAAAAAATTGTGGCTTGTAAGGGCTCAAGAAGTAGATCGGTTTATATGGGATCTATATAAAGTTATAAACCAATTTGGACCACACTTGAAACAGTTCTTGCAAATCATAACAAAACAATACATGCGAACTTTCTGCCAAATCGGACCAAAATTGCGGCTTCCAGGGGCTCAAGAAGTCAAATCGGGAGATCGGCTTTTACGGACACCAATATAACCCATTGGCAATCCCCAGTGACCTATATCAATGTAAAGGATCTGTGCAAAATGGCTAGACCGAATTAGAATGTCGAGACGTGTAAGAATATATACTTTATGGGGACATAGACGAATATTTCGTTACAAACGGAATGACTAGATTAGTATTAGTTTTTATACACACCACCGAGGGATGGGGGTGTATTCATTTTGTCATTCCGTTTGCAACACATCGAAACATCCATTTTCGACCCTATAAAGTATATATATTCTTTATCTGCGTAAAAATCTAAGACGATCTGGCCATGTCCTTTCGTTTATCTGTTGAAATCACGCTACAGTCTTTAAAAATAGAGATATTGAGCTGAAACTACGCACAGATAATTTTTTTTTTGTCCATAAGCAGATTAAGTTCGAAGATGGGCTTTATCCGACTATTTCTTGATATAGCCCCCACATAGACCGATCCACCGATTTAGGGTCTTAGGCCCATAAAAGCACATTTATTGTCCGATTTCGCCGAAATTTGAGACAGTGGGGTCTGTTAGGCTCTTCGACATATTTCTGAAACTTGGCTTTAATCGGTCCAGATTTGGATATAGCTGCCATATTGACCAGTATTTCGATTTAAAGTCTTGGTCGCATAAAAAGCGCGTTTATAATCCGATTTCACTGAAATTTGACACAGTGACTTATGTTAGGCCTTTCCACATCAGTGTCCTATATGGTTCAGATTGGTTTATTTTCAGATATAGCTACTAAAAAGATCAATATTTTATTATACACAATTGAACAATGACTTGTTCTAATTAGTATTTGGTCCAAATTGGAACATTTTTCGACATAACTGCCATGAGGCATAAGGTATGAATTTTTCACCGGATTTTGACGAAAGGTGGTTTACATATGGGTTGCCCAAAAAGTAATTGCCGATTTTTTAAAAGAAAGTAAATGCATTTTTAATAACACTTAGAATGAACTTTAATCAAATATACTTTTTTTACACTTTTTTTCTAAAGCAAGCTAAAAGTAACAGCTGATAACTGACAGCAGAAAGAATGCAATTACAGAGTCACAAGCTGTGAAAAAATTTGTCAACGCCGACTATATGAAAAATCCGCAATTACTTTTTGGGCAACCCAATATATCCGAGGTAATGGGTATCCAATGTTCGGCCCGGCCGAACTTAACGCCTTTTTACTTGTTTTAATTGGATCAATCGGAGAATTTATTGGAAGTTTTTAAAAAATTTTAAAAATCTTCAAATATTTTTGTAATAAAATATGCATTTCTTTAGTTGAAAATGTTCAACTTAAATTGTTGCCAAAACTGTGATTAATATTATCATTTTCGTGATTGAAACAGTTTCAAATATTAAAATAATTTCGTAATTTTTTTTTTTGGATTAGAATTGCGTTCTCTAGAGGCTCAAGAAGTCTAATCGGTAGATCGGTTTATCTGACATCTATATCAGGTTATTAATTTATTTAAACCATACTTAAAACCATTGTTGAAAGTGATATCAAAACACCAAGTGCAAAGTTTCATCCAAAACTGGTAAGAATTGCGCCCTCTAGAAGCTCAAGCAATCAAGACCCAAGATCGGTTTATATGACAGCTATATTAAAACATGGACTGATTTGGCCCATTTATAATCCCAACCGACCTATACTAAAAAGTGGTATTTATGCAAAATTTCAAGCGCCTAACTTTACTCCTTCGAAAGCTAAGTTCCTTTCGACAGGCGGACGACTTAAAATGTCATGAGGATCAAGAATGTATTTACTTTATGGAATCTTAGACGAGGTGCTACAAATGGAATGACGAAATTTGAATATTTTTTTTTGCGATTGTTTTTATCGGTGTATGCCCCACGTTGGCATCCATCCCTTAGCCTTATATATCGTCAATATACACCCATCTTTCTATCTTATCTAAAATTTTTGGAGAACCATTTTGCAGGTGAACCTCAGTGGACTTGGTTCCAACCTTAATATTAAGTATTATCCAAATGGGTTCATGTAAAAAGAGATCCTCTGGGAAATTGTCCAACTTGATAAAAAAAATCGACGCACCCGAACAAAATTCCTTTAAAACTACTTTCCTACATTCCATGCATTGTGCTAAACCTTCATCGTAAAGTGTAGAGCAAAATAAAATTTACAGAAAAAGGACTACAGCATAAGCACAGGACTCTGTATTACATAGACATTCGAATCAAATCAATGAAATCCAGCACAGGCAATAAAAATTCTTCGAACACCGCAAATTTGTAGACTTTTCCATTGACCGCAGGATATGGGTAAAGAACACACGGATTAAAATAGACAACAATTAAGTTTCATGCCATTACAGCTTAAGTTTCTGAACTTAAGTTATTTGTGGTTTAAGGTATCTCAATGTATGTGAATGTGTGTGAGTGTGATTGGTCTATGTGCAAAAGAAAGTCATTGATATAACAAACGTTAAAAAGAAATGGAAAAGTTAAGAATTTATCGATTTATTGGTATCCATTCAAAAGGACTGCAATCGCAAAAAGGATAGGGTAAAAGTCATTACAAACTATAAGAAGCTAGAGATAATTTATAGCAAAAGGGGGTTGTTAGGTTAAGCAACTTAAAGTCTATTTAGTTACATGAGGCTAGTTTTTCCTTCGTTTGAAAATACCATTTGGATTTAATCAGTAGTTATTTTAAACTAGCTGGCCCGACTTCGCTACTCCCTTAAGTGTTTGTGGCCCTCTTTTGACATGGTCCAAATTTGAAAATATTTTATATTCGAATTTAACTCTGAAATACCCTTCAGTAGAATCCCATATTGCCCCGGTCGGCCTACATGTCCGTCTGGGGGTTACATTTGGAATGGGTGGCCCTCTAGGATTTGGTCCCAAACTCACCCACCTGTAAAAATTTCATGAAAATCGGTTCATCTGTTTTTGAGTCAACTTGGAACAGACAAACGAAGCACAACAATTTAATTTCTATATAATAGAAGACAGAATATGTCTATGGTCATCACCGCTCCGCCTATGCCAAGAGAACATGTTCTCTGAACCTATTGTATTATCCTAATGTTGCACTTTTTCTCCATTGCAGTCCACTAAACTTCCGAAGCGTAAATAAGGATTGGTCTAATCAATCTTCTGAAGAGCCAGTGGAATATCCTCGGATTCAGGCCCCATTTCGAGCCTACGACCAGTCTACATAGTGTCCAACATCTGTGAGCTTCTCGGCAGGCTCCTGTGTGTGACACTTGCAGTTCAGTTTCCTGTCACAGATCACTTCCAAATTTTTTTTGTTGAGGAAACTTGGAGCGCGAAAATGGCCCACCATTGTCTTTTTTGTAAAGAGGCAGATTTCAGTCATCTCTAAGCTAACATTCAGATTTCTAGGTCTAACTTACTCGTATGCCAGTTCCAAAACCTTTTCAGCATATCTGCCTAGCTGATTCGGATTATAACATTGACGGGTTAAAATACATTTGTTTTATGACTCCAAAGTTTTGTACAAATTTTATGTTTTCTATGTTGCTATAAGGGGGCATACAAAATTTCACTTAAATCGATGCACTTATCTCTGAGATCTGGCGTTTTTGAAGATTGGGGCGAGAGAGAGGTTCCGTCCCCTCGCTGGTATCACAAAATGAAGTACTCTATTTTCACCGGGGGCCAAACTGTATAGTCTCTCAAAATTTCATGAAAATCGTTTCAGCTCTTTTTGAGTCTATTCGGAACAAAAAAAGCGCAACACTTTAAATTTTATGCAATAGATTATTTGCGCCTGAAAGTATGCTTGTATTTTTAAACTCTATTATATGAAAGCAGATATGCTATATATGTTCCATTCCAATGAGTGGTCATGATGATTCTGTTCTGTAAATTTAAAAAAAAAATTTTAATTATGAACAAGTTAAAACGGCCGGCCCGAATCCTGGGAAACCACCACCATGGATTCTGCTAAACATTTACACAAAATTAACTTAGTTGAATAGCATAATTTGAGATTCTAAGAGCCTTAGAAGACTAATCGAGAGATCGGTTTTTATGGGAGCTGTATGAGATTATAGATCGATTTGAACCGTGCTTGACACTATTTTTGAAACTCATAACACAGCACTTCGTGCGAAACTTCAGACAAATAGGATATCAATTGCGGTTTCCAAGAGCTTAAGACGTCAAATCTAAAGATTCTTCTCTACGGGAGCTGTATCAGATTATATACCGATTTAATTCATAATTGGCAACCGTTGAGGCAAAATATCAACCGAATCGTTAGCAATTGAAGCTTCTAGAACTTAAAGAAGTCAAGTCGTGGGTCCACTTTATATGGGAGGTATATCGCAATTTGAACGGATTTGGCCCATTTGCAATCCCCAACGACCTACGTCAATAAGAAGAAACTTTGCAAAAGTTCGAGTGGCCAACCTCAGGCTTTTTACCGCTTTCGAGATTTCGACAGACGGACGGACATGGCTAGATCGACTTAAAATATCAATACGAATATAAATACTTATGCTAACCTCAGTGCAACGGCTGTCTATATGGCAGCTATATCATGTCCGCCTATGACGCCAAACGCCTGGGTTCAAATCGCGAAGTGAACATCAACAAAGTCGTCAGTGATGTTGGCTACATTTGTAAGGTATCCTGCTATGTTAAAACTTCTCTACCAAATGGCGCTATGCGGCACGCCGTTCAGACTCGGCATAAGAAAGAACGCCCCTTTCCATTGAGCTTAAACTCTTATCGGGCTGCACTCATTGATATAAGAGAAGTATCCCCTTTATGGAATCTTCATGGGAAAATTACTGCATAAATACTTTATGATGTTGCATAACAATATTTCGAGGTGGTGGGTAAAAAAAATAAAAATTTTAAAAATATTTTCCATTTAGTCAAAAAATCTTGGAACTTAATGATGTGGTTAAAAAAATATTCAAAAATTAATAATTAAAATTTTTTTAATAATAAATATTTCTATTATTATAAAGTTTGTTGTTTTTTTTGTTTTTTTTTTATGATACTAGTTCATTGGCTTTAGATTCCAGTTGTCAGTCTTTCTAACTTAATCGGAATTTTATTTAAATTACTTGCGCCTGAAAGTATACATAAATTTTTTATAGCCTATAATGTATATGTGGGTGTGAAGTACATACATCCATAAATGTTCTACCGCAAAGAGTTGCCGCAATTATTATTTTCTTAACATTAACGAAAAAAAAATAAAATTCTAAAAATTATTTCCATTAGGACAATATTTTTTTTTTTTCATTTTGGTTCTTTTTTTATATTTGCCTTAAAACATTTTTATAAAAAAAATTAAAATGCTTCTAAAAAGTATCTTAACGATTTATGCTAGAAATTTTGTTTTTCTGTTGTTTTCCCTCGCCCTATAAATAACATTCCCTTTTTCCGCTTGTCATCCTCCATTCTGCTTTTCCTCTCATGAGCCCTATTACCTAGTCTGTTTGCAAAATTTAGTTACACATGGCACATGTTTAATGGCGTCATAGCATTGCTAGCAGTACATTTTTGTGCCACAAACAATTTGTTGTCTGTTTACTCAGTGTGATTTTAATAAATGGAAAATTTGAATTTTAAATATTTGCCTATATTTATTCTGTCACTCACACGTACACACACGCTCATACAAGTGCATACACCTTGCAAACATTTTCAAACGCCAAACAATCGGCGAATTTTCAAGATGCAGGTCATGATTGCGTACGAGGTCATCTAAGAATTGTAGATTATTTCCCTCATCGTGAGGAGTTGTGTCCTCAAGACGATCATTCTGGGAGCGTTTTCCGCGAATCTTTCATATGAGTTGCTAAAGAGTACATCAGAAGAGTCTTGGCAGATCTTAAAATCCGCCAGAATCGTGTCGATAAGTAAAAAAAGGAGTTATAAATCACTCTTCCAGAAGAGTTGCGCATTACTCGCCTGGACGAGTATCAAATAAGTGTTTTGGAATATTTATTAAATATTAGTGAAAGAGTTGCGCGTTATTCGCCGGGAAGATCCAAAAATGCATATCAAGATTAGTTACTCATCAAAAACGTTACAACTAAAAGAAAAACTAAAAAAAAAAAACAAACAAGAGCGTGCTAACTTCGCCCGGCCGAATCTTATATACCCTCCACCATGGATCGCATCCGTCGAGTTCTTTGCGCAGTATCTCTTTTTAGGCAAACAAAAAACAATGAATAAAGATGGAGGAGAAAGAGAAGCTATATCAAGTTATAGTCCGATTCGGCGCTCAAGAAGCAAAATCGGAAGATCGGTTTATATAGGAGCTGTATCAAGCTATAGATAGATTCAGAACATATTGCACACATATGTTAAAGGCCATGGGAGAAGCCGTTGTACAAAATTTGTGCCAAATCGGACGAGAATTGCGCTCTCTAGAGGCTCCAGAATTCAAGATCCCAGACCGGTTTATATGGCAGCTATATCAGGTTATGGACCGATTTGGAACATGCTTCGAACAAATGTTGTAAGTCATAATAACACCACGTGCAAAATTTGTGCCAAATCGGATAAGAGTTGCCCTCTCTAGAGGCTCAGAAGTCAAGAACCAAAACATGGACCGATTTGGCCCATTTACAATCCCAACCGACCTACACTAATAAGATGTACTTGTGCAAAAACTAATAAGATGTACTTGTGCAAGCGGCTAGCTTTACTCCTTCAAAAGTTATCGTGCTTTCGACAATAGATATACTTTATGGGGTCTCCCATCCATCCATCCAATGGTGGAGGGTATAACAATGGCGAAAAGATAATTCAAGCGATTTATTAACAAACCTTCTGGACGTTTATAGCGCAATGGTTGTCGCGAAAAATTGCTAAAACTTCCTAACACGCAATGAATTGTCCAATGATATTGCAGAAGAGTGTATCGCGGCTCATGCGGAATAACAAATGCGTAAAAATCTTCCAGAAGATTTTGTTATTCATCGCGGGGATGAACTCTCTTCTAAAATTATGTAAAATGTTTGTAGGGCATGGGCCAACAACCAACGGCTTATTTATTTCCAAGTATGCACGCTCAGGAATTCATTTTAGCGACGCAATTATAAATGCACACCATCTACTTTCATGTGACAAAGCGTGTACAGACACACCATAACCTACATAAGCATATGTGCCTTTTGTTTGCCAGTATAGGCCTAAAGCCTTTTCAGATGTTTTCAAACAGTGTTGCCATTTTAGAGGATTTTTTTTTCGAAAATCTTCTTATATATAACAAGTAAAAGCGTGCTAAGTTCGGCCGGGCCGAATTTTATATACCCTCCACCATGGATCGCTTTTGTCGAGTCCTTTTTCCGGCATCTCTTCTTAGGCAAAAAAGGATATAAGAAAAGAGTTGATCTGCTATTAAAACAATATCAAGATATGGTCCGGTTCGGACCACAATTAAATTATATGTTGGAGACATGTACAAAATTTTAGCCAATTCGTATAAGAATTGCGCCCATTGGGGCTCACGAAGTAAAATAGAGAGAACGATTTATATGGGATCTGTATCGGGCTACAGACCGATTCAGACCATAATAAAAACGTTTGTTGATGGTCATGAGAGGATCCGTCGTACAAAATTTCAGGCATATCGGATAATAATTGCGACCTCTAGGGGTCAAGAAGTCAAGATCCCAGATCGGTTTATATGGCAGCTATATCAGGTTATGAACCGATTTGAACCTTATTTGACACAGTTGTTGAAAGTAAAAATAAAATACGTCATGCAAAATTTCATTCAAATCGGATAAGAATTGTGCACTCTAGAGGCTCAAGAAGTCAAGACCCAAGATCGGTTTATATGGCAGCTAAATCAGGTTATGGGCGGATTCGAACCATACTTAGCACACTTGTTGGGTATCATAACAAAACACGTCGTGCGAAATTCCATTCCAATCAGATAAGAATTGTGCCCTCTAGAGGCTCAAGAAGTCAAGACCCAAGATCGGTTTATATGGCAGCTATATCAGGTTATGGACCGATTTGAACCATACTCGGCACAGTTGTTGGATATCATAACAAAACACGTCGTGCAAAATTTCATTCCCATCGGATAAGAATTGCGCACTCTAGAGGCTCAAGAAGTCAAGACCCAAGATCGGTTTATATGGCAGCTATATCAGGTTATGAGCCGATTTGAACCATACTTGGTACAGTTGTTGGATATCATAACAAAACACGTCGTGCAAAATTTCATCCCAATCGGATAAGAATTGCGCACTCTACAGGCTCAAGAAGTCAAGATCCAAGATCGGTTTATATGGCAGCTATATCAAAACATGGACCGATATGGCCCATTTACAATACCAACCGACCTACACTAATAAGAAGTATTTGTGCAAAATTTCAAGCGGCTAGCTTTACTCCTTCGGAAGTTAGCGTGCTTTCGACAGACAGACGGACGGACGGACATGGCTAGATCGACATAAAATGTCGCGACGATCAAGAATATATATACTTTATGGGGTCTCAGGCGAATATTTCGAGTAGTTACAAACAGAATGACGAAATTAGTATACCCCCCATCTTATGGTGGAGGGTATAAAAATGAATTTGTGTTTGTATGTATGTTCCGTATAGACACAAAAACGGCTGAACCGATTTTCTTGAAATGTTCACAGATGGTGCGCTAAGGACCCGTGGTGAAAATAGGGTACTACATTTTTGATATCCGAAGGGGGGGGCGGATCCTCCCCCTTACCCTTATTTTTATAAATGCCAAATTTCGGAGATAGGTGGTGCGATTTTATCGAAATTTTGTGTGCTCTCTTATAGTAACCTAAAAACAAAAATTTGGTATACAAATTTCGGATGGGGTACTTAGGGGGGCCGCCCGAAACCCAATCACGACAATATGGGACTCAAATGAAAGGTATTAAGATAAGAAAACGTATCTGATATCCAATTGTCGGACCAAGTGTTTGGGGGACCGCCCCACCCGCAAAAATTCCCTAAATCGGACATTTTTACCGATCGTGGCAATATGGGACTCAAATGAAAGGTAGAATACGAATCTGATATCCAAAGTTTGTGGGTGTCCACACCTTCCCCAAAACAAGACTTATTTACTGACCATAGCAATATGGGCCTTAAATAAAAGGTGTTTGAGTGCAGAATACGAATATGATATCCAAATGTGGGACCAAGTGTTTGGAGGCCGCCCCTCCCAAAAAACATCTACTAAATGATAGGTCCTTGGGAGTAAAGCACGAATGTGATAGCAATATTCATGAAAAAGCGTCTATGGGGCCAACCCACCCCCATAATGTCTATGTGGGTGGAAGTGCATGCTGACCATTGCTATATAGGGCGCAAATAAGAGGTATTTTAGAGTAAAACACTAATCTGATACATATTTCCAAGGTCAAGTCACTGTGTGACCGCCCCATCGCCAACACATTCAAACCGATCCCAATGGCAATTGGGGTTCAAATAGATGATATATAGATATATGAGAATAGAGCACGATGCTGATGTATTTTCAGGGCTAAGTGTTAGGGAGACCACCCCACTCCCAAAAACACCCCTAAATCGGGCACATTTACCTAACATGTCAATGTGGGGCTCAAATGAAAGGTATTGGGAAGTAGAGCACAAAATTTATGCCCTTTCCCAAAACACCCCACACACAGCAATTATTTAGACTAAATAAAGCTATTTGGGAGTAGAATACGAATTTGATATCTAACTGTGGGACCGTGTTTTCGGGGCATCGCCCCTTCCCCAAAACTCCCCCCAAAGGGTAAAAACTTACCGACCATGCCAATATGTGGCAAAAGTACTACCCAAAAATAAAAGTGGAGCGATCGCGACAATATGGGACTCAAATGAAAGGTATTCGGAAGTAGATTATGATAATGGTCAGGAAGAAGGAATAGGTTTTATAATTTATTGATGACGGAAGGGGGCGAACCCTCCGCCGTTACCCCAAAAACACCACCCAAAATCAAAAGTGGACCGATCGGGACAATATAGGTATTAATTGAAAAGTATGCGGGGGTAGATAACGAATCTGGCATACAAATTCATGTCGAAGTGAAGGGGGTCACCCTACCCCCACAAAAACCCCAAAAATGGGCACATTAGCAAATCACGGATATATGGGACTCGGCTTGTTTGTTCCGTATAGACTGAAAAACGGCGGAACCGATTTTCTCGAAATTTTCGCATATTGTGTAGGTTGGTCTGGAAGAAAACATAGGCTGTATAGTTTTTCGGTATCGGAAGAGGGACGGACCTTCCTCCCTCTTATACCAAAAATACAACCCAAAATCAGAAGTGGGCCGATCGGGACAATATAGGTATCAAATGAAAGGTATTGGAGAGTAGAATACGAATATGGTATTAAAATTTCAGTCTAAGTACCCATCGGGCCGCCCCAACCCCAAAACTGCCCCAAACAGACATATTGGACGTTCATTTCAATATGGGGCTCCAATGAAAGGTATTCGGGAGTAGATTTCGAATCTGGCATAAATAATCAGATCGAAGTAAAGGGGGTCACGCCACCTCTCAAAAACACCATTAGACTCATTATGACTATATGATACTTGGCTGAACCGATTTTCTTAAAATTTTCATAGATTGTGTACGTTTGTCTGAAAGGAAACATAGGCTATATAATTTTTAGATATCGGGTGGAGGCGGACCTTCCCCCTTACCCCAAAAACGCCACCCATATCCGAAAGTGGTCCCATGGGCACAATAATAGAATCAAATGAAAGATATTGGAGGTCAGAAAACGAATATGGTATTAAAATGTGGGTCCAAGTACCCAGAGGGAACTCCCCTCCCCCAACCCCAAAACTCCTCTAAACAGATATATTCAAAATTCATGTCAATGTGGAACTCAAATAAAGAGTATTAGGTAGTAGATTACAAATATGGCATAAAACATTAGGTCCAAGTAATGGGAGTTCACCCATATTATGGGCATATTAGCCGACCATGGCTATATGAGACTCAAGTGAAAGTTATTAGGGAGAAGATTACGAATATGACATTAAAATTTTCGTTCAAGTCTAGGTGGCGCTTTTCCTCCTAAAGATACGTCAAATGGGTTATTTGACCCACTATGACAATATGGGACTCAAATGAAAGGTATTTGAGAGTAGAAAAGGATTTTGATATCCCATTTTGGAGCCAAGTGTTTTGGGAGAGAGAACAATGAGAGCATTACCCTAAGGATGACCATTACCACCCGGAACCGAGAAGCGGCAAATCCTCACACATCAATGAGTGCTTTCCGATTCAAGTTTAAACTCAATGACAAGGGACCGTTTTTATAGCCGAGTTCGAACGGCGTCCCACAGTGCGACACCTCTTTGGGGAAAATTTTTAAAAAGACCATACATGGCATTGTACCTCGCAAATGTCGCCAACCAAAATGTTCCGATGTCCTCGCCAAGATTCGAATCCGATATCCGCATTCAGGGCGAAGTGTCCCTACCCTAAAAAGATATTGGAGAGTTAAAGAAGACGCAGCGGAACAGGCCCTGTTCGGCTAATCATCCATAAAAATTATTGTTTTTAGTATTTTAGAATAAAATAATTACTTTTTCTTTCAATGGCAACCCTGTCCCGGATCGTCCTTTCTACACCACATTGCCAGGCAACACCAGGGTCCGCTATGGTCTTAAATTGTGTTGGTGTTTAAATATTATTTTAATAATTTCTCTTAGAGCGACGTTTAATAAAATGTCAAAGCCCAGCGTAACGGATGGTGTTATCCGAAAAGGAGGAGGGGACGAAGGAGAGAATATTGTGCGTGATTTATTGCATTTATGGAAATATGCTTAAATGCGGTATTTATGTCTCGCATTCTAAAACAAAGGCAAATATTCAAATGATTTTAGCTACACCGCTATAGGTGTGGGTAAAGCTTTCGTCCAACAGTAATTTAAATTAACCGATAAATAGAGAAATTCCATTTTACAGATGGCTGAAGCTGACAAAAGCCAAAATAAAATCTATGTAATTGATAAGAAGTTGAATTTGGTCGGGCCGTATGGTATGACCGTTCGCCATGGAAGTCATTTGTCAAGTGTATGTCAAAAGTGCCAACGCATTTTTTTATCCACCATTATGGGATGCGGGATATACTTATCTAGTCATTCCGTATGTAAGGCCTTAATGTATAGGTGGTCCTTTGGCCTTACTACCTGAAACCCTGAAGTTTTATATGTGTAAATAGTTATAGTCCCCATATCACCCAACTCCCGATTTGATTTCTTGAGCCAATAGGACCCTCAATTTTTATTCAATTTTGTATAAATTTTGTACATGAAGTACACTAATGTTCGATCGCCCCTCATGAGGCTTCATTGTAACCTGTGCTCATAAGAAGTTATGGGCTTTCACTTTTGTGATTGTCAACCTAGTTTTCTGCTTTGATAAGATCATTGTCAAATTGCCCCATAAATATTTGAACATTTTCAATTTCTATTTTCCCTCTCGCACTGCCAAAACTTTCCCATTCAAATTGAACCATTTGTCCACTTTTGGGGAGCCAAAAATTTAACTTTACCAATTTTAACTTTAGTTTTCGTAGGGTTCATATTTTTTTTCAATTTTGTTTTTTTGTAACAAGGAATATGAAACTTTTTAAATGTACAAGAAACGACTCTTATCAGCGATTTCCACAGCGCTTTATACAGCTCAGGTATTTTATGTATAGAAAACAAGAAAGAACTGAGAATTGGTATTTCTTTTATTGCTTTTTCTTCTTTCTCTTTGTGTGAGAAATACTTGAATTTATTTATCCAACTTTATCTAACTACAGTTATTGCCATATTTTGAGTTGCATTCAAGTAGCCGCATTTTACTTTCTTTTCCTTTTATTTGAGCATTTGAGTTCAAAGTTCACAAAAGTTTGTTGCAAATACCAGCGATGGCAATGGAAATTGCAATGCCAGACAATAAAATTGCAATACAATGGCGTGGAAAATCACAAAATATTGGTGGATGAAATTCATGGAGATATGAGAGTGGCTTTAATATGGGGATACTTAACAAGGAACCAAGGAGAATAGATGAACAAATGGAATTATACTAAAATTTTTAATGGACTTGGTTAAAACAGCGAAAAAAGTGGAAATATGTCCTAAACTTTAAACGTGAGTAGACGACATGGGAACCTGAGCGAATATAGCAGATTTTGCCAACGGCTAAGAACAACTATGGCAGCGTGTAAAGATTGAAGTGGAAATTAACAAGTAAAAGCGTGCTAAGTTCGGCCGGGCCAAATCTTGGGTACCCACCACCATGGATTCCGCTTAACTAAGTTTGTATTTGAATTATTTTGGCCTCAAGAAGTCATATCGGGATATCGGCACTTAGGGGGGCCTCTATCACCATATTGACCGATTGGGATAAAACTTGGCACTGATAGGGTTTTGGGTCAAATTTCAGCCAAATCAGGTGAAAATGTATGCATCTAAGGGCTGAAGAAGTCAAATCCGGGGATCAGTTCATATGGGGGCTATATCGGTTTATAGACCGATTCAGATCATACTGAGCACGGATGTTGGAAGTCATAACTTAAGTCTTTGTTCCAAAATTCAGCCAAATCGGACGAAAGTTAGGGCTTCGAAGTGCTCAAGAAGTCAAATTCAGGGATCGGTTTATATGGAGGCTATATATGTTTATAGACCGATTCGGATCATACTTAGCACGGATGTTGAAAGTCTTAACATAAGTCTTTGTTCAATATTTCAGACAAATCGAATGAAAATTGCTGCTTCTAAGGGTTCAAGAAGTCAAATCAGGGCATCCGTTATATGAGGGCTGTATACTTAGCACGGATGTTGGAAGTCATGACTTAAGTCTTTGTTTTCAGTCAAATCGGACGAAAGATAGGGCTTCGAAGTGCTCAAAAAGTCAAATCCAGGGATCGGTTTATATGGGGGCTATATCTGTTTATAGACCGATTCGGATCATACTTAGTCTTAACTTAAGTCTTTGTTCAATATTTCAGCCAAATCGAATGAAAATTGCTGCTTCTAAGGGCTTACGAAGTCAAATCAGGGGATCCGTTATATGAGGGCTGCATCTGTTCATATACCGATTCGGATTTTACTTGGCATAGACGTTGGAAGTCAGAACTCAAGTGCTTGTTCCAAATTTCAACCAAATCAGATAATAATTGTGGCTTCCAAGGGCTCAAGAAATCAAATCGGGAGATCAGTTTGTATGGGACCAAATCGGTTAAAGACCGATTTGGACCGCACTTGGTACAGCTGTTGGAAATCATAACAGAACACTACATGCAAAATTTCAGCCAAATCGAACAAAAATTGTGGTTTCCAGACTCTCAAGAAGGCAAATCAGGAGATCGGTTTATATGGGAGCTATATCAGGTTATGGACCAATTTGGATATTACTTGGGACAGTTACTAGAAGTCATAAGAGAACATTGTGTGCAAAATTTAAGCCAAATCGGATGAAAATTAAGCTTTCCAGGGGCTCAAGAAGTTAAATCGGGAGATCGGTTTATATGGGAGCTATATCAGGTTACAGACCGATTTGGACCGTACTTGACACAGTTTTTGGAAGTCATATCAGGAAACTGCATGCAAAATTTCAGCCGAATTGGAAATTTCAGGAAAATTGCGGCTTGTAAAGGCTCAAGAACTTAAATCGGGATAAGTTTATATGGGAGATATACCAGGTTATGGACCGATTTGGACCGTACTTGACACAGATGTTGGAAGTCACCAGAGAACACCATGGGCAAAATTTCAGCCAAATCGGATAAACATTGTGGCTACCAGGGGCTCAAGAATCAAATCGGGAGTTCGGTTTATATGGAAGCTATCTCAAAACCTGAACCAATATGACCCATTTGCAATCCCCGACGAACTACATCAATACTAAGCATCTGTGCAAAATTTCAAACTGGTAGCTTAACGCGTTCGACCGCTATCGTGATTTCGACAGACGGACGGACGGACATGGCTAGATCGAATCAGAATGTCGAGAGGATCCAGAATGACTGGATTAGTATACCCCCATCCTATGGTGGTGGGTACAAACCCTGAATTAGGGATCTCGCTTTGCAAATTAAGAATTCGACGGGTTTTCGAGTTAAAAAAACATGGTTATCCAATGCTATATACAAGGAAGTTGCTAGTGCGAAGGAGTACTTGGTAAGCACGCTTTATCTGAGGGATCATGCATTTTGAAGGTAAGCACCTTGAGATTGTTGAATATCAGGCCGTGGTCCTCGCGAATGAATCCAAAGAAATTAATTTGACTGCGCTCAAATTAAATGACGAGGAAGCTCAAACAATCGCAGAAGGACTACAGAATGTGTTAGATGAGTTCAACCTATGGGGATCAATTGTGATGATTGTTGCCGATACAACAGCGCGACTGCAGCAAATGTTCGAAGAGAAATGGTACCCCTCACCCAAGTTCATCAGTTGGCAGCATCATGTGATGGATCGCCTTTTTAGCGTTGTCAAGGACGAGGAGCTCTTTGGATCGGCTAGATCACCAAACATTGAGTACTTTTTTGTGCAGGAATTGATAAGCAATTATGATGAATTGAAAGCAGCCTTCAGAAATGGTAAAACTCAGATTAAGGAAACAGGCGGCTGGAGAGACGACATGAGGTTTCTTTTCCACCCCACTCGTGTCTTCCGTTACTTCCCTGAGAGGAGTGAATTCTCTTTTGTAAAGTTTAACCAGATCTCAAACATCTGCAATGCAGGCTGGAACTCTCGTGCCATTGTAGCTCTTCTTGCGTATATTCTGATGCCTGAAACCTGGAACATGTTGCATAAAATCTGTTCATTCATTTCTTACTCATGGGCTGACCATTGGTTCAGTACTCAATATCTAGCTCTGAATGACTACCCAACACCTCTTAAATGTTTAAAGACATACTGGAAAAATGTGAATCTCTTTTCTTCAACATTCCCCGGAGTAATCTGTGTTGTTAGCGTGCGATCAAAGTTATGCAAGACTTACATTACTCCTGCCGCAACAAGAAAAACCTCCCACCAAAATTCATCCTCTAGAATGACAACCTTGATATTTAACTTCCTTGAGTGTTTGAAAATGTTACATAAATGTGTCTCTAAAGCTTGTGGTCGATTATAAAGGGTGATTTTTTTGAGGTTAGGATTTTCATGCATTAGTATTTGACAGATCACGTGGGATTTCAGACATGGGGTCAAAGAGAAAGATGCTCAGTATGCTTTGACATTTCATCATGAATAGACTTACTAACGAGCAACGCTTGCAAATCATTGAATTTTATTACCAAAATCAGTGTTCGGTTCGAAATGTGTTCATTCACCGTAACGTTGCGTCCAACAGCATCTTTGAAAAAATACGGTCCAATGATTCCACCAGCGTACAAACCACACCAAACAGTGCATTTTTCGGGATGCATGGGCAGTTCTTGAACGGCTTCTGGTTGCTCTTCACTCCAAATGCGGCAATTTTGCTTATTTACGTAGCCATTCAACCAGAAATGAGCCTCATCGCTGAACAAAATTTGTCAAAATTTGAACACATTTCGAACCGAACACTGATTTTGGTAATAAAATTCAATGATTTGCAAGCGTTGCTCGTTAGTAAGTCTATTCATGATGAAATGTCAAAGCATACTGAGCATCTTTCTCTTTGACACCATGTCTGAAATCCCACGTGATCTGTCAAATACTAATGCATGAAAATCCTAACCTCAAAAAAATCACCCTTTATAACTGGTTATGGTGACTTAAAAAAATTGCCCAATATGCCGAAATAAAAAAACCTCATTTTGTGCATGAGGTTTTTTTTATCGAATCACCTTACACAGATACATATAATTTTGAAAAAAACAGCTTAGGTCGAAAAAACACTACGAAATTTGTTAATTTTCCTGCAACAATTTGTATTTAATCTCAACGACCCAAAGTACAAATTTGTTATTGAAAGGTACTCTTTGCAACGTACAACAAAAATATATTCATAACCAAAGGCAAAAAAAAATATAGCCAGCCAACACATGTGCTTTGCTTCGGTTGGTGGTGTTTTTGTTTTCTTTGTTCGGCTCGCGCTGCTTTGTCTCGTTCGTTTTCCTCTGTCACTCTCTACTATTAACCTTAGAAACAAATTTTAATAAATTTGGTTCCACAGAGTATTGAACTCATGATATCATGCCCACACCCTTTTTCTTCTGTATCATTTAATGTTGAAAAAAATTACCATGTTTTGATACTTATCATGGCGGCCACAATGGCTGAGACTTCGGTTCTAGTCAATGACAGCAAAGCCGTAGACCTCTTCATGTTTAGATAAGGTCACATAATTTTGAAAAGTTCACAGTCCCCAGTTTGTGGCCATCTATTACTCGTTGCCCTTCGAGCCTGATCCTAAAGACTTAGCTTACATGTTGCTGGGTAATCTTAATCCACAAATTTCAATTCCCCTGGAAGGTAGTGGCTGGTCTCGTAAACTGTTCCGGTGTACAATTCCCTGGGATATATCTGTGGCCCGGCAACCAGAATATGTAAATTTTAAACTGTTCAGCCATCTTGTTCAGAGATCTGCGACAGTCGTGGGAGGTTTTTGAATACAGAAATACATTCCTCAGAGATTTAATGCATGCCTGGATATCTTAGAAGATATTTATGCCAATCGTCTTTATGACATTATATCTTGGCCATTCAAACACTTCTTTAATTCAAGGAATCTCCGCTTAATACACACTAGAGAGGTTGGGTAACCTTTTCGATATGAGCAGTCCTAATTCTTTAGAATACACTCCAAGGCCTGCCTGGTGGTATTGTCTGAAACCATCCGTATAGAGTAAGACATAACTTCTTTCATCAGCCATATTATAGTTCCAACCGGTTCTATATCAGGAAAAGTGGTACAGCATTTTTCATTAGATAGGGGCTTAGGTATTGTGTAATCCACACTGCGTCGAACATCGGGCATTGTATCAAGGATAACTTACTGTCAGTACCCGCCCGCCGTATGATCAAAGAGAAAGCTCCCTTATCCTCATAAACAGTGCTCCCTGCTCTATATCTAACTACCGTGTTCAGAGGCTGTGTTGCACAAACAAGCCATCCTTTGGTTTTTACATCTGTTTCTTCCAGAGACAATAACACATTGTTAATGGCCATTTTAGAAAGTAGGGGAGACAGTAGTCATCCTTGAGAAGTCCCTTTGCTGACCTATTACGGTAGATTTACAGATCCCCAACTTGCCGCAATACATAAGAATCTTTCATACGGTGGTATTGCGTTTTTGGATATTTGCTTTCAAATGTTTTTCTTTTACTTCAGAGTTTACCAGTGGCCATTCCTGCATCTTAGAGTGAAGCTGTTTATTGTTCATCCATTTTAAGATCCTCAAAGATAGAGAATTTTTTTTTTATTCAACAACGCTTCTTAAAAAATCATTCTAGTGGAAGCTTAACCAATTTTATCCAACCCTTTTGTTGTTATCCAATGGAACCGTGAAAATGTTTATACTTCGTTTCTCTTCAGCAAGTTGTTTGCCAAATGCAATTACCTTAAATAATTGGAAGCTTTTGTTATAAACAAATAAACAAATTACTTTTCCAGCTACAATGCTTACTCTTGTCGCATTCCTTATTTTGTTTTCTTCTTTTTTTTTTTTTGAATGAAGGGCAAAAAAATCTCACGGTTATGGTGCCATAGTTTCGTTTTAGCTTTGCCTTGATTTGTATTTTAACGCTTTTTCTCTCTTAACAAAGCGAAAGTACGCATAAAAAACTTCTTTTGTTGCTTGGCAAACGTTTTGAGGCAGCCAACAAGGAAATTCACAAAAATAGTTTTTCTACCTTCCAATAGCCCGGGTGGCCATTATACAATATTTGTTGCTATTGCAGCTTCTGATGATACTTCAGAAGATTTTTTTTAGACAAAAGGTGAGGTTGTGTTTTTTTTTAAGTCTTGCAAAATGATGCAATGCGAAAAACGGCAAACCGGGAAAAAATGGTTATACCCACCACCAGGGACGTAGCCAGGGTTTGTTTTGGGGATGGGGAGGGTTGGGCAACCCACATCGAAAAATTGCCTTAATTCTTCTGTTACTGTGAAATTGGTAAACATACCACATTTTTTATTGAAAGCTGTCATCGATACAGGGTGCAAAAACTGGCCCATCGGCGGTGAAATTTGCTCATATAGTAAATATAGACCTAAATTCTGTACTGCTTCCCATAACCCTATTTATAATACGATCATTTCATCTTTCGGTTTATGACACATTGAAATATCCTTGTCAGTTCTATTTAGTTAACAATCTCCGTGAATTGGTCCTTTCTTCTGGCCGTCTTTTAGTCCGTCCTTTTGTCTATCCTTATGTTTGTAATTATGTCCATCCTTTTACATGTCCTTTTTCCGTCTTTCTGTCCATCCTTTGTCCGTTTTTTCACCCTTTTGTCCAATATTTTTCCGTCTTTTTGTCCATTCTCCTATGTATCATTTAAAAAGTTATGATATTGAGCTGCAGTTTGGCACAGAACCGTATTTTCCCTTATGCGTGTTATGTATAATATCTTTAGTCCATCAAAGACGAATTCCTTATCCAAGTTTGCTGAAATTTAGAACACCCTGACGCAGATATAAGAATGTCCGCCTATCACGCCCGAACGCCTTGATTCAAACTCTTTTATTGAGTGGTGTCGTTAAGCGGAACGGTGTTCGGATTCGGCTTTGGATACCCACCACCTTGAATGTTTATATTCACCACATTCCGTCATAGTACGACGAAAGATGCATACAAATATTGCGGCTTGTAAGGACCTAAGAAATCAAATAGGGAGATCGGTTTATACGGGAGCTACATTAGGTTATATTATTATTTATATTATTATTAAAAGTCATAACAAAACACTACATGTCCAATTTCAACCAAATCGGGAAAAAATTGCGGCTTGTAAGGGCTCAAGAAGTCAAATAGGGAGATCGGTTTATATGTGAGCTATATCAGGTTATAGCCCGATCTGGACCGTACTTGGCACATTTGTTGGAAGTGAAAACAGAATACTACATGCAAAATTTCAGCAAAATCGGACAAAAATTGCGGCTTCCAGGGGCTCAAAAAGTCAAATCGGGAGATCGGTTTATGTGGGAGCTAAATCTAAATCTGAACCAATATTGCCCATTTGCAATCCTCAAAGACCTACATCAATATTAAGTATCTGTGCGAAATTTCAAGCGACTGGCTTTACACGTTCGACCTCTATCGTGACTTCGACAGATGGACGGACGGACATTTCTAGATCGATTCAGAACGTCGAGAAGATCAAGAATATATACACTTTATGGGGTCTTAGACGAATATTTTGAGGTGTTACAAACGGAATGACTAGATAAGTTTACCCCCATCCTATGGTGGAGGGTATAAAAATCAAATTGTGTTTGTTTGTTGATTTGTTTATTTGTCTCTTTCCGTATAGACTCAAAAACGGCTTAACCGATTTTCTTGAAATTTTCACAGATAACGCATGATACCGTGGTGAAAATAGGGTACTACATTTTTTGATATCAAAATGAGGCGGACGCTCCCCTTTACCCTTATTTTCAGAAACGCCCTATCTCGAAGATAGGTGGTGCGATTTAAGCGAAATTTTGTTTCCCTATTATAGTAACCTAAAAACAAAAATTTGGGATCTAAATTTAGGGTGGGGTGCCTAAGAGGGCTGCCCCACGAATCCAATATCCAAATATAGGACCAAGTGTTTGGGTGCCGCCCCTCCACCAAAACACCCCCAAAGAGGACATATTTACCGACCATAGCAATATGGGCCTCAAATGAATGGTCTTTGGGAGTAGAGCACGAATCTGATATTAACATTCAAGAAAAGTGATGACGATTGCAATATGGGGCTCAAAGAATAGGTACTTTGGAGTAGAACACGAACCTAACATATATTTTCAGGGCCAAAAACACCCTACCCCCAATCCGGACATATTTGGTGACTATTGAAGTAAGGGGCTCAAACGAAAGGTATGTGGTAGTAGGGCACGAAATTGATGCCCACTTTCGGTACCAAATTTTTGGGGGCCACTCGTTGGGCAAAACACCCCACAAACAGGAATTATTTACTGGTCATGGCAATATGGAGCTGAAATAATAGGCAATATAAGGTAAAACACGAATCTTATATATATTTTCAGGGCCAAGATACTGAGTGTCCACACCATTCCCCAAAACGGAGATGTTTGCCGACCAAGAAAATATTCGGTTAAAATGAAAGATATTCGGGACCAACTGCCTAGGGGACGTCCCACCCCTATAACAACCCCCAAATAGAACGTATTTGCTCACTATGAACATTTTGAGTTCAATGGGAGTAGTGAGCTCAAATGAAAGGTATTTAAGACTAGAAAACGAACTTGATATCGGATATTTTTCAGGGCTATGTGTCTGGGGAACCACTCCATCCCCCAAAGCACCCCTAAATCACACATACATATTTACCGGCCTTGGTAATATGGGGCTCAAAAGAAAGATATTTGGGAGTATAGCACGAATCCGACATCACAATTCGTATTTGGGACGTATTTGCTGACCATTGCAATATGGAGCTCAAATAAATGATTTTTTAGAGTAGAACACGAATCTGATATATATTTTCAAGTCACTGAGTGGAATTGATACTCACTTTCACACTACCCTATAAACCCATCAACGAACATCCTGGGGGCCTTCCCACTCCCAAAACCCGCATGAGAAAATCGAGCTCAAATAAAGCCTTTTAAGAATGGGGTACATCTAACATCCAAATTTATAGACCGATACAGATCTTACGGGATTCAAACAAAGTCATTTATAGTCATTTACAAATATCGAAGAGCCTATCACAGCCCACAATGCCAAATTACAGCGACATCGAGTAATAAACATGATGTTATGGTTCCAAAAACTTAAATCGGGAAATCGGTATATATGCCAACTATATCTTACTATAACCCGATCTTGGGCATATTCGATTCGAATCTCGAGGGGCGTAACACCCAAGGATGTCGAGAGTCTTAACACAACTCACTATCCCAAATTTCAGCGTAATCGTATAAAAAAAAATAGCTTAATTGGGTCTAAGACCTTGAATCGGCAGATCGGTCTACATGGGGGCTATATCAAGATGTAGTCCGATAAAGCCCATCTTCGAACTTGACTTGTCTATGGACTAAAAAAACAAAGTCTGAGCAAAGTTTCAGCTCAATATCTCTATTTTTAAAGAGTGTTGCGTGATTCCAACAGACAGACGAAAAAACGGACATACAGACATGGGTAGATCGTTTTAGATTTTTCGGCGATCAAGAATAAAAAGGGTGCTTTTTTACCTATTATCTTTTTGGCAACACTGGCTTAAACAGCTCACGCAAGTTTCGTGTTTTGTTTCGCTGGCAAACTTCTTCAGTTTGGTCTATAATTTAACCATAAATGATCTTACAAACGAACAACGCTTGCAAAATATTGAACTTTATTATCAAAATGCGTGCTCTGTTAAGGGAGTTCTTATTCTTCAGCGATGAAGCTCATTTTTAGCTCAATGAGTAGGTAAATGAGCAGAATTGTCGAATTCGGAGTGAAGATCAGCCAGAAGCATTGCAAAAGCTACCAATGCACCCAGAAAAAGTCACAGGTTTGTGCGGTTTATGGGCTGGTGGCATCATTGGATTGTACTTCCTCAAAGATGATGCGAATCGTAATGTTACTGTGAATGGTGAGCGCTATCGTGAGATGATATCCAACTTTATTTTTGTCCAAAAGGCAAGAGCTTGATTTGCATGACATATGGTTTCAACAAGACGGTGCTGTGTGGCATGTACACAGCACGCGTACCAATGGACTTATTCAGTGGCGAGTTTGGTGAACATGTAATTTCAAGTTCGGGACCGGTCAATCTAGGCGGCCAGATCATCAAACATTAAATTATATGGACCGTACAATCGATTCAGATAAAGATTTCATGCATTTTTCAGAATTTTAATGTATTGGGTTGCCCAAAAAGTAATTGCGGATTTTTTAAAAGAAAGTAAATGCATTTTTAATAAAACTTAGAATGAACTTTTATCAAATATACTTTTTTACACTTTTTTTTTCAAGAGCAAGCTAAAAGTAACAGCTGATAACTGACAGAAGAAAGAATGCAATTACAGAGTCGCAAGCTGTGAAAAAATTTGTCAACGCCGACTATATGAAAAATCCGCAATTACTTTTTGGGCAACCAATATTTTTTTGAAAAATGTTCCTATAGCTCTTAAAAAATCCCCCTTTATATGCTTTAAAGGATCGGAAATGGATATTTCAATGTGTTGCAAACGAAATGCCCAAATGAATATACCCCGATCCTTCGGTGTTGGTAATACAATAAAAAGGACTAATCATTGAGCTTAAACTTTAATCGGTCTATACTCATTGAGCTAATCATTGAGCTTAAACTTTAATCGGTCTATACTCATTGAAATAAGAGAAATATCCCCTATTCCTTAATGATATGTTCATGGGAAATTTTGCATTTATATTGTATAAGCCCCCTACAAATCTTAGCCAAATATGGTCCAGATTGGACTACATTCAAATATACCTGACATATAGACCGTTCTCACGATTTAACCTCTTGAGACATTAAAAGGTGCAATTTTTACCCTAAATAACACTCGAATTTCACTTTATTTAACCTATTTAAGTCTTTAAACAAAATTTAATAAATTTTTACAACCTCTGCTACATTGTAAATGATAGTCCGACAAATTTTCAATAGCTTTTCGTGCATTGCCAAAGCTGTATAAAAACCACAATCACCACCAGTTCGTATATCCTTTCCATATCATTTCAAAGGATCAAAATTATTGCTGTTAATACAACCACACCCCCTCCCTACCCACCATCTGCTCATTCACTCACTCACTCAATTACAGCTGTTGGCTATTGTTCGTCCTTAACTGATTATGGAAAAATTGTAAAATTTAATTTCCTTTTTGAATAGTTCCAAATTGTTTTTGGCACCATTCAAACGACACCACATTACTTTATCGACGTACTTCCAAAAACTACTACTTGGCGGATGGGTTTACGAGTAACATGGCAAACATATTGCATCCTAATAACATGTGTTGTGCTACAAATGCACTTTCAGGAAGGTAAAATAAGCTCTAAATGCATTGGCTGCGATATGGTATGAGAGAGAAAAAAGAAGAGGATTTTGAACAGAAGCCAAATTTTGTTTGAAGCATTGAAAAGCAAATAGTATTGCCAAACAATATTATTCAAATTATTAATTTTATTTAAACTAGATTGTCATAGATAGTATTGTGGAAAATTTATGTTTTTTATGAAAAGCAAATTTAAGAAAAAAAAACTAAGTTGAATATAGATTTTGTTGCTGGGATATTCAATGACAACAACTCCTTACATGTTTCCTATAAGAGCTATACAATTCGACAGGGCCAATGTGCTGATATCGCGGCTATGTAGAAAAAACCTGGAAACTCATCGGTTATCCCAAAAGACAAGACAAATCGTCGTTTATGCCCAAATATTACTGAACCAGTCCAAAAAGCTTAGCTACTGAATTAAGTAGTAGCAAAAACAATTTCCTAGCAGCCTATTGCCTTGCTTCGAATACCTTGACTAATGCTGCTGACATTTCTAAGATTTTCAGCTATGTTAGACTTACCGACTGATTGGATTATCCCAGGGACCCCTCGTTCAAACTCAGTTATAGGGGCCGAGCCAAATCTTATATACTACCATGGAACGCAATTGATAACGACCACAAGATAACGTCCAGTAATGGGTTGAGGCTGATAAATTTTGCCGCGGCAAAAAACATGGTAGTTAGTAGCACCAGATGTCAACATAAAAATATTCACATAACGAAATGACATTTCTACAATTTTAACCAAATCGGGAACGGGGAATGGGAGACACACAGCCCGTATTCTTGCAAAGAGCAGTCTAAATGTTTTTCTGCTCCGTCGCTAAGCACTGAAGATTTAGTAGAAGCCATCTATGAAATAAACAAGTCTCATAAATGGCTGGCTTCCCTATCTATGTCTCACGATTCAGAGATGCCGCCTTCAAACCTTAAGTCGCTGGTTGAAGCCGCTTTTGTAGGGAAGAAAAGCCCCATTGTAGGAAGTAATGCTTATGCACTTCACCACATTTGGGGAAGTCGAATGTCAACGATAGAGGTGAGCTGCTTATCGAATATATTATAAGTTGCAATCTGGCGATTTGTAATAAAGGGGATAAACCCACCTTTATTACCAGGAAAAAGCAGGAGGTACAAGATATTACCTTTGTATCGGAACATATAAGCGCAAGAATATGCGACTAGGAAGTGTTGGATGACCGCAGCTTCTCTGATCACCGTTATATTAGTTTCAGCCTTGGAGAAAATATCGCAGAAGTGGTCCCTCGGCTAAACAGAAGGAAGGCGGATTGGGACAAACTTCGGCAAAATTTCAGCACGTCTTTCCCTTCTAGACCTGAAAAGGAAGTGGCAACCGCGACATATATAGACATAGTGGTCTAGCGGATCACGAAGGCTCTGCATGACTCGCTTGTGTCAGCATGTCCCAGTGCCAAGCTAAGGGGCAAACAGCGACCACCATGATGGACCTCAGAGCTGGTTGGTCTAAGGAAGAACTGCAGAAAAGTCTTCAACAGAGCAAAAGCCACAAGAGCACGAAACGATTGCAACATCTATAAGGCTGAGCTAAGAAAGTACAAGAGCGAGCTAAGAAAGACACAGAACAAATCCTACGTGGAATTCTGCAGCTCCATGGAGGACACATCTGAGGCTTCTAGACTAAGGAAGATTTTGCTCTCCAGACCTATTACGTTGGGGTATATTCAGAATACAGAGCATGTATGGACCATTTCCAGTGGGGAAACACTAGAACTACTCATTGATACACATTTCCGGGGAAATTCTCCAACGGAAAACGTGGCGCCAGTAGCGGTTGTCACTGGTATGCATTCGTCGGAGGCTATTAAGGAAACTGTATCTGAGACGAAAATCCTTTGAGCGAAAATAAGTTTCTACTCTTTTAAGTCCCCAGACCCTGATGATGTATCACCGATTGAATTACAAGCTGTGTCAGATAGACTGGTTCCCTGATTTTGGGAGATATACTCTGCTTGTATCAGAATGTCATATAAAGGGTGATTTTTTTGAGGTTAGGATTTTCATGCATTAGTATTTGACAGATCACGTGGGATTTCAGACATGGTGTCAAAGAGAAAGATGCTCAGTATGCTTTGACATTTCATCATTAATAGACTTACTAACGAGCAACGCTTGCAAATCATTGAATTTTATTACCAAAATTAGTGTGTTCATTCACCGTAACGTTGCGTCCAACAGCATCTTTGAAAAGTAAGTCTATTCATGATAAAATGTCAAAGCATACTGAGCATCTTTCTCTTTGACACCATGTCTGAAATCCCACGTGATCTGTCAAATACTAATGCATGAAAATCCTAACCTCAAAAAAATCACCCTTTATACCTGTGAGATGGAGCCACACATGGGTCATTTTCATTCCGAAAGCAAAGGCAAACTCTACCACACGAAGGCGAAAGATTTTCGTCCTATTAGTCTGTCATCCTTTGTGCTGAAGACTTTTGAGAGGTTGATAGAAACATATCTTAGGGCAAAGTTCCCTGGAAATCGCCTGTTGCGGCAGCAGCATGCATATTGTCAAGGCAAATCCACTGAAAAAGCCCTTCACGACCAAATCGGCTACATGGAGGGTTCTCTTGCTGTCAAGGAATATACAATGATAGCATTTCTTGACATTGAATGTGCTTTCAATAACGTAAAACCGACGTCAGTCATAAAGGAGTTGAAGTTTCTAGGCATCAACTCTACCGTAAGAAAGTTACTTAATAACTTACTTATTATGGGATCTGTGGATCTAAAAAGATGGGTCAGCAGAGGAACACCCCAAGAAGGTGTACTGTCTCCTCTACTTTGGAATATAGCCATTAACAATATATTATTGTCTCCGGTTGAAGGGGGTGCAAAAGTGGTCGCGTATGCTGATGACATGGCAATTGCGGTTAGGGAAAAGTTTTCCAGCACTCTAAGAGGTATACTTCAGAAATCTATACACTCAACATCAAAGTCGGCTACCGAAAGTGGTCTAGGTTAAAATCCGTTCAAGACAGAAGTAGTTCTTTTCAGCAGAATATACAAGTTGCCCACAGTGGCTCCTGTCTCCTAGAGAGGACAAAATGTTCCATTTACAGAAAGCGCAAAATACCTGGGTGTTTTGCAGAACAGGAAATTAAATTTCAAATTCAACATGTTGAAAAGGGGAAGAGTGTCATTGGCAAAAGTTGGGGGTTTAGACTGCGTGTCATGCATTAAGTATATACTGCAGTTGTCAGACCTATGATGCTATATGGTGTTGTGGTCTGGCGGACGGAGCTTGAAAAGTCTACCTACTATACTTAACCGGATCCGAAGGATGGCTTGTTTGTGTATCACAACCGCACTTAGGACGACACCTATGATGCACTGAATTTAATGCTACACCTTATGCCTCCGGACATTGTGCCTAGACAAATTGCAGCGACCACTGCCGTGAGGTTAAGGGGCTTTGTCGTTGGTCATGTAGCGGCTTCGGACACTGTGTTACCCTTGATACAATACCTTATGTTCCAGGCAGTGTGGATTACACCCTACCTGAGCCGCTTTCTGATAAAAAGTACTGTACCACTATTCCTAATAGAACCGATTGAAACTATGAAATCCCTGGTAACAGAAGTTACATAAACTTCTATACGAATGGTTCCAAACTAAACGACCAAATGGGCTTTGGAGGTGTACTCTAAAGGTATAGAACTGATCATGTATTAAAGGTTATCAAGCGGAGATCCTTACAATTAAGGAAGTGCTGCTGTATTACGTGGAATGGCTAAGATATAATGTCATTGCGACACATGCCATGTACGACTTACAACATCGGTTTCAAGTTTTATCCGAAACGGTCAATATGGTGATATAGGCCCCCCTAAGTACCGATATCCCTATATGCCTTCTTGAGACCAAAATAATTCACATACAAACTCAGTTAAAAAGGACACATTTTTAGCGAAATCCATGGTGGTGGGTACTCAAGATTCGGCACGGCCGAACTTAGCACGCTTTTACTTGTTATGCCTGAGCTTGATTTTCATAAAATAAAAATCTCCAAAAAAACGGCAACACTATTTCTACAATGTCTGTATTTACACCATCCACGTTCAACATGTCAATGTGGTTGGGTACAGAAGCCACAGCTAAAATGAAATCATTTCAATGGCATCCCACTTCACGCTGCAAGAGTCAAAAGTAAGGCAGGCCATACCATAGGAAAATCAACTCTGTGCTTGTGTGTTGCAATGCAAACTAGAGGCCTCAGTTGACATCAGACTCCCTGCACGCGTTTTGACTTAATTTTGAGCCAAACCCGTTGAGCCATTATCCTAAACCAGCTATCAAGTGCTAATGCGAGTGCGAAAACTACAAGTTGGAACATGCTACCAATGCAGCTGCTTCTGTTGCTGCCACTTTAAAGAGGAGTGTTTTTGTTGTAGTTGTTGCCGGTTTGACGTCTGTGGCGTTTTAATTGCTGTTTTTGCATTAACATTTTCGTTGGTTCTCTATCGCCCCGTATGCAATTCTTTACTCTTTCCGTTGGTGTTTGCTATTCTGTCGTTCGGTTAACACTTTCGCGCAAAAAAGCATCATTCGCAAAAACATGAAAAGAGTAAAGTTAAGATACGTCTCCAGGACAACACTTCATAGTGCTGCTAGACAACATAAAAACAAGTGAGCTACTACTGCACTTCTCCAACAGATCCTACCTGCCATCAAACACTCAAACACATATATGTGTGTATATACACACACCGAGTTTCACACAGTTGTAAGCATTACAAAACCCCGTAATTTACATTCGAGACCATAAGCCAAAAGTCATTATGATGATGGCAGCAAAGTTGGAACTGAATCGCAAGAGTAGTGGAAAAATCTGTGGCAACTGAATTCTCTTTCCTTCTCTTGCCCCCAACAAGGAACCCACAAATAACAGAACAAAGTGAAAATCAAGAGGAGAGAAACAACTTGAAGCGAAATTTTCTTTTTATTTTTGGTGTGAAGGAAGGGCGGCAGTATAGTTTCGACGCCTTCCAATGTTCATTGGCAAAGATGGTGCTATTAAAAATGTAGTGAGGTCGTAAATTTTTATTGTCAAACTATTTGAAAGCAATTAACAGCTATAAATGGGGTAGAAACAGAAAACAAAATGTGAAAAAAACCAACTATGCCACCGGGGCCAGACGAAGAGAGAGAGAGAGAGAGCGAGAGAGCAGCTTTAAAAAGCAAAGCACTACTTAGTGTATAATTGCCAAAGACATAAAGAACTCTCATTTCGCTAGACTAAAAACAAACCACGGAATAATGGTGAAACTCCCATTTTTGTCGATGGCACAGTGCCATGAACAAATTTTAGAAATAGAAAATAAAACTAAATTAAATTACAAAAAACCAGTTAGAAAAGGCAAAAGTCGGGCGGCTGCCGACCCTACACCTACCCTATAAATACAAAAGGGGTGCTATAAAAATTTTTTTGGAATTGGTCAATAAATGCATTTGCAGTGGCTTCAGAAGTGAAAATCGGGCGATATATATAACTGACAGATATATATAAACCTGATACAATTTCTATGACATTCACCAGTAATATTAAGAGTCATAAGAAAATCCTTCTTTCCAACTTTCGAGAGAATCGGTTAAAAAATGACCATGTTATTGCAGTATTACTGCAAATCGAACGAACATATATATGGGAGCTATATCCAAATCTGAACCGATTCCTATGAAATTCAGCAGTAATGTCGAGATTCATAAGAAAACCCTTCTTTCCAAATTTCGAGCGAATCGGTTAATAAGTGATCATTTTATAGCTGTATTACAGCAAATCGGACGAACATATATATGGGAGCTATATCCAAATCTGAACTGATTTCTATGAAATTCACCAGATTCATAAGAAAAACCCTTATTTCAAAATTTCGAGAGAATCGGTTAACAAATGACCATTTTATTGCAGTATTACTGCAAATCGAACGAACATATATATGGGAGCTATATCCAAATCTGAACCGATTTCTATGAAATCCATCAGTAATATCGACATTCATAAGAAAATCCTTCTTTCCAAATTTCGAGAGAAACGGCTAACAAGTGACCAGTTTATTGATGTATTACAGCAAATCGCACGAACATATATATGGGAGCTATATCCAAATCTGAACCGATTTCTATGAAATTCACCAGTAATATTAAGAGTCATAAGAAAATCCTTCTTTCCAACTCTCGAGAGATTCGGTTAACAAATGACTATTTGATTGCAGTATTACTGCAAATCGGACGAACATATATATGGGAGCTATATCCAAATCTGAACCGATTTCTATGAAATTCACCAGTAATATTGAGAGTTATAAGAAAATCCTTCTTTCCAAATTTTGAGAGAATCGGTTAATAAATGACCATTTTATTGCAGTATTAATGCAAATCGGATGAACATACATATGGGAGCTATATCCAAATCTGAACCGATTTTTTCCAATTTCAATAGGCTTCGTCTCTAGGCTGAAAAACATGCCCATACCAAATTTTAAGGCGATTGGATGAAAATTGCGACCTGCAGTTTGTACACAAATTAACATGGACAGACAGACGGACAGACGGACGGACAGACAGACAGACGGACATTGCTAAATCGAATCAGAAAGTGATTCTGAGTCGATCGGTATACTTATCAATGGGCCTATCTCTCTTCCTTTTGGGTGTTACAAACAAATGCACTAAGTTATAATACCCTGTACCACAGTAGTGGTGTAGGGTATAAAAAGAAACAAGTGCGATGCTAAGTTCTGCCGGGACGAACCCTCCACCATGAATAGCATTTTCAAGTATTTTGCATGGTATCTCTTTAAAGGCAAAGAAATGATAATGGATAAGAAGTGCTATGCTATTGAAGCTATACACTTATTCGGGCCATATTTGGTTTGGATGATGAAGATCATAGTAAAAGTTATTGTTGCTCTGTAGGGGCTCATATGCTCCTCTGTAGGGGCTCATAAAGTAAAAACGGGCGATCGATTTATGTGGGAGCTATGTCAAGTTATGGAGCAATTCGGACCTTATTTGGCAAGTAGGTTGAAGGTCATAGAAGAAGTCGTTGCGCAAAATTTCAGCCAAAACAGACAAGAATTTGGCCATCTAGGGGCTCCAAAAAGGCAATCAAGAGATTCTTAGCACGTATGTTGGAGGTCATAAAAAATGTCAAAGTACACAATTTTAGCTAAATGAAATAGGAATTGCAATCTCTAAAGGCTCAAGAAGTATAATCGGGAGATGGGTTTATATGGGAGCTATTGGGTTGCCCAAAAAGTAATTGCGGATTTTTTAAAAGAAAGTAAATGCATTTTTAATAAAACCTAGAATGAACTTTAATCAAATATACTTTTTTTACATTTTTTTTCTAAAGCAAGCTAAAAGTAACAGCTGATAACTGACAGAAGAAAGAATGCAATTACAGAGTCACAAGCTGTGAAAAAAATTTGTCAACGCCGACTATATGAAAAATCCGCAATTACTTTTTGGGCAACCAATATATCAAAACATGGACCTTTATGGGCCATCCAACCGACTTATACTAATAAGAAAGTTAGCGTGGTTTTGACGAACAGACTGATGGACATGGAAAGATCGATTTAAAATGTCACGGCGATCATGAATAAATATACTTTATGAGATCTTAGATGGATATTTCGAGGTGAAACAAACGGAATGACGAAATTAGTATACCCCCATCCTATGGTGGATATATAGGTATTAACGACCTTCTATCCGCATTCATTGAAAAATTCATCATTTATGTACCCATAGCAGCTATATCGTAATATGGTCCCATTTGGACCAAACTCGTAAAAAACGTCGAGGGATCTTATACAGAATATTGGTCTTTATGGCGGCAATATCTTAAAATAGTCCAATCTCTACCATGCTCAGGAAGGATATGTATGGAACTAATATAACTCCTTCTACCAAATATCAGTGTTATCGATTAATAAATGCGCTTTGGATGGGCCCAATACCTTAAATAGGGAAATCGGAACAAACAGCAGCTATAACCAAATATAGACCGATCTTACCGGTGCTCCTAGCGCCAATTTTCAGCAAAATCTGGTACTAAACGATGCTTTTATGGGCTCAAGAACTCAAATCGGGAGATCGGTATAATTGGCAGCTATATCCAAATTCAGTCGAATCCGCTTAAAGAAACACCCTTTAGTTGACACAAGTAAAAGCGTGCCAAGTTCAACCGGGCCGAATCTTATATACCCTCCACCATGGATCGCATTTGTTAAGTTCTTTGGTTGATATCTCTTTACCTCTCTGTAGACAAACAAAGGATAATGGATAAGAATTGCTATGCTATTTCAACTATACCATGTTATGAACCGATTGGGCCCATACTTGGTTTGGCTGTTGAATAAAAATTGCTCCCTCTAGAGGCTCAAGAAATATAATCGGGAGATCGGTTTATATTAGAGCTATATCAGGTTGTGAATCGATTTGGGCTATACTTTCCCAGTTGTTGATGGTAAAACCAAAACACTTCATACCAAATTTCAGCCAATTCGGATAACAATTGCGCCCTCTAGAGTTAGAATAAAACATTTCATGCAAAATTTCGCCAAATCGGACAGGCACAGTTGTTGATGGCCAAACCAAAACATTTAGTGAAGAATTTCAGCCAAATCTAATAAGAATTGCGCCTTATAGAGGCTCAAGAAGTCAAGATTCGATATCGGTTAATATAGCAGCTATACCAAAACATGGACCGATTTGGCCCATTTACAATCCCAACCGACCTGCACTAATGAAAACTAGTTATGCAAAATTTCAAGCACCTAGCCTTACTCCTTCGAAGGGTAGGACAGACGAAAGGGCGGACAGACGGACGGAAGTGGCTAGATCGACTAAGAACGTCAAGACAATCAGGAATATATATCCTCTGTTGGATCGCGATGAGTTACAAACGGAATTACGAATATAGACCGATCTGGGCCGTATTTAACTTGGATGTCGGGGGCCCAACACAAGACACTATTGCAAATTTCAACAAAATCGGATAATAAATTTGTCTTTAAATGGTCCTATGACCTTAAATCGGCAAATTCCAATTTTTGCCCGTGGACATTCCACTAAGGAACATGGGGAAAATTCTCACATATCAATGAGTGCAGTCCGGTTTAAGTTTTAAGCTCAATGATAGGGGACCTCCTTTTTTAGCCGCGTCCAAACGGCGTGCCTCAGTGCGATACCTCTTGGGAGAATGGGACATGGCATAATTCCTCACGAATGTTGCCAGCATTAGGAGGGGAAAACCACCGCTGAAAATTTTCTCTGATGTTCTCGTTAGGATTCGAAACCAGGCGTTCATCATCACAGGCGGACATTCCATGCTAACCTCTGCGCTACGGTGGCCTCTAGACATCGCAGATTTGTAAATGTGGGGGCTATATGAAGACATAGTCCGCTATAGCGGATCTTCGAACATATCTTGCCTATGGACAAAGAAGGACGTATTAAAAGACGGACGGACAGACAGTTCATCTCTACAGGGTCGGAAATTGATTTTTCGATGTGTTGCTAATGGAATGACAAAATGAATATACCTTCATTCTTCGGTGATTGGTATAAAACTATTGAAAAGGTTTGTATCCCCACAGATAAAGGATAAGTCCTGGTGGTGTTTTATGCAGACACCTGACGTGTTAGCTTAATCCTGCAGAGCATAATGAGTCTACCAACGTCCCATACATGACCAAAACCAGCATGAGTACCAATTCGAGCCCACGTTATTCGGGCGTGATCGCCCCCTTAGTTAGGAGCGGAGCACCATCTAAAACTCTTTCCGATCTATGGGTCACGGCACTCGGTTGATGACATGCAACACCAACATTTGCGATTTTAGGTCTAAACCACAACCACTACGTTGCTCGCAACTGGGGCCTAACCATAATGGGGCTGCAATCGAAGTTCCATGGGCTTCGGACTCCCGTGGTACCAGCTTAAGGACTCTATGCCGACCAAGTAGTCCAATTATTGCCAGTTGAACTCCGAACTGGTCATCTAGTGGACCGAGGTAGGCAACATCGCTAAGCAACCCCTCATTCAGAAACCATCACAAATCAGTTGGCATAACGCAAAATGACTCAGCACAAGACTGTGTTAATACAGGAATGACACTGAAACATTCACACAACAGGGTATACATTCTGCTATTCGCAAGGAATAGCAGCGAACCTTGTGGAAAACTTTGAAACCATCAGAACTTCTAACCTCACATCACACGATCAGTTCCGTACCCAGGAGAAGGAAAAATCCCAAAACAAGCGTAGATGGATCGCATTTATCTTCCACTTCAGACAGTGGTGAAGAGCGATTATATAATTTTCACCTAATGGTCCCCCGTGGGGACAGTTTAAGAACAGAGGTATAATAATTTTTTTCGTTTCGTTTGTAACACTTCGAAATATTCATTTCCGTGCCTATAAAGTCTGCAGATAGCATATACAGCGACTTTAATTTAACGATAATAGTATGCTTACTTGAAAGTCTGGCCCCTCTGGCTCGAAATCAGTACCAAAAATTTTCGCTTCAGAAAAAAATCTTTACACTTTTTTCTCACAATTCATTCAATTTTAGAATTGAAATTGATTTCAGAGCATCGCCATAACCTTACCAAATAATCCTGTGGAAAATTCAGAGATGTTGTTTATATAGTCTCTCTCTCTCTCTTTCCCTCCACTGTGCCTTCACAATGTTCCCAGAAATTGCTTTAGTTGAGACCACCTCAGACGTTTCGCAACACTTTCGCTTCCATTTGGCACTGGTAATTAATTTTATCATCAATAGCGCGAAAAATTGTAGAAAGGGGAAATGTGAGTGCCAAGCAGAAATCTTAAAATGAATGGAAAAAGTACGCTAAGCTTTAAAATGGCTCCACTGAAGTGGCCATAAAATGGAGGTTATTAAGTCATTAAGCATATAAAGCCATAATACCAACATTGGTGGCTTCCAAGTACTACTTCAACGCTAGCAGAGTAAACTCCTAGCAGTCATGAGTTCTTCCAAAGTCTATATATTGCTGTGTGTGTGTGTGTGTGTGTGTGTATGCGATACGTACACATCCAATGTGTATGAAATCAAAAAGTAATTGCAAGCAAACAACGCAAAAACTCCACGAGAGAAAAATTAGAAAAAAGTTTCAAGAGTTTAAGGAGAGTTGATTTGCTTAAGTGGCCTCCATTTCCAGGGATAATCAGCTGTTATGGCCCTACCATAAATGATGTGGCTGCCATCGGTAAATATGCTTACCATCCAATAGTTGGGGTGCAATTACTAGCGCGCCAGTTGAAAGGAAAATTATTTAATTGTTGCAAAACTTTTGGTCTGATCTAAATCCGGCCACATGGAAACTTAATTGCATTTATGGCAATTTTTTTCCTTAATTCGATTAACGCAATAGCTTTAGTAGAAAGTGGATAACAAAGCAATAGTCAAGTAAATGAGCGTAGAGAATTGACCCTCCGATATCAAATTTTTTCTGGGTGTGAGATTTTAAAGGAGTCGAACCCTACCTACACCTTCAGTATAATATTCTTCTATAACTTTTTGCTAAGGATTCCCAAAAACTAGCAAGTCTGATTTTTCGCAAAGATAACATAGACGGCAACTGCTGCATTTGCAATTTACATTTACTACCCGTTTTCACTGACATTTGGTAGAAGGACCTATGTGAGGCTTTCTGACATCCGTTTCCTACATGATTAAGATCAGCCTTATAGTTGAATATAGCTGACATATATACCGCTCTTCCGATTTTAGTCCTAGGACTCATGAAAGCAGCATTTATTACCCCATTTAGTTGAAATGTGACACAGTGAGTAGTGTTAGGCCCTACGATATCCGCATTCAATACGGCTCCCAGCAGTCTATACTTGGATATAGCTGCCATATAGAGCGATTTACCGTTTTAAGGTCTTAAGCACATAAAATGCTAATTTTTTAACCGATTTCGCTAAAATTTGGCTAAGTGTCCTATGTAGGGCTTTTCGATATCCAAGACCTATGAAAAAGAGTGATGTTTTTTCTATTATCTCTTGGCAACACTGATTTAAACAGCTCATTCACATTTCGAGCTTTGTTTCACTGTCAAACATCTTCAGTTTGGTCTATAATTTAACCATGAATCGTCTTACAAACGATCAACGCTCGCAAATTATTCAATTTTATTATCAAAATGCGTGCTCTGTTAAGAAAGTTCATCGCGCGCCTCTACCATTCCATCGACGAACCTCATTTTTGGCTCAATGGAACGTAAATAAGCAGAATTCTCGATTTCAGAGTGAAGATCAGTCAGAAGCATTGCAAGAGCTACCAATGCGTCCAGAAAACGTCACTGTTTGGTGCGGTTTATGGGCTGGTGGCATCATTGAACCGTACTTCTTCAAACATGATGCGAATCGTAACGTAACTGTGAATGGTAAGCGCAACAGTGAGATGCAATGGCTTGACTTGCATGACATGTGGTTTCATCAAAACGGTGTCACATGCCACACAGCACGCGTAACTATGGGCTTTTGGAGAGGCGAGTTTGGTGAACATTTTATTTCAAATTCGGAACCGGTCAATTGGGCTATGTTAAAGCTCATGTCTGTACAGACAAGTCCGCTTCAATTGACGCATGGGGAGACCACATTGAAGCATTTATTTCTGAGATACCGATCGAAATGTTGGAAAGAGTATGCCAAAATTGGACAAAGCGGTTGAACCATTTGAGGCACAGCTCAACATTTGCATTAAATATTTTTGAAACATTAAATTGTATGGTACTTTCGATTCAAATAAAGATCTCTTCCATTTTTCTGAATTTTATGTGTGTGTGTGTTATTTTGAAAACTTTCCTATAGCTCTTAAAAAATCACCCTTTAGTTGAGTTCGGTCTAAATTTTGTGATAGGTGCTATATTCACCCATATTCTGTTTGAACAACTTGAACAGTGAATGTATTGATTAAACCACTCCACATCCATGCCGAGTTTAGTCCAAATCGGACCATATTTATGTATAGCTGCGAGTTCATAAATGATGCCTTTTTTCTTCGGATTATGACGAAAGGTGGTTAACATATATATCCGACGTGGTGGGTGTCCAAAGAACGGCCAGGCCGAACTTAATGTCGTTTTACTGGTTTTAAACCGCCCTTGTTACACCCTAAAACACTACTGTGGTACAGGGTATTATAACTTGAATTTGTTTGTAACACCCAGAAGGAAGAGAGGTAGACCCATTGATAAGTATACCGATCGACTCAGAATCACTTTCTGATTCGATTTAGCTATGTCCGACTGTCTGTCCATGTTAATCTGTGTACAAACTTCAGGTCGCAGTTTTCATCCGATCATCTTCAAATTTGGTACAGGCGTGTTTTTCGGCCTAGAGACGAAGCCTTTTGAAATTGGAAAAAATCGGTTCAGATTTGGATATTGCTCCCGTATATATGTTCGTCCGATTTTCAGTACTAATGCAATAAAATGGCAATTTGTTAACCGATTCTCTTGAAATTTGGTAGGAAGGGTTATTTCTTGACTCTCGATATTACTGGAGAATTTCATAGAAATCGGTTCAGATTTGGACATAGCTCCCATATATGTGTTCGTCTGATTTGCAGTAATAATGCTATAAAATAGTCATTTGTTAACCGATTCTCTCGAAATTTGGAAAGAAGGATTTTCTTATGAATCTCGATATTACTGGTGAATTTCATGGAAGTCGGTTCAGATTTGGACATAGCTCCCATATATATATTCGTCAGATTTTAAGTAATAATGCAATAAAATGGCCATTTGTTAACCGATTCTCTCGCAATTTGGTAAGGAGGATTTTCTCTTAACTTTCGGCATTACTAATAAATTTCAAAAATATCGGTTCAGATTTAGATATAGCTCTCACATATATATATCGCCCGATTTTCACTGCTAGTGCAACTGCAAGCGCATTTATTGACCAATCTTACCAAAATTTTGTACAACGTTTTCCTAGACATCTGCCGCAATATCTATAAAGTTTGGTCGAAATCAGTGCAGATTTAGATATAGCTCCCATATATATGTTTGTCCGATTTTGAGCAATATTGCACTATATTGCTCATTTGTTAACCGATTCTGTCGAAATTTGGCAGCAAGGATTTTCTTATGACTTTCAACATTATTGCTGAATTTCATAGAAATCCGTTCAGATTTAGATATAGCTGCCATATATGTATATCGCCCGATTTTCACTTCTAGAGCGACTGCAAGCGCATTTATTGACCAATCTTCCCAAAATTTTATTCAACGCTTTCCTCGACAACTACCACAATATCTGAGAAGTTTTTTTCAAATCGGTTCTGTTTTAATTATATCTTTCATATATATGTTGGTCCGATTTTGAGAAATTTTGATATAAAGTGCTAATTTGTTAACCGACTCTCTCGAAATTTGGCAGGAAGTATATTCTAATGACTCTTGGCAATACTGGTGAATTTCACAGAAATCGGTCCAGATTTAGATACAGCTGCTATATATGTATATCGCCCGATTTTGACTCCAAGAGCCACTAAAAGCGCATTTATTTACCAATCTTTCCAAAACACTTTCCTCGACGACGACAATATCTGAGAAGTTTGCTCTAATTCGGTTCAGATTAGATATAGCTCCCATATATATGTTCGTCAGATTTTGGGTGGTTTGCAACAATGTTGTCATTTGTCAACCGTAGTTATTAAAGTTTGAACATATTTGCTCGATATTTGATACGGATTATTCAATAACCCATACGATATCATATGCCGAGGTCCATCAAAATTGGTTCGGAATTGGATATAGCTAACACATTGTACTTTGAGAGTAGAGAGTATTATATAGTTGGCACCGCCCGACTTTTGCCCTTCCTTACTGGGTTTTTCTTTAATCAGCCTTACAGATATCTCAGTCCTGTAGTGCCATTGCCACATTAGTCTCATTAATGAATCTTCTGATAACCTTTCTTAGACCAAGCAGTTTGGTTATAGAACATGCCAAGGCTTTCGTGATCCGCTGATCATCATATGAGTATCCTTCACAATTTCCACTTACAATTAAGATCTACAATAAACAACGCTATACAATGTGATCCAAAACTTCATATATATTTGGTCATATAGGGAAGGTTTTGTTAAAATGTTGTCTTAAGGGATCTAAAATTTCAGTGAAAATTTTGTCTTTTAGAGAACATTGCAGTGAAACTTTGTCTTCGCGAGAACATTTCATGGAAAACTCATCTTTAGTAAAATTTATTGAATATCTTACTGAAGGAAAATTGTTTTCAAAATGTTGTTCAAATGTTATCATAAGGGAAAATTCCATTAAAAAGTTTGTCCTTAGAGAAAATTCCCTTGTTTTTTCAGCCATATCATCATATAAATGTGCCTGTCTTCCCTTTCCAAATGACCATATTTTGCAAATCTATATTTAATGAAGTTTTTTTCCCACATTTGTCTTACATCTCTAATGGATATAGAATGACTAAGGCATGTTGAAAATAAAACAGTATTATTTTTGTACATAAATACTTGCTATTTCTAATTGAGGTTGCTCTGGTTAATTAATGTAATTAGGCTGGCCTTTTAGGCCCACCATCGACCTACGGGTCATTCATTGTTAACCTCGAAGGCATTGGGGCTAAATTATTGATTAACCTCTTTGATGGTCATTGAATCTAATCAATAGCTCATTTCATGGAACCTGTGCCTAAAATAAAACACCCATATTGCGTCTTTTTTGCCTCTGGCTTTGGCCAAAGGGAAGACAAACAAAAAAAAAAACAATGTTCAGACAAATGTTGAGCAAAAGCTTTATAATTTTTTTCTCCTCAGTAATTTTTTTTTTGTTCTTTGTTTGTCGAAAATCTCCTAATGTCCATAGTTATTAATTTTCTATTAGATTCAATTGGGGTTCTTTGTGGTTCACCAACATTGCCACCCACGCTACTGTTCTGGGTTTTTTTTTCATCTTCTCATTCACCATAATCCTTTGTTATACCGATAATGTCTAATTAATAGTTTCATTGTGGTTTTTGTTTGCTGTCTTGTCGCCATTTGCTGGGGTACTTCTTGGAGATGGTTTTTTTTTTTTGTATTCGTCTTCGTCCTCGTCCTCGTCTACATCAATGTTAAACAAAGCCAATGGCTGGCTGGCTGTCTCTTTAGTTAATTAGAAAATGTTGTCATGTTCCATTAATTATCAGAAGATTCAATTCATTTCTATGATTCCATTATTATTTCACCGGAAGTTTTGTCTATGATTTTTCTGCTTCAATATTTTTTCTGTGTAAATGGTAGAGGAGGAGGAGCAAGGTATGGTGTGTTATGGCACGGATCTTTCTGTTGAATGGAGGCTTAATAGAATCTTGCTTATTGGCAATTATAAATGGGCAAACTTTGCTCTGTTGTTGTTGTTTTTGTTTTCAACATCTAAGGAAAAATGGCACAAATAGTAATGGAACCTATAAAGAAAACAAGACAAAGCCTTCATTCAATGCTAGAAGGTACTTGGTTCAAATGCTATTCATATAAGATGATTAAAAACGATAAGTTACGATGATTAGAACACAAATGAAAGAAATATAATTTCCAAAGAAGATTTCAACGCAATTTAGTAAATAATTTTAGTTTTGCGCTTATTTTTATTTGTAATCCAACATAGAGCAAAATAGGTTTGTTTAAAATAAGGAAAAAAATGCAAAATTTTCCAATGAACATTCCACTAAGGAACAGGGGCAAACTTCTCACATATCAATGAGTGCAGTCCGATTCAAATTTAAGCTGAATGATAAGGGGCCACCTTTTTATAGCCGAGTCCGAACGGCGTGCCGCAGAGCGACACCTCTTTGGAGAGAAGTTTTATATGGCATAGTACCTCACAAATGTTGCCAGAATTAGGAGGGGAAAACCACCGCTGAAAATTTTTTCTGTTGGTCTCGCCAGGATTCGAACCCAGGCGTTAAGCGTCATAGGCGGACATGCTAACCTCTGCGCTACGGTGGCCTCCATAAAATAAGGAAACCGTTTATATTATTTTATTAATTTTTTTATGGATGAAGGGAGCAACCCTAGTATTTATGAAGGGCAGAATTAAGGGTCCAACAAAAATGGTTTTTGTATTTTGTGTTAAGTGAGACAACTGTCTTCATCGGATGCTATTAGAAGAATGTTTTAATACCCTCCACTATAGGATGGGGGTATACTAATTTCGTCATTCTGTTTGTAACTCCTCGAAATATTCCTCTGAGACCCCATTGTATATATATATATTCATGATCGTCATGTCATTTTAAGTCGATCTAGCCATGTCCGTCCGTCTGTCCGTCCGCCCGTCTGTCTGTCAAAAGCACGCTCACTTTCGAAGAAGTAAAGCTAGCCGCTTGAAATTTTGCACGAATACTTTTTATTAGTGTAGGTCGGTTGGAATTGTAAATGGGCCATGTCGGTCCATGTTTTGATATAGCTGCCCTATGATCCGATTTGGCTGAAATTCTGCATGAGGTGTTTTGTTACGATATCCAAAAATTGTGTTAAGTGTGGTTCAAATCGATCCAAAACCTGATATAGCTGTCATATAAACCAATCTGGGGTCTTGACTTCTTCAGCCTCTATCGGGCGCAATTCTTCAGTTTTGTTATAACTTCCAGCAACTATGCCAAGTATGGTTCAAATCGGTCTGTTATAGCTGCCATATAAACCGATCAATTCTTATCTGATTTGGCTGAAATTTTGCAAGAAGTGGTTTGCTATGACTTCCAACAACTGTGCCACATATGGTTTTAATTGGTCCATAACCTGATATAGCTGTCATTTAAGCCGATGTGGGTTCTTGACTTCTCGAGCATCTAGAGGTCGCAATTATTATTCGATTTGGCTGAAATTTTGTACAACGACTTCTCTCATGAACTTCAACATACGTGTTGATTATGGTCTGAATCGGTCTATAGCCTGATACAGCTCCCATATATACCGATATCCTTATTTTACATCTTGAGCCCCTTAAGGGCGCAATTTTTATACGAATTGGCTGATATTTTACGCAACGACTTCTACTATTGTCTCCAACATTCAATTCAATTATGGTCCGAATCGGACGATAACTTGGTATTATAGCTTCAACATCATAGTAATTCTCTCCTTTTATCAAATGTTTGCCTAAAAAGAGATACCGGGAAAAGAACTCGACAAATGCGATCCATGGTCGAGGGTATATAAGATTCGGCCCGGCCGAACTTAGCACGTTTTTACTTGTTTATTGTTAACAAAGTTTCTAACTAAGCCTACGATGTCTTTGACAAAACTTTAACTGATATACACTCAAAACAAAATACATGTTATACAAACGTGGCGTAGGGCGTGGTGTGGAAAACAATTAAGGATTTTGTAAGTAGCACGGAAATCCTAACTTAGACTTTCTTTTTCGCCCATAGTGGCATGGGGCGCACGCTCTTTTCAATCTAACCTTACCTCACCTATATAAGCTAGAGTGAGAGTACTCAATAAAGAGCATATGATAAAACGTATTACAAGTACTAATTCGCCCGGGCCGAACTTTGGATACCCACCACCAAGGATTTAATAATCATCCAATTTTAATATAAATCTACTACTATATCCATAGTTATATTTAAATAGGGGCTGGTCTCGATCATATTTTATTCAGGTCCCGAGAATGCATACACAAGTAACAGTTTCAGCGAAATCCTGTTCCTCCCTCCTGCCCATATTCGCAATCTACTCATGAATACCTTTCAATTGAGTCCCATATTTTCATGATCGTCTAATAAACCTCTGCTATAGGGTCTGGGGTTGGGGCGGCCCCCCAGTTACTTGATATGAAATTCGTACTCTACTCAATTTTTGATATGAAATTCGTACTCTACTCCTGAATGCCTTTCATTTCAGTCCCATATAGTTTAGATTGGCGTAAGGGGAAGGGTCCGCCCCCCTTCCGATATCAAACAATGTTATAGCCTATGTTTCCTTCCAGACCAACCTACACAATCTGTGAAAATTTCAAGGTTCAGCCGTTTTTGAGTCTATACGGAACGAACAAACAAACCGACAAACAAACAAACAATCACAATTTGAAATGAAAGGCATTCAGGAGTAGAATACGAATTTAATATCAAATATTGGGTTCAAGTAGCTGAGGGGCCGCCCCAACCCCAAACCCTATAGCAGAGGTTTATTAGACGATCATGAAAATATGGGACTCAAATGAAAGGTATTCGTGAGTAGATTGCGTATATGGGCAGGAGGGAGGAACAGGATTTATAATTTTTTGATATCGGACGGGGGGCCCTCCCACGTTATACCAAAAACACCACCCAAAATCAAAAGTGGATCGATAATGAATGCGCATAAGGTATTAATTGGGTCCAAGTACCCAGGAAGTCGCCCCAACCCCAAAACTCTTCCAAGCAGACAAATTGAACGTTAATATCAATATGGGGCTCAAAAGAAAGGTATTCGGGAGTAGATTACGAATCAGGCATAGAAAATCAGATTGAAGTATAGAAGGTCACACCTACTCCCCAAAAAGGCCCCCAATGAGCATAGGAACCAATCACGACTGAAAGGTATTAGAGAGTAGAATGCGCATATGGTATTAATTGGGTCCAAGTACCCAGGAAGTCGCCCCAACCCCAAAACTCTTCCAAGCAGACAAATTGTACGTTAATATCAATATGGGGCTCAAAAGAAAGGTATTCGGGAGTAGATTACGAATCAGGCATACAAAATCAGATTGAAGTATAGAAGGTCACACCTACTCCCAAAAAGGCCCCCAATGGGCATAGGAACCAATCACGACTGTATTGGACTCGGTCTTATTCCGTAGAATCAAAAACGGGTGCACTGATTTTCTGAACATTTTCACAGCTTATGTAGGTTTATGTGGAAGAAAACATGGGACATATAATTTTTGGATATCGGATTAAGGCGGACCTGCCCCCTTACCCTAAAAACACCACCCAGAATCAAAAGTTGGCCGATAGGCACAATATGGGTATCAAATGAAAAGTACTAGAGATTAGAAAACGAATATCGTGTTAAAATTTTGAGTGTAAGTACCCAGCGGGCCAATCTAACCCCAAAACTCCTCTAAAGATATATTCGACGTTCATATCAATATGGGACTCAAATAAAAAGTATTTGGCAGTAGATTACATATATGGCATAAGTCATCCAAGTAATGGAAGGTCGCCCCACTCCAAATACCCCCAAATGGGCATATTAGCAGACCATGACTATATGGCACTCAAATGAAAGATATTTGGTAGTGGATTACGAATATGACATTTAAATTTGGTCTAGGTGGCGTTTTATTTCCTAAAACCTTCCTCAAATATGTTAGTTGAAACAAGTAAGAGCGTGCTAAGTTCGGCCGGGCCGAATCTTATATACCCTCCACCATGGTGGTATCTGTCAAGTTCTATAATGAATAAGGACGGAGGAGCAGCTATATCAAGTTATAGTCCGATTCAGGGCTCAAGAAGCGAAATCGGGAGATCGGTTTATATGGGAGCTGTATCAAGCTATAGATCGATTCTGACCATATTGCAAACGTATATTGAAGGCCGTGGGAGGAGCCGTTGTTCAAAATTTGTGCCAAATCTGATGAGAATTGCGCTCTCTAGAGGCTCAAGAGGTAAAGACCCAAGATGGGTTTATATGGCAGCTATATCAGGTTATGGACCGATATGAACCATACTTCAACAACCCAGTTGTTGGAAGTGATATCAAAACACTATGTGCGAAATTTCAGTCAATTCGGACGAGAATTGCGCCCTCTAGAGGCTCAAGAAGTCAAAATTCATTTTATTTTATTTTGTTTTGTTTTGTTCTATTTTATTTATTTTTATTTTATTTTTTTTATTTTATTTTATTTTATTTCATTTTATTTTATTTTATTTTATTTTATTTTATTTTATTTTATTTTATTTTATTTTATTTTATTTTATTTTATTTTATTTTATTTTATTTTATTTTATTTTATTTTATTTTATTTTATTTTATTTTATTTTATTTTATTTTATTTTATTTTATTTTATTTTATTTTATTTTATTTTATTTTATTTTATTTTATTTTATTTTATTTTATTTTATTTTATTTTATTTTATTTTATTTCATTTCATTTCATTTCATTTCATTTCATTTCATTTCATTTCATTTCATTTCATTTCTTTTCATTTTATTTTATTTTATTTTATTTTATTTTATTTTATTTTATTTTGTTTTATTTTATTTTATTTTATTTTATTTTATTTTATTTTATTTTATTTTATTTTATTTTATTTCATTTTATTTCTTTTCTTTTAACTTTATTTCAAATCATATTATTTTATTTTATTTTGTTTGCTTTTATACTATTTTTTGATTAACATTAAGGCTTTATCTCTTAAGCAAAATTATGCAGTTTATTCGCCAACCTCTACGAACTTCACATCCGTTGTCCCACTGTGGAATGGAAAGTTAAACAAACTGCAAATTATTTTCTATTGTATACATATGATAAAAATCACTTTTTCGAAGTATACGACATATGAAACTTTCAACATTACAATTCGCCACAATGACTTCATAAACGTAAATGAATTTCAAAACATTTCAACTTTTTCCTAGCCCTACACCATGGATACATAGGCCACACTTTTCTTTTTTTGTTTTTTTTAGGAGCAGAAGGGGGATCAATTGAAAAGTTTTCTCAAAACTTCAAAAAATCCATAAAAATAAATAACCTAATTTAATGCGTACATAATAAAGCGTTATTGTTAGGCAATATATTTGCTACCTTCACTCGGTCTTTCTATGCCTTCCATTTTTTGTTGTGCATGTCCTTTGTTTCCCCATGTATCTGTGGCTTACCAACTAATAATAAATTTAATCCCCTTGTTAACCTTATAGACCATATCAAACCAAAAGAAGAAAAAATAAAAAAACCAAATATTTTTTAAGCCCTTTTATATACACAAAAAAAAAACATATCGAACAAGGAAAGCCCATAGATATGGGGGTCTAAAAAAAAGAGCCATAAATGATTTATGACAGAGTACTTTATCAAATACACTTCATCGAGGCTTCTTGTTTGGATGAGGCCACCAAATTTTCATTTTTTTTTTTTTGGTTTCTTGTTTGGGTGATGGTTATGCGAAACAGCAGTGATCATTGAAAGCCATCAAGAGAGAAAAAAAAGGTTTGGCATTAACTGTCATTTCATATAACAAATACGTTGACATTATTCTTATTTTTCATTGGCTTTATTGGGTGCATGTGTATAAGTGTGTGTTTGGGCATGCGTGGGTGTGCTAACCAATGCCCAAAATCTCCATCGAAAAGTCCTTCATACGTTTTATGAGCAAACATTCGTAGTCCTTTTTTTTAGTAGTTTCATTATTTTCACCCAAATCTGTGTGTTGGTGGCTAGATGGAAAGCATGAGTTTTTTTTATGTGAAGTCTGAGATGAGAAAAACGCATTCTAGGAAAAAGATGTACGTGTGACCATAAAACAATATTTCTTACAATCGAAGGATGCCAAGGGGAAGCATAGCCAACTTAAAGCAGTTTTAAATCAAATATAAACAATGAAAATATTTTTTAGAATACTTATTTCTATTCACTTTAAGATTTTTAAGCTTACAATTCGAATGTCTTTAATACATTTCTTTGTTTCCTTTAAAGATAAACTCGGAGGATTTTTGTCCCTAAAGTGTCAATGATGTCTTATTGTGTTTTTTTCTTCACAATGTCCTTCAAGTATAATTTTAGAGTGGGACAATTGTCAATGACTTTTGTATTGGTCCTCCTATGGCGCAAAGGAATAAACTGTCAAAAATGATCATGAAATAGTCTTTGAATATTTTTCTAAAGTTCCTATGCATTTCTCTAGAGATAAAATTTCTGCGGCGTTAAAAAAAAAAAACAAAACTATTGGTAAAATTTTCTCAAAAAAAAAAATTCTCTAAAAGAAATTTTCTTCCTCTCTGCCAAAGACAAAATTTCAACAAAATTTTCTCTAAATAAAAAATTTCCATGAAATTTTCGCTAAAGAAAAAAATTCAAATGAAATTTTCATAAAAAAAAATCCATTGGATTTTCTCTAATGACAAAATTTCCATTATTAAATAAAATAAAGGTTGTACTGGAGTCCGTAACACTTCAGGTTGTACTGGAGTCCGTAACACTTCAGGTTGTACTGGAGTCCGTAACACTGGGTTATTACTGATGTTATAATCACTGTGGACTTTAACTCAAACATACTTATAGATTCAACTCTGACTGATGCTATGTTCACACTTGGCCTATTCGTCACCAATAATACAAACCCCACACATTTCACGTCAACCGTCAATACACTCTTAGATTTGTTCTTTGTCAATAATTCTTTGAAGATATCATTGTATGATCAGGTTTCTGTTTCTGTTTCATGTTTCTCTAAGCATGATCTGATTTATCTCTCCTAAGATTTTGATTTGCGGGAGGAAGAGGAGGACATATCATACCGTGACTACGGTAATTTGAATTATGAACATTTAGTTAGTATGGTCTACCAGGTGAACTGGGATGACATATTTACACTTTTAATTGTCGATCAGCAGACGGCTTTCATGACGGATAACATTTTACTTCTCTATGATGCAACAGTTCAAATACGGATTAAAACTGCTTCGGCCAAAACAAAGTCATGGTTCATATAGGAGATGGTTGACTTACAGTAGATGGAAGCGTTTCAAGTCTCTAGAGCTGAAAGAAGAATTCCGTGAAGCTAGGAGCGAAGTTAACAGTTTTATTAATGCGGCTAAAATGAAGTATTATTCTTCAAGATATGATTGCGGAGTGGGCTCGAAGAGTAAGTGAAAGGTGATACATGACATCGGAGTGGGTAAACCCAAGTCAAACACTCGATACCATGGGGATCTAGATGGACCTTCGTAAGCATACCCGATATATAGGGTGATTTTTTTGAGGTTAGGATTTTCATGCATTAGTATTTGACAGATCACGTGGGATTTCAGACATGGTGTCAAAGAGAAAGATGCTCAGTATGCTTTGACATTTCATCATGAATAGACTTACTAACGAGCAACGCTTGCAAATCATTGAATTTTATTACCAAAATCAGTGTTCGGTTCGAAATGTGTTCAAATTTTGACAAATTTTGTTCAGCGATGAGGCTCATTTCTGGTTGAATGGCTACGTAAATAAGCAAAATTGCCGCATTTGGAGTGAAGAGCAACCAGAAGCCGTTCAAGAACTGCCCATGCATCCCGGAAAATGCACTGTTTGGTGTGGTTTGTACGCTGGTGGAATCATTGGACCGTATTTTTTCAAAGATGCTGTTGGACGCAACGTTACGGTGAATGAACACATTTCAAACCGAACACTGATTTTGGTAATAAAATTCAATGATTTGCAAGCGTTGCTCGTTAGTAAGTCTATTCATGATGAAATGTCAAAGCATACTGAGCATCTTTCTCTTTGACACCATGTCTGAAATCCCACGTGATCTGTCAAATACTAATGCATGAAAATCCTAACCTCAAAAAAATCACCCTTTACAAACGGACACGCAATTTTACGGTGATAATGATGGGCCGGCTTTCGTTTTTGATGCCCGTAGTCCTTTTGAGTTTAGATGTGTTAGCCATGAGGAAGTTTATGAAAGTTTTGTCCGTGTTAAGTCAAATCCAATTGACTTGAACGGAGTTGATCCGAGATTTGTACGAATGTTACTTCCATATCTCCTACCGTACTTTACGTACCTGTTTAAATCAATTTTGAGCTCCACTATGTACCCTATTACCTAGAAGCATGCAAAGAATATCCCCATTTCCAAATCCAACGTTGATTATCGGCCGATATCAATTTTATGCTATCTCTCTAAGGTTTTCGAGAAAATTCTTCGTGGACAGATGTCGGTATATCTTCACCAAGAGTCCCTGTTGTCAGAAAGACAGTGCATTACTGCATTGGTTGAAGTGGCTGAATCGATCAGAAATGACATTGATGAGAACAAAATTGGTATTCTGGTTCTTTTAGATCACTCCAAAACTTTCGACACGGTTGGTCACCTGAATTTTTTTAACTTCACATCAAGAGCAACGAAGGCGATTATGTTGTTGCTGAGCGATAGACGGCAGTCTTATGCGTAGGGAATATATTATCTAAACCCTTGTTCTTACCTAAGGGGGTTCCCCAAGGCTCAGATGTTGGGAGGCTTAAAATAACCCACTGCTGCAAATTTCAGCGATATCGGGTAATAAATATAGCTTTTATGGCCTTTATGGGGAGATCGGTCTATATGGTAGCTATATCTAAATATAGTCCGATCTAAAACATATTCGAGTCAGTTGTCGGCCTTAAACTACTCACTGTTTCAAATTTCAGCAAATTCGGATGAAGAATAAAGTTTTTATGGGCATTAGACCCTTTAACGGAAAATCGGTCTATATAGCGGCTATATCCAAATATGGTCCGATTTGGCCCGTTCAACCAGCGTGCATCAAAAAGACGTATCTGTGCCAAATGTCTGCTTAATATCTCAATTTGTGAAGGCTGTGGAGTGATTACAACAGACGGACGGACAGACGGAAAGACACACGGACGTTAAATCGTCTTAGAATTTTACGACGATCCGAAATATATATACTGTGTAGGGTCGGAAATTGATATTTCGATGTGTTGCAAACGGAATGACTAAATAAATATACCCCCTATCCTACGGTGGTGGGTATGAAAACGCTTACAAAAATTTCTATTTCTACAAAATTCAAATTCAGTTTTTTCTTTGTAAAAACACGCTTTTGCTGCTTATTTTACAATTTTAATATCTCAATGAAATTTTGCCGTAGCTGTGCGATTCGTCACAACATTGGCCATATATGAGCATAAATACCTTTTTCCTATATGGAGCTGATAAAAGCCATTGAATTGGCTTTTTTCAGTTCACGGATACTTCCCTTAGGAGAAATTCCTCAGCGCAAAAATCCCACAAAAAAACCCCACCAAGAACAAGTGCCCGCCCTCAATGTAAATAGTCAAAAATCTATCAAACTATGTCTATTGATTTAGATCGAGTGACGTGCCACTCAGTAGAATATCCCAAAAGGATATGACTGACAATGAAGTAGAAAAAGAAGCGACCTCCACAAATAGCAGTGACAAATATGAGCTCATAAAATTATGATATTTATGACAATGACATTATGGTCTTTGCTGTTATACCAATACCACAGTAGCAGCAGCAGCAACAACAACAACAAATCAATATGATGATAATAACAACAACAACCAAACCATCATGATGAGGATTATTAATTTTATAAAAAAAAAGAAAAGAGAAGAGAAGATTCGTGCCCCTCCAATGCCAAGGATAACAACAAAAGAAGTCCAAAGTACTGCAAATGGGATGGTTGCCAAATATTTTTATAGATTTTTTATGATCCGACAACTATACAAAAATATTATTGTTCCTGTTGTATTTTGTTGTTGCTCTTGCGTGTTTTTTTGTGCATTCTCCCTTTTTGGTGGGGTGGATTATTTCGTCTTATTTATTTTTTTATGATTAAACCTTACCCATAAAAACTTATGTTCGCCTCTTTTGACATCATCTTTGTTTTGTTTGATGTCCTTTTGAGGCATGGCAAATTTACGAGTTACTAATATTTTGATGAATATGTGCCCCCTCAGATGAGGGAGGATGGAGAAGGGGGGAGGTAATGTGCACAAGGCCAATGTTGGTTGACATAGGCCTACATATTATATGCATAAAATATTCTGAACTTTATGATTGTCATAACTTGAAAGAAGGATCAAACACACACACACACACACTCTCACACCCAGCAACGATTGAGTGTAAGACATCTACTCAAATTGATATCCATGTCATAACAAATTACACTAAAACCAAGTCATACAGGGTTGTCTGGAAAAAAATTATGATAATTTGACAAAAGAATCCGGTTGGCAAAAAAACATTTTACTTTTAATTGACTTCAGCAACAGGAAGATATATAGGAAAATTAGTCAAAATCAAGAATTAGAAATTTAAAAAAAAAATTAATTAAAATTTAAAACAAATAAATTTAAAATAAAAATAATTTTAAATATAAAAAAATAAAGTAAGAGCGTGCTAAGTACCCTCCACCATGGATCGCATTTGTCGAGTTCTTTGCGCGGCATCTCTTTTTAGGCAAGCAATACTATATGCAAACAATTGAATGCTGAACATTGTAGAAGTCATTGCGTTTTATTTTAGTCCATTCGGATAAGAATTGTGCCTTGTAAGGGCTCAAGAAGCAAAATCGGGAGATCGGTTTATGTGGGAGCTGTATCAAGATATAGATCGATTCAGGCCATATTGGACAAGTATGTTTAAGGTCATGGAAGAAGCCATTGTACAAAATTTCAGCCAAATCGGATAAGAATTGCGCCCTCTAGAGGATCAAGAAGTCAAGATACCAGATCCGTTTATATGGCAGCTCTATCGGGTTATGTACCGATTTGCACCATACTTAACAGAGTTGTTAGAAGTCATAACAAAACACCTCATTCAAAATTTCAGCCAACTCGGATGAGAATTGCGCCCTCTAGCGGCTCAAGAAATCTACATCATGTAAAAGACCGATTTACACCATACTTAGCACAATTGTTGGAAGTCAACAAATCATTTCGTGCAAAATTTCAGCCAAATCGGATGAGAATTGCGCCCTCTAGAGGCTCAAGAAGTCAATTCTCATCCCCATCCTATGGTGGAGAATATAAAAATTTTAAAAAAATTGTTTGAGCTTTATTGCCTCTTACAGCCATTTTGGGACAACAACAGGATAATCCAGTCAAATTTTACCAATTCAATCCAATTTGCTCAAGAAGTAATTCAAAATTGTGGTGTTGCTAATGGCACCTGCTAGCTTTGAGTGTGTATGTTGGAGGGCATAAGTGTACTTAAAGCGCCAGGATTCATGTGCTCAAGAAATCAAATCAAGAAATCGGTTTATATGGTGTTATATTCATGTGGGCGGCATTTGGTATTCTTTTTGGAGTATATGAACTTTACATGCGAATCGTATAGAAATTAAGGCTTCTAAGGGCTCTTGTCAAGTCAAGTCAAAGGATCTGAATCGATAAGGCTCATTTACACTCTTCAACGACCTACATTAATAAAAACTATTTGGCAGAATTTCAAGCGAATAAAAGACAGGCGGACATACATCGTCAGATCAATGTTATGGGCTCGCATGTTGATATTTCCAGTCATCCCTCAAACGTGGTGACAGTCCCTGAGCGTTCTAATCATGCTTCCAAATACACGTCGCGGCCACGAAGTACTCCAGGCACTTTTCGACTAAATAACGTCTTCGGACAGAATACTTACAGCTGCTGAAATTTTCACAGATGGTGCATAATGACCCCGTGGTGAAAATAGGGTACTACATTTTTTGATATCTGAAGGGGGGACGGACCCTCCCCCTAACCCTAATTTTCAGAAACGCCAGATCTCGGAGATGGGTGGTGTGATTTAAGCGAAATTTTGTGTGCTCTCTTATAGTACCCTAAAAATAAAAATTTGGTATTCAAATTTCGGATGGGGTACCTAGGGGGGCCGCCCCACCCTAAAACCTACCAAACATATATTTCGACCAATCACGACAATATGGGACTAAAATAAAAGGTATTTAGGATAAGTAAAACGTATCTGATATCCAATTTTCGGACCAAGTGTTAGGGGGACCACTCCAAGCCACCTAAACACCCCTAAATCGGACATATTTACCGACCATGGCAATATGGGACTCAAATGAAAGGTATTTGCGAGTAGAATACGAATCTGATATCCAAATGTGGGACCACGTTTCTGGGTGGACAACCCCTTCCCCAAAACACCCCCCAAACAGGACTTATTTACTGACCAAGGGAATATGGGGCTTACATTAAAGGTATTTGAGTGAAGAATTCGAATCTTATATCCAAATAGGGCCCAAGTGTTTGGGGGGCCACCTCTCACCAAAAACATCCTCCAAAGGGGACAAATTTAGGACCATATCAATATGGGGCTCAAATGAAAGATCTCTGGGATTAAAGCACGAATTTGACATCAATATTCGAGAAAAGTGTCTATGGGGCCACCCCACAACACCACCCAAATAGTAAGTATTCGCTGACTATTGCAATATGAGGCTCAAATAAGAGGGTTTTTAGAAGGGAACACGATATATATTTTCAAAGTCAACTCACTGAGTGTCCGCCCATCCCCCAAAACACCCCCCAAACCGGTCATGTTTGCCGACTATGGAAATATGGGGCTCAAATTAAAGGTATTTGGGAGTAGACCACGGATCTGATATCAACATTAGGGACCAACTGTCTAGGGGACGTCCCACAACCATAACAACCCCCCAGTAGAATGTATTTGCTCACCAATACAATTTGGGTCTTCAAGACAGTGGAGCTCGATTTTCATAGTTTTTAGGGCCAATACCCCAAAGAGGACATATTTGCTGACTTTTGCAATAAGGAGTTTAAATGAGATTAGAAAACGAATTTGATATCCAAGTTTGAGGCCAATGGCAATATGGGGTTCAAATAAATGATATATAGATACATGAGAATAGAGCACGTTGCTGATATGTTTTCCGGGCTTAGTTTTTGGGGCACCACCCCAATCCCCAAAATACCCCTAAATCGGGCATATTTACCGACCATGTCAATGTGGAGCTTAAATGAAAGGTATTTGGGGGTAGAGCAAGAATTGATACCCACTTTCGGAACCAATTTTCTGTGGGTCTACCCCTTTACCAAAATACCCCACGAACAGCAATTTTTTAGTGACCATCGCAATATGGGGCTCAAATAAAGGTATATGGGAGTAGAATACGAATTTGATATCCAAATTTAAATTTTATCCATGTTTTTAGGGCATCACCCCTTTCAAGTAAAAGGTATTTTTGTAAAAAACAAATCTGTTATCCAAGGATGGTAGCAAGTGTTTTGAGGGCCCTTCATCCCATGGCGCTGACCATTTGGGAATCACTGTGGTTTCGAACAAATTGCTTTATCGGCAACTAACCCCTGCTTCATGCAGCAGCACATTTTGCATATTTTCCTATTGAAATTATAAAAATGTTAAGTAGTCATGCATTTTCTCTACAAAATTCTCCCAAATTTATAAGCTTTTGGTTGCCAAGTTGTTGTTCAGAACATTTAAATCCTATTTTAAGTGTTTCTTTTTTATGGTTCTTTCACAAAAAAATTTAATGGAAACTTTTTTCCCCCCAAAGCTTTGACTTGAAAATTCCATTAAAATTTTTTTTGTTGATTATTTGCTGCTGTAATTGCCTGAAATTTGCCATTTTGTTTCTTTGGCACTCACACATGCAAATGTGTTTTTGTGTGTTTTGTGTATGCGATCGTAAGCTTATCTCCTGCTGCCTTATGGCTTTTAATGTCCTCATTTTACCCGTTGTTTTTTTTTTATTTTTATTTATTTTTAACTCTTACAAAGCAATAACATTTCTAAAGTGTAAAAGATTCACACGTTTCACAAACACTGGCAAATGTTAACAACAAAAAACTGCCGTTTCAATCGGAAAATCGGGATGAAAATCATTTATATCTGCTCGCATGTATCATTAACATCATAATGCCATTCTTCATGGACTGTGGGGCAGGGATGGATGGTGGTGCTGTGTTTTCCCTCAAGTAGAGATAAAAAAGGATTTTTAATGTGAGAGCAATTTAACGGGTTTGTTTTTTTTAAATGGCTTCGTTTTTATCGCTCCCATGTTTATGCCACCGCCATCAGGATGACAAGGACTCTGTGGGCTCAATCTTATCGGGCCAGACAAAAGCCGAAAAGTGTCGTGCTGGTGGAGGGTTTCGGCTTGCCAAACAGCTCGCCTGCCTGAAGTTAAGCTCCTTTTTGCCACATGCAGCAAAGCTAAGTAAATATGTGTTTATGGTCTGTTTTCTTAGGACCACCAAGATGCAGAGGGCGCAAGAAGTTTCTACGAAAACGACCAAATAGAAATAAGTTATTTTGATTAGAAGCCTTTGGCTTGAAACAAAGACAAAAAGGCACGAAGCAAAGCACATATGGGTAGCTAAATAAATGAGTGAATCTTAAAGGAAAATCGCACATTAACCAGCGGCTGTCAAGCGAAAAACAGTACAAAAAAACAGTCGCACTACATCCCAAATAATCTTCTATATAAAAAGATATTCCTAACGATATCCAAAGGGGACCCAGCATTTCATCAAAAAACCCAACAACAAAGTAAAATAAAAAACGTCATCAGCAACATTACTAATCTTAAATGTTACAAAGTGATAAGGCAACATTTTTCTCATTTTAGTTAGATTTTTTTTTTTGTTTTGTTTTGTGCCTCCTTTGCTCACTCAGCTGGGCAGGAGATGTAGAAGGCAAAGCGTTAAACAAACGCCATTCACTTCAAAAAGCAGGAAAATTAGGATGTTTGTTGTTCTAAGCGCAGAGAAACAAAACGCCGGCAACAACAACAACAACAACTAGAGATAACATCTTTGACAAACATGAGAAACATCAAAAAACAGTCATTTCTCGCACTGATGAAAATGAAATACAAACAAACAGAAAAACGCTCCACACCATACAACTGTCTGTCCGTCTTAGACAAGAGCAAAAAATAAAGCAGCAACAACATTTGCACTTGGCCCACAGACAAACGAAGGATGTGCTGGTGGTTGGTGCAAATGCGGTAATCGTACTCCACCCTCAAGTCGCAAGGCTTTGAAAAGCCCTACACACACACACAAACACACACACAGGAAGTCCTTGGAAAATCTTCATTTTATTCTGTTGTAATCTACAAAGTAACAATCTTTATGGTATGAAAGCAGAAAGTAAGAAGAAAAAAAAACTATTTTTTCCCTTGCAAGCTTCACAAAAAAAATCTTGTTTGCAAAAAAATAAAAAAAAAAAAAAAATTGCTCTCAAACACACAAGGACTCTGCTTTCACACACACACAGCTTTTGACAATCTGTAATGTTTGCAAGCAAACAAACTTTGTGCCATACAAAAAAAGTGAACCATAAAATTTTACATGACTCAAAAACAAACTCTTGACAACCAACTTCAATGTTTATTTGCTGAAAGTGTAGCCAATAACACGCATTACTTTGGAATGGCTCAACCAAAACGATGTTCAACTATACAATCATGCTGTGGATATTTTTGAATGTTATCTTGTATATGTTGCTTGGGCAATATGAATATGGTTTGTTGGATCTTTGAAGTGATTTCGATACCCTACACCACTACTGTGGTGCAGTGTTATCGATTTATACCAGTCTCTACAGTTGTTCCATATGGAAACCCTTTTATTATACAACGCGGTATTAATAATTTTTTTTTTAACCACCACCATAGGATGGGGGTATACTAATCTAGTCATTCCGTTTGTAACATCAAGAAATATTCGTCTAAGACCCCATAAAGTATATATATTCTTGATCGTCTCGACGTTCTGAGTCGATCTAGCCATTTCCGTCCGTCCGTCGAAATCACGATAATCACTTGAAATTTTGCACAGATGCTTAATATTGATGTAGGTTATTAAGGATTGAAAATGGGCTATATCGGTTCAAATTGGGATAGAGCTCCCATATAAACCGATCTCCCGATTTGATTTCTTGAGCCCCTGGAAGCCGCAATTTTTGTCCGATTTGAAGTGTTCTGTTATGACTTGCAACAACTGTGCCAAGTATGGTTTTAATCGGTCTATAATCATAATAATGTAGTTTCCAAATAAACCGATACCCCGATTTGACTTCTTGAAACCCTGGAAGCTGCAATTTTGTCCGATTTGGATGAAATTTCCCAAAATAGTGTTGTGAGACTTCCAACAACTGTGCCAAGTACGGTCCGAATAGGTCTATAACCTGATATAGCTCCCATATAAACCGATCTCCCGATTTGACTTCTTGAACCCTTGCACTTTTTGTCCGATTTGGCTGCAATTTTGTATGCGGTATTCTGTTACGACTGCAAGCAACTGTGCGAAATAGTAAAGCATATAAGCCGACCAATCGATTAGCCGTCTACGGCCACTACGCTTGAATCTAGTCATTCCGATGGCAACACCTCGAAATATTTCCCAAGACCCCATCAAGTATATATATATATACTTGATCGTCTCGACGTTCTGAGTCGATTTAGACGTGTCCATCCATCCGTCTGTCGAAATCACGATAGCGGTCGAACGCGTGGAGCTAGCCGCTTGAATTTTGCACAGATACTTAATATGGGAATTGCAAATGAGCCATATCGGATTTGGATATATCTTCCATATAGACCGATCTCGCGATTTGATATTTTGAGCCCTTGGAAGCCGCAATTTTTGTCTGACTTACCTGAAATTGTGCATGTAGTGTTTTGTTGTGACAATTACGGTCCAAATCGGTAGATATGGGTTTCTACCGGGTAAATACCCAATAAATACTTTTTTTGGGTATTAATAATTTTGTAGATATCTTGAGGCCACCGTAACGCAAACGCTAGCATGTCTGCCTATGACGCTGAACGCCTGCGTTCGAATCCTGGCGAGACCGGCAGAAAAAAAATTTTCAGCGGTGGTTTCCCCCCCTGATGCTGGCAACATTTGTAAGGTACTATGCCATGTAAAACTTCTCTCCAAAGAGGTGTCGCACTGCGGCACGCTATTCGGACTCGGCTATAAAAGGGAGGCCCCTTATCATTGAGCTTAAACTTCAATCGGACTGCACTCATTGATATGTGAGAAATTTGCTCCTTCCTTCCTTAGCGGACCGTTTATGGGCAAAATTTGCATTTGCAGATATCTTGAGTATAAAAACATTTTCCAAAAAAATTTTTAATGATTCCGTTTTCTTTGTATATATACCTGATCATCTAATCTCACAAAATCGGATTTTAGTTAAATATATATATGCTATATAGACCGATCTCCAGACTTAAAGTCGTGAGGCAATAAATTGGTCATTTTTTATCCGATTTCGATGACATTTTTTGGGAAGTGCTGTTCAGATAGGTCTATATTTGGATATAGCTGCCCTTTAAAGCTACCGCCCGATCTCCCGATATAAGGTGTTGAGGCCATAAAAGATCCATTTGGCACAGTGCGTTCTGTCACACATTCCTGTCAAGTGTGGTCCAGATCGGACCATATTTGGAAATAGCTGCCATATATACCGATCTCCCAATGTAGCGTAATGAGCCTATTAAAGTAGCCTTTTTCATCCTGTTTCGATGAAATTTGGCACAGTTCTGGTACCCCTCTAAACATTTTTGATTGGATATAGCTGCCATATAGACCAATCTCCCTATATAGAGCATTGAGCCCATAAAAAGAGACATTTTTCATCCGATTTTGATGAAATGTGAAACAGTGAGTTTTGATAGACCTCTTAACCTTTGTGTCCAACATCGTCCAGATCGGACAATATTTGGATATAGCTGCCATATAGACCGATCTCTCAATTTAGATTATTGAGCGCATAAAAGGAGCATTTTAATCCGATTTTGATAAAATTTGAAATAGTGTGTTTTGGTATCAAAATAATATGAAAAATGCTCTATTTATAGGCTCATTACAATAGATCGGGAGATCGGTCTATATGGCAGCTTTATCCAAATATGGTCCGATCTGGACCACATTTGACAGGAATGGGTAGAGGTCTACCAGAATACATTGTACCT